>NC_060209.1:70650000-71273214 GCF_021130785.1 Homalodisca vitripennis
ATGCGGTGATAATGGAATATAATGCAATTCGTACGATTCACTTTATAATCAAAACTTCATAAAATATATTTTTAAAATTATGGGCCGATAATACTGTGTGGAATAGTAACGGGTTAGTAGCTAACATCCTTGTATTGTGCTATAGCAATTGATATCAGAAACTGGTCACTCGTATTGGTACATATTTCTAACTAAGATTTCTTCTGAACGTTCTGAGCTTGCAATAATTTATGGATGGAAAGATAACAACAGTGATAAGGAAATAGGAGTTAAAAAACACATTTCTTAGACAACTTAAAATATAAAAATCCCCAAAATTTGTTCTTTTTAGGGTACTTTGCACACCTAAAGAATGCAAAATATAAAAAATTATTTTTTGGGATACCTTATATGTCAATCGTCTTATTAAAAACAAATTTTAACACGCAATCAGTATCCATATATAACAAACCAAAATAAGGATGAAGGTGAAAAATATAACATTAAATGGCCATGATTTTATTGGCATTTGATTAAATAAGAAATCAGGAGTGTATTGTTAATGTGCTTCAAAGAAATGCATATACTATGAGTACGCTCATTCTTCCGTAACAGGAATTGTACTACACACAATACACTTTGCTTGTTGCCTATAAGTAGACTATATTATTCATTTTAAAATTCCGTTATAAGAAAGCGATGAGTTCGTCAGTTTTGTTTCAAGTACAAATGCATTCAAATTCATGCCTAATTAAAGATATGCGAATTGAAAACGTTACGCAATAAAATTTATATTTATTTATTCATAACACCGACTCCAATTATTTTTTAATTCCACGTCGATGTTACACTGTTTAGTAATCTGAAGTAGAAAACTCAACATTTCAAAAATATCAATTGTTACTTCGAAAATCTGTTTTATAATATCTTGAGTTTACTTAACCAACTATCGAATATAACAACTATCAAAACGCAAAGATGAACGTTTTATTATATTTGAATATATGTAAATATTGGTAAAGCCAAGTGAAATTTGAACTTTAACAATAATATGATTAGAGAGGCAAATTTTAAAAAATGTAGTCCTTAGAAAGAAGAAATAAACTTCAAGGGTGAAAAACACATCACGCACATGGTGACGTCACAACATAAGTCTATACGTAATGAAAAAAATCGTATAGTTCTAACAATACCGGCACACTTTTACGGTATGTGAAGTATTATAAAATAAGATTAATATCCGTAGAGGTACGCGCGCTGTGTTTTTTCTCGAATTGAAACAACAGACGAGAAAGCTGACGGGCGGCTTAGCCTGATCGTGACACTACGACACTACTGTACACGAGCTGATTCCTAAATTGAATAGTTTGAACGGTAACACAGTTGCACAGACCATGCAGTATTATACACATTAGGAAAAGTCTCGGAGACACAATCTGTATCTAGTCCTATTTGGTTGGTCGGTAAGTGCAGACCTATTGTGACCTGTATTCTGTAGTTCAACTTTAATAAATAGTGTTGTGTTTTATTTTTATTAAGTGAATGTTTTAGAGTTAGTGTGCATGGCGCTGAAACACAACATAGGTGTGATTCCTGATTTATGCATGTCACGACGCTCTCGAAAGATTTGGTTGTTTATTTTAAACAAAATTATAGTTATGTCTTAGTTATCACCTGGAGAAGAAGTGAGATCTTGAAACACACCGTTACTGATTATTTTTGTACCACCAAACGATGGGAAATTTCAGGAAAATCCTGTTACCTTCACTATTATTCATTGAATGTAACATGTACCAAGATATGACGAGAAAGATTTCATATGTAGGGTTTCATTTTTGCATGAATCTTCATTTCTAAAAAGATGAGTTCCATGACTAGTAGTTTTGTTTCAATTTCATTTTAATGAATTTTGTGTGTTTATCTGTCCGCAGGAGTACTCGAAAATGAAATGAGCTATAGATTTGAAATTATCATTCAACCACATCACTGCCTATTCCAACACGTGTTGTACGTACTCTTATCTTGCAATTTAAAAGGCATATCCCTGGAGCCACATTCGGTATTACGTTTTTTTGTACTAGATAGGCAGATGAGAATGTACACAGGTAAGTTAGAATGTATACATCATAACGTGACGAAACGGTTCCACATGAGTTGAATTCTAAACTGAATGTTTTAATGGCATCACACTTGCACACACTATGCCTATCACTCATGCGGCAGGAACAATATCAGCTTTGACTGTTCGTCTGTTTGTCCGCACTATATATAAAAAACTAACGGACCTGTAGACTTAATTGAGGCTTGATATCTATAAAAAGAAGGTTTAAGGGCGAAATATAATACTTTTAAAGTAATATTCCAAACAAACTTTTTGTTTTCCCTGGTGGAAAAATAAAAGTGAAGAAGCTGATAAGCGGCATACGCAGATCGTGACGTGACGACATGTCTTTACACGAGGTGAGTTCTGAATTGTGTGTTTTTACAACAGCGATACACTTGAAGAGTATGTGTAGTACTATGATCTAACAGTAATATCCCAACAGGTCCAGTTTCTGTATTTTGTTTTCTCAGGTTAGAAGCGACATAAAATCCCATCTTCAGTTGTTTTCATTTATGCATCTTTAGAACACTGCCTAAGTTAACTGCATTAAACTCATGGAGTGACAAAATATTTTAATAGGTATCTTATATATTAAGATCTATCAGTATGTGACTGAGGTTTCATTTGTTTCAAAATTTTATACCAGAGGTTTGACGTTTGCATAAACTTCCTTTACAAAGAAACCGAAAACCCGCCCAAACAACTCAAAATTGTATTCTTAAAATCTCATAAACACGGCTAGTGTCACGAAGTAAATAAAGGCGAGCAATGTTCCTCCCAGCGGGATGTCAAGGATAAAAGCAATGACATCATCAACTGGATTATAAAGAAAATTGTGTTCGAAATAAGCTTCCAAGCCGTTGGTGGATCTTTTGTCTTCCTATACAGCAGTAAACAACGATGAAATCTTTGATAGTTCGTTTGATAATATAGCATTTTAATATTATTAATATTAATTATGTATTAGTATTCTCTTTGTACTGATATATATATTATTTTAATTTTTTTCATCCCGGAATATAAAAAAGTATATTTGTAGTTATTAATTTTCTACTTAATATTACGGAATAAAAATATATGTTTTGTTTGATTTGGGTTTCTTTTCTTCTTGCAGCCTTTTTTAAAAAAGCTGTTTTCCTTTTGGCTTTGATTCAACTGCGTGTTTATGGGAAATAAATTATGCGATGATCTTATGGACAAGGGATCTGTTTGTATACACATCAGACATCAATAATATTGGGCAGTCAATTCTAAATTTTAAACATCGATTTTAGGAACATGTACAAACCTTAAAACCAAATACCGCAACCAATACGAAATCTAATTTTGTAGAATATGTCTACCAAAGAGGTCATACTTATAAGAGCATGGAAGAAAACATGGAAATTATATAGTTTCAGAAAACGGGAGAAAAAATATCTTCCAAAGAAGAAATAGACATTTATTAAAACATAAAAGAGATACAATTAACACAGTAAATACATTGCCAGTAAAATAAAATCAACACCAAAAAACTAATATGAAGAAAAAAAACCTGCAACCTAGATGTTGTTTTCACCACTAGGAGCAAAAGTGTTGCTTTCGATATGCAGTCGTGGTTTACTAAGAAGGCGAAGCTAAGGTTTAAATTACTTACAATAATTAAAAATTCGGTGTGATGTTCAATAAATATTAATTAAATGTATTAACTTTCATTTAAAATTAATGTTACTCATAAACCACACTTCAGGTTAAACTCGACAGTATTATAACAAATAACATAATTTATTAGTAATCAATATATAGCTTAAGAATAAAGAATATAATCACGAAACAGATCACTAGAGTATATTGACTCAAAATAAATATTATTACTAGCCAAAACAGACATTGTATTTTAAAACTGTCCCTGGCATATAAATATGATTGTAAACTATAATAGTTGTTTAAAGTTTTGGCAGTATTTTATTATAATTTAATATCCGTTTGTGTAATGTATGCTACGTTTGCCTAAATAGCTTTTAAAATAAGACTTGTTTTGCAGGTATTCCCATTTATCTTAAAAGCCTTAAATCAGCTGTCTAACCGTAGCTCGTATATTTTAGCTAATTCGGTACTAAAATTATTTACCACATGTGGCTTCATGAGTCACGGATTCACGATTGCGTCGAACAAGAAGGGACATGTCGGAGACATCAAGGTACCATATAAGCGACATTAGTGCTGACACATGCCGCCAGGTGTCGTGGGCCTTCATTACCGTAACGTTGCTTAATGTGGTCGGCGGCTTATACATACATACATCTAAATAATGTATGTTTGATATATATATATATATATATATATATATATATATATATATAAATATATATAATTAAATATACAAAATTGATATTCTTTAGTAGTTTATTTTCTCGTTTATTTGCAGTAATAAAAACTATATGCTGATGATAAAGATGCACTCTATAATTTTTAGTTGTATAGACTACGTTACTTGCTGACTGTATCACACGCAGTCTATTTAATGGAGGAGGTGCACCTCGTGGTAATTCCGAAATACAAATATGTTAAAAACTGTTTTCTATTGTAATGGTCCTTTATCACCATGGCACACAGTGTTCAAATAAGGGAAAAATGGCAGATGCTAAAAATGAACTTTTCTATTGTGGATAGTAAAGGTCAGACACCGAGAACACATTTCTTCACATACATCTTTTGAGTGACTCAGGATGATCCCTGGGGGTGACAATTCCGTTCCTCTATGAGGTCAGATATACCTTAAACTGAAAAGTACTTAAAATTCATTCTCTAGATCTATGAGTTTTCCAGGTGATTATCTACTTGCAAAAAGTGTAAGGGCATTATTTCAGGCGCAAATAGTGGGTGCCGAAAACGGGCCAATAAGAACTAAAGACTAATCAGAAACGATGGCGGCAAAAGAATATTGCAGAGACTTATGACGATCCACTTGAAATATTTGATTGCGTCACGTTTGATTAAGTCCCACTTATGAGGAAGCGTCAAATGATTAAGACAATCCCTGGACTTAAAATCCATTTTATTACCATATTTTGGTTGATTCTAGGAACTCGTTCACATTCCTTAGAGAGACTATTACATGTAACGCCAACTAACTATTTTATTTATGTTATATTAGGTTAGTTAGTACATATTTTTAATAACTGGTACAATCTTAAAAGTGTGTACTCAATCAGGTTTTATTTAATTTGGAATACATGAAATTGCCTATTATAAACTTTACAGTAATGTACTTTTCCAATCTTAATTAAAAATGTCACTCAATGGAAAGTTTAAAACTGCCAACCGTTTTTTATATTTTGACATTCTATGGTTTAAAATATTTTCGGATATGAAATATCCTATAAATACAGTATAATATTTCACAATATACTGTTTAAAGCTTCTATGTTTGCTACGAGTCGACGAAGAAAATTTTGTTTCAAAAGTCACTCCAATCGCGTAAATAAATTGTTAAATAAACTTTTACTTATTTTTCACTATTTAAACTCTTATTTTCCACAACCAAGGCAATATTGTTTATCAAATCAAGGCTAGAAATGGGAATTAGCTATTATTTTGACATCGAAATCTTTATAAATAATCATTACTTAAACACTTGAAAATGTACATTATGAATATTTCACACCTTAAACCGCTAGACATTTTACCATCGACAGAATTTATCAGCAGCGACAGAAGCTTTTATCTACACACAATCGTGGTCGATGTCAAAGTATGTTAGTGTCAGCCTTTAGCGGGTAAACGTCATTCTTATATTATGACGTCATTTATGTAATCCATCAATATTTTATAATGTCGATAATGTGAAGCAACAAACTAACTCCTTTCCATATATTTATGACAAATATTATTTTTCAAGATACCGATTTCAGCTTTGACCTTAATGTAATATTTTATAAAAAATAATGGATTCTAATAAACTATTTTTGATATTTAAATTCGAATTTTATTATTAAAGTTACATTCTTTGCTTTGTTATTTTCTGCCAACCTTTTATATTAAACTTTGGAACATTGTAATGCTTGTAAACTGAAAGCAAGGTTTTATTTATTTTTTGTTTACCTTATCCAAAAATAACTTCGTAACAGTTTGAACATCGTTTAATTTTTCAAAAGTATATGTATGTAAACAATAAAAACTAGAATTGATTCGTTTGTTATAGATAGAATCGAAGGACTAACATTAACAATCCACAAACACACAACGTGAAATCAATAGAAGAATGATCATAAAGAAATAATCACTTGTCATTCACGCTAGTTTTTATACAGGTCGAAATGGGGGTTTTAATCGAAAGAATAAAAAAGAAACGTAAATCTTTTCTTAGATGTTATTTTTGCTAGCTTAATACACTTAAAACCTATCGGCAAACCCACAATTATTAGTTACATAACCTTTACTATAAATCACCACTTTAAGGTTCCTAAATATAAGGCGCCAAATAATATTGGGCCAATATTGCACAAAAATATTTTAAACGCTGACGCTGATTTAATATTTATATATATTGTTATTAAGTGTGCCAAGCTAAAAAAATAACATAGAAAAATTATCTTCCAATATTTTCACAAAAATCCAAACTGGCTGACGATCGATTTAAAGAAAAGCCATTTTTTTGCATATAACTGACGTGGATCCAGAACAACTGTAGTAAATGAGACATTAATTTTAATATTACTTATTTTAAGGGTTAAACCTACTAGAAAAAGCTAAAAACTAATTTTTTTTGCTAAACGCTAACCTTGAATATAGCTGGATCAATTATTTTTTTAATATTCGTCCCAGTAAGGTTTATAATGAGGGAAAAGTAAAAACATTTCCTAAAAGATTTGAGAATTCTGGAAAATAATTAAAATATTTACGACAACATTTTGCGACAGTAGAATTTTAGCCGTACGATAAATTTTCCAATTTTCCGGAACACTATAGAATTAGAAAAAAATAATTATAATATTTATGATATCGTCAAGATACAGCAGTAAGTAAGTTACTTATTTTTTGTGTAACGTGAGTTCAACTGATACATAATCGTGGACTTAGGCTAGCCAAAGAAACTTCATCTGTTTAGTGCCCATACCGCTCGCGCAAGCTAGCCTGTATGACTATACAAGGAACCACCAGAGAGTGCAGTTGGCGGCGACCAATAGAATGGACTGGCCTGCGCGACGTTGCCACACAACTGCCGCTGCCGCCCGGCACGGCTGGCGCATTGTGGCTGATAAACCGCTGCGCTGTCACAACTAACACTGATACTGAACATTTAAAACTTATCAGTATAATTGAAAAACAATATTTAAAATGCGTTGACAGTTTGCTATATTATATTTAAATTACTTGTATAGTTTATTAGTGTTATTACAAACTAACCATCGGTTAAAACAAACAAATCGTCCCGTCAGTTAGTCAGAGTAAAGTACTTGCTTATTTCCATACGATACAACAATCGTTTCAGTGATTTTAATCGATTACTAAACACACACAAAATTAATATACATGTTGCTTATATTGGACACTGCATGACGTGTTGCTTGATTGGAAATAATTAAAAAAATATAACAATACAATCAATTTTAAAATTATCGAACAATTATATTTTTAAATTATGAAATAATCAAATTTTCCACTAAATAACTTTTAGGGCCTACTATTTTAAAGTGAAATACGTTAAAAAGCATGATTGACTTAATAATATTCTTACCTTTGCACTTGTATATTATTTATTCGCTCTCAGGCGGCAATATCGTAGCCAAAACCTCGGAGTCTTCTTCATTTTCACTTTCTGCCTCACTGCTACTCGTGTTAGAATTGTCTGCTAAGTTTATAATTATTTGCTCTACAACACTTGTGCGGATACATTCCTTTTCAAAATCAGCTTGCTGCAAGGCTTCTGCGTGCTGAAACTCTTGATTGCCAGCCTTCTTTAGTCACTTTGTCCAGAGCATCATGAACAAGTTTCTCAACGTCGGTTATTTTAAATGTCTCATTATTACGTGCTACCTCTCCCTTCACTTGAGCCCATACCATTTCAATGGGATTGTACTGGCAGTGATAAGGAGGGAGCCTGACAACTGTATGTCCCATTTCATTGGCTAATACGTCGAGTTCATAAGTTTTTTGTTGGGTTTTATATGGGAGAACCCTCATTATAAGTTTCTGGTTTCGTTTCTTTCATACAGTATTGTATGTTTTTTCGAGACAGCCAATTTTGAATCTCTTCCTTTCTCCACGATGAATTTGGAATTTTCTCGGCGAGTACTGAGTGGTATGGAGCATTGTCCATAACGATGATCGAGCCTTCTTCCAAAATGCATAGCAATTTTTTAAACCATTTTCTAAACGATTCAGCGTTCATTCCATCGTGATAGTCCGAACTGGATGATGTCTTAGACCGAAAAAACCCACTTACATTCTTTCAAAAACCCATCTTGCCGAACCGACATGACAAATTATTAATCTTCTACCTTTGCCGAGAGGAACCTTTAGTCCACCAGACTCAGTCGTATCCTGCCATATGTATTTTCGAGTATGGTTTTCATTAACCCATGTTTCATCGAGGTAATATATGGGCCTACAATCACCAGATTCTCTAAGCTCTTGCATAAATCTCAAAAATTTTAAACGAGCCGCTACAATATCATTTCGTTCCAATAAAAACTTTCTACCATCATTGGTTTTCTTATACAATAGGCACTGACTGACGGTCAGAGACCGGAAGGAGGGAGGGGCTGTTTCTTGGAAACAGTATGACTCATCCGTCTGGTATTGCCACCACTGCTGGCTGGTGCGGCTTTTGTTTACAGGTATTTCACCCGTTTCCTCCACATTTTCACTCGTCTAACATCATCTATTATGTACTGTGTTCAAATTTCATTGGATGTTATAAAAAATCGTTACTTTAGAATTTTATAAGAAAGTACATTCATATTATATAAATACTTGTGCTGTATGATTTTTCAACTATGGCCAGTTTAAATATTTAAATCATCCACGTGTGAAAACAATTTTACATAACACAGATTCAAGACTATTCATAGCCAGGTAGGAAAAATGCTTTCAAATGGTTATACATTTATGAGAACCGAAGTGCGTAACAAAACCGTTGCGGCAACAATTCCCACCGTTATATACTGAATAAGTATATTTATGGAAAAGAACATATATTTCAGATGTATTTGATAACTTTCTTACCAAATTGAAAATCCATTTAGCATAACATGATTATACTATGCAAACATGTAATGCCTTATTATATATCAGTGATAATGGTATTATCTAACTGTTAAATACGGGAAATTAACGTTTTTGCGGGTATTTTTATGTTTTTTTTAAAATTTATATTATCGGCTAAAGATTTTAATCCTACGATCTTCGTATATGAGTAATATAATTCAATAATTTATTCCAATCCATTTAACTAAACATGGAAATAAGCTACAGAGATGTACTTTTTTTTAAAATGACCGTAAAATTACATTTTGTAATACGTAGTTAATTAATTCAAGACAGCTCTAACATTTCTTTCGAGCGTTATGATTAAGTATTTTAAGAACGCTGGACTCGCGCGGCTTGTGGTTACAGCGGGGAACAAGTTTGGCAACGTCGCTCAGTTCTCGTTGGCCGCTCCAAGGTCACGAGCAAAATAGGCTCCTCCCTCAACTGCACTCTCTTGTGGTTTTTTTGTATAGAAGCGGGGAAATTCGCCTGCCTAAATTTAGAGCAATTCCCTGGTACGCCTGCACTTTCCTGATGAGTGTGAAGCGGTTCTGTCTAACCTTTTGCATTGTCATTTGCAAGGCGTTCTGGTGACATCTTACGGTCCTTTAAATATTCTCTGAGAGTTGTCTTATCTACGTAAGGATTCCTGCTGTTTTATTGGATGTTATAAATGTTTATCAAATTTAGTATTCTATGTTTATTAAATGTTTTATTATATGATCATTGAATGTTTATTGTACCGATATAAAGTGGAATAATTGCTAGTTGAAATACTTCTAAATTGATACGGTATACAGAGAGCTGCTGCCCTCTGTCCTAAACTAAAAGAAATGTAGAGAGCTGGTGCTCCCTACACTATTGAGTGCTGAAAATAGGGTAATTCGAGAAGAGGCCATTGACTCTGGGCCCTTGTCCTGAGGTGAAAGTTTGCTCTTACCTCGAGTCATGAGGTCCATCCTTTTACATCCCCATGGCGACCCTACCATAAACTTGGGGTTGATATCCTTTGGCTTATGGAAGGCCTGTTCATGATTGAGAATGAAAGCTCTGTCGTTTTCTACGCTCTGAAAAGACTGCACCAATTTTTCCCTTTAACAATGACGCAACAACTACATTAACTTACACTAATAAAATAAGCTAATTGCAATATATTTTTATGCAAAAGTAATTAACTACGATTAGTATACAAATAATATATAAGGAACTAAGGCCTTGCCGTAACAGACTCTGTGTACAACCATGTAGTTCTTTGAACCAAGTAGTGCTCTTAATTTTAAATAATATCAATAAATAAAACAAATTCATATTCAATTGTTCCCAGTGACGTAGTAATAATTGCTGTATTGCCCGCACCGAGGAAATGTATACATATGTATTAGGTTTGAAACGTTTCCTTCGATCAAAAGGCGTTTATTTCCGTCCATTTTAAATCATTTTCCGTGCCTTAGTAGCGATTGAATTGTTGTTCCATTTGAGAAAATATATATTACGATCGTACGAAAACTCTACTCTTGTGAAAAATTAGACTACTAATAATAATCTAAAATACTCTTTATCATGTCTAAGGAATTTTTGGGTGCTGTAGTAGAGTTTGCCGTCAAGGAAGATGGTTTGAAGAGTCTACCTTGGTCAAAGAGTCCCTAATCCTGTAATTGGAACCTACTTCCGGTTTAAGGTATTCTTACTGTCAAGTTGACCAAAGAACTTAGTGAAAGTATTCTAATATCGATCTTTGTACGAAGTTTGAACTTGTTTCAACATTCCTATAGCCCATTCTAATGATTTACATAAAATCAATATTTCTAAAAGTATTCAAGATACCATATAATTTTTCATTGTAAAAATCTTATATTCGTTCTAGTGTATGTTTCTATATATTCATAAATAACGGAATTGTGAATTTGTTTAGTGAAAAGTGTCGCCATATTCAAACAGTAAGTCTTAGGAAGTTGGCCTACGAACTTAGCTGATCAATAATTGAACAGTTTAAACTTTTTAAACTGGGGATTTTTCAGAAAGGATGTGTTTGTATTAAAACGAGTATATAATATTTTGAACGAGGGTGGTTTTATAAACTGCAGATTAGTGAATTTAGGCAGAAGTTTTTGAAATAGTGCTACCATAAGGGCAATTGTATAGGCTGATTGTGGTTACAGATTGAAGAAACTATTTGTTAGTTAACGAAATGGGTATGGTATTTTATACATTTAAGGTCTAAATTAATAGAATTGTATCAGAAAGGATAAATTTAAACTTAATAGTTTGTTTTGAATAAATAATATAACACTTTGATGTTGTACGACATGTTTGTATACAAAATATGCAAAATTTAATAAGTTTTAAACATTTTAATAATATGAAACGTTTTAAAAGCTAAGGAATATTGCAATGTTATGCAACGTTCATTATAATATTCACATTTATGAGCGCATTTACATTCAAAAGCTCAATGTAAAAGCAAACATCAATTGACAAAAATATTGCAGAAATTTGTAATCCTATAACTAACTACGATTCGCTTCACAGTGTCTAGGTATGAACTGTTACAATGATAAAGCTGAGAGTGTTCCGGCTGAGTACCGACTCTGAGAGAGGAAACTCACTGATGAGGATATAAAAACAAATGGAGGGTAGTGAAGTGGTGATGAGTTTTAGTAACTCGTATATTCGGAATTTTAAATACACTTTCTGTATACCTTATACTTTTACTTTAATAATTACCCTTCCTAATATAAAATGCTAATAAGTTATTGTTTAAACACACACACACGAATTTATATGCATATTCAGACTGATAATTTCATGAAATAAATGTTATTTCTGTTAAATGAGTTACTTTGCAAATGTATTGTTTACAATCACGAAATTTTTAAAAAATTTGTAATGTAATATGCTTCATTATAACACATGCAACAAGAAATGTTTTATCTATAACCGATCATTTTAAGTAGAACGGCAAAAAAAGTTGAAGTTTGAAGTTATTGAAAGTTTATATTAAAGCTTAACCCTGTTTTTTTTAGGTTTTTATTTATTTTTTATGCTAATGAAAATGTTTCACATAAAATAATGTTTTCAAGTCTTGTGTATTAACCAAATATGGGAATTAGCAATATTGAATTTAATTGGTTATCATTAATATTGCAAATATTTAAGATACTACAGCAAATTCATGATCATTTGAAATTATTGAAAGTTTTATTTCCCAATAATGGGAAGTCTCTACAATAGAGGAAATACATATGATAGATCTCCGAAAGCTTGCTATATCCTAAAGGCGCGAATATTCCAGAGGCTAGAGAAGTTCAGGAGATGAGAAACTCTTTCAAAGACAGAATGGAAAGTGGTCGCATACGTCAAAATTGGTGGGTTAAGCAGTCAATCTGTGTATTTGGGAATTCAGTATCGTAATCATAATTATAGAATTCAATTAGAAATATGATTAGCAACATTGTGTCCAATACTGTAGTTGCATCTATCCCACTAATCGTTAATGTTATTGTTCGCTTCTCTTATAATACTTTATCAGTTTTCAAGCCTTTTTAATCATTTATTGACATTGTTATACACTTTTACATATTAGCTTGACAAATATTATAGTCCTTTGCTACTACAGTTATTAATACATATTTGCAGATTTAAATTATTTGGAACTTGTAAAACTCGATTTTTTAACTTTATAAACAGTGTTATAGTGAATCAAAATTAATTATATTTGATTTATAAAAGTTAGTCCTATATTAAGATATTTGGGTGGAAACTAGGATTGTACAATTTATATTAAAGTTAGAGTTATACACCCATTATGACGGCATCTTTTAAGTTTTGATGTGATCAATTATATTTTTGTTAATTAAAATAGATTTTTAATAACCGAGAATACTTACATTCAAAGTAATTTTCAGAGTCAAACTTTCGCAATTAATGTAATTGAGTTCATTGCTGAGATTGGATCTCTATAAATAAATATTTTATAAGCTGCTTCCTTCTAAATTTCTTAAAACCGTCAATATTTGGCAAACACAGACATAGTTATTTTGTCGATAAAATATTTTTAGAATAATAAGACAGTCTTGTTATTATTAACTATCCAAACATTTTCTTTCCACTTTGGCTACAAAATTAACTGCTACAAAATAAAAAGAATTAATTTTAACTGTATGTACAATGCTTATGCTTGTTTATTATTTGAAGAACCTATAAAATAAATATATCACACGTGAAAAATTTTTAGCGTGTCATTCTTACCTTAGTTTATATAATCATCTCATCATAGTAGCAACATATCAATTGTATACATCATAACATAAGAGGTATTGTATTTATTTAGTGTATTTTGTAAAAATGTGAACATAAAATGCAAGAAAAATGTGTTTATTTTGGTTTAACATTATTATATGACATGCCAGAACAAAACATGTTCATTGGAATATTTTTGCTTCTTTATCAAAAACTTATCTTTGTGGGTAAAATAGACAAAAACGTGTATCTAAAAAATTAACAAAAACTTATCTCTGCTACTCAAATGTATACTTTAGTCAAAATTTATCAATTTCAGGCAAAAAAAAAAACTAAAAAAGGGTGACTAAAAAAAGTATTGATAGATTTAAAACCATTTCGGCCCTAAAAATAAGAAAGTCTTTTGAAATGAAGTGTTACAGGATTTGGTTAGTCTAATTTTTTCTTGGTTCTACTGTCGAGTTAAATAATTCATATTAGAATAAATTATGACTCAAATAATACCACTCATCCTAAAGAATACATCCAACACTTTTAAAACATAAAGTGTCGCAGAGGTAGAATTCAAAGTAATGGAAATAATGGATAAAGACAATGAGTTTAAAACTTCCACTTAAGCTTTTTAAATATTAATAATAAATAGGCTTCGAATTATTAATTAATATAGCGTCTCAACAGCGTCTCAAAATAGAACGTCATTCTGTAGTTGAGAATGAGTAAAAAAAATATTTAACGGATAATTGATATTGGAAAAAAACATTTAAGAATATAAAATTTGTGTAGTAATATTTATAGCTGTTTTAAGGGTTTTCAAATGATATTTCAAAGATTTCTTATCATCGAGTTTAAAATCTAAATATTTAATTAATTAAACATTTTAATTATACTGCAATTACAAATATTTTGTTGGATAATCTACTTTAAGATAAAATTACGGATTCTCAAAGTAAAATGAATTTTATATTGAGAAAAATAATTAAGTAGTTTTATTGGCATTTAGAAATAATTTTTGTTAAACTATTTCAGTGCATAAAATATGACGAAATCCAAACTGAAGTCAGAAAAGGTTTTTAAATTTAAAAAAATCTATATTCCTCTTCTCACTGCTTTTTCTAATAATTTAAAATATATAGAAAATAAATTAAATGGGCCTGTAATTTTCAACTGAATTAATTGATTCTGCTTTGAAAAAAAGGAATGAATTTTGTAATTTAATTGATCAGGAAATATTCACTATTAGCTTTTGTTAAACATTTTAACAAGAACAGGTGCAATGGGATATATATTCTATGTTTATACTATGTACATATATAAACATATTTGTCCCGGCGGAGTATTTTTTTTTGCGATTCAATATTTATTGAAATTATATATATATATATATATATATATATATATATATATATATATATATATATATATATATATATGCTATATAATATCAGTATTACAGTTTTTAAAGCTGATCGGCAATATTTGTCTGTTACCATTATTCAGTGAATGATACAGTACAAGTTTTTGTAACATTTAATGCCAAACATTTATATAAGTATAAGTTTGAAAGCTCTATATCGCTTGAGAGAGGAACTAACGCTTTTCAAAATTGTGTACGATTATAATTTAAATCAAATCCACGAAAAGAAAAAAAGTTTATAGTATTTTTTATGTTAAGATTTAAATTAATTATGGTCATTGTTGAGTTATAATTATAATAAGGTAAACACACATATTCATTTGCTATTGTCAGGCGAAATGCTAAATATAGCTTTATTATGATAGACATTTTTATGATTTCTAATTTATATTTGTATCATGCTTTGTTGTTAAGGATACTATCACATTAGAATACGTCATCTTAACTGTTATTCATGATCGCATAGGGGCAGTGCGCAGAACGAGCTTTCAAAATAAATTTAAATGTTTACTGTCTCAATTCATCCAGTAAAGTCGTGTTTACAGTAATTTGTTTATGGCTTTCCACATCTATGTATAAACGAAATTGATTGCACGCTTGTTCTCGTATTTGCCATATGATTATGTAGATCATGTTTACATACTCGCAGACGCGATGTGGGTAAACCCATTAAATCAGCAGAATATTGATAACGTTCTGACTGTGTTCAAACAAAATGGTCCACATATCGTTTTACATTAAAATTACCTTTTATCTTTATGTACTATTAATTTCATGAATCATGACGAATATTTGAAAAAAGAGGTTGAAACAAGAATGATACTCTTTTTAGTTAGAACAGATTCTCAGATACGAAGTTTTATGCAAAATTTAAAGTATACATACGTAATCTTTCTAGTCATATCTCGTCACATCGTGCATTCAGATTATTGTTCATTTAATTAGGTGTCATATCAGTGTTTTAATAATAAGAGTCTACTCACCAAGTCACTGTAAAATGATGTTGTACATGTTGGAATAGGTAATAACGCTACATATGTTAATATGTCACATATTTGAATCCCTTGTATGTGTACTCAATTTTTTTCAGAAAATAAATTTAGTTTATAATTTTCTCATTGCCATCACCGCTATACTCATAAGATCAGTGTTAAATTATTTGCTATCGATCAACCAATTCCAATAGATCGTCCAGTGCACGATTATCGAACTCAGGGTTTCTCATATAGAAATAAAGGTTTATGTTAAATTTCATTTTTGTAGGTATTTTCTTTTTCCAAATATCGCGTGTAAAGACAGACAGGGAGACATATAGTTTGAAATTAAGATTTTCTAGCCACTCCAGTAATAATTCTAGCATTACTTGTCAATAAAAGTATATTTGAAAAGTATTGTTTCAATTATATTTACAACTATTTACACATGTTTTCCAATTGCTCAAAGAGTCTTGTAAGAATTGTCTAGACTATATATATATATATATATATATATATATATATATATATATATATATATATATATATATATATATATATATTGTACATATACGGTGTTCACAAAAAGGGCGTCACAAACTTATGTTGTTGATAGTATTCATTATTTCAAACAAAAAATGTCATATAAACATAGGTCGAGAAATATCTCGTTTAGCCGCTGGCCGCCATTTTGTATCTTTTATTTACAAATCTAATTTAGTAAATTATAACCTCCCTGAGACGAAAGAGGTGAGCTGATGAAGTAAACAAGTTGATGACGTCGTCAAAGTAAATTAAGGAAGGGGAAGAGTTGGAAACTGTCTTGGTATAAGATTTCAGTGAAATTTATAGCCCTGAGTGAATGTCCTTGTCCTGACTGTTCTGATGTTTGACCTGATTTATTTTTAAGAGGTTCTTATTCTGATATGTTCTTACCATTTATAATTGCAAAATATCAATCAATATTAACGTTTTTTAGGGTTGTACTTGTACGTGTTGTTATGATATTCGATTATCAAACTGCAACTACTGCGTTATGAAATTATTTTCAAAAGAAGTTTTAATATAATTATCTCTCGTATTATAAATAAAGACTGTGCATAAAGATGACAATAATATTATATATTTCTTAATTTTTTAAGGAGAGGCCTGTTCACTTTTAAGTTATAGTGCCAGTACCCGTGAGAAAATGGCCTTTATGACGACCTTTTCACTTAAAATAAAGAGGACAGTAGATAAAGTTTGTACTCGGGTAGTCAAACTTGCTACGCGTCCTCTGTAAAAACCCTATCCTCTGTAACACTTAGCCGCGGTTGTTTATGTGTACTTTCCTCAAATTCGGACGTTCCAGTTACAACTCCAACACCGTACAGTACTAATAATTTGGTAACACGAGACACGATTATTTACCTGGAAGGTTTTTTGCTAACACTCTAACACTGTGTAATACTGATAGTTCTTTAGGACAAGATCCTCTCGCCTCTGAGGCTTGAGCTATGACTAACCTTTCTCTCTCGGATCGAATTCCGCTATAATGAAATGGGGTTTTGCCATTTAGGATTTATTGTAACTTCATTGTTTCTAATAACCACGTGGTTAATTTTTCTCTTCTCCCACCGTATTTTTAGAAATTTTTAGAATCCAAATTCTCACGACAGCAGGATATGACGTATTGTTGGCATTTCCTGCATGTGTCCTGGGATTTATAAATTTATTTCCGCCCGCGCCTCATGTGAAAGGTTTACGTTTTGCAATATATTTATAAAAAGTTTAGAAATTACTCTTTTTGCTTCATTAAAATTGGCAATTAATTTACAAAGTTACATTTTCCATTTTAAGAATGCTTGGTTCATAAATTTATTTTGATTACTTTGTCTACATTCTTTGTTCTCGGCTTTCAAGTAAATAACTTGGTAGAGTTCGTTTTTCAAGATGGCAAACATTCTCATCTGAACAAAAACTTTAATCAAACTAATTGCTAACATAGACCCAAACTGATACATTTTTACAATATATGAACTAATTATAAAACGTTATGTTCATTTACTTTTTCCAATAAATCTTAAGATTTCAAAATGGCGGCAGTTCAATATTTGACAAAGAATTAGTCTTGTTTCAATTTCTAAGCGTTAAAGTGCAAAACAAAAAGGTGTTTCATAATTCAGGTCATTTAAAAAAATAAACATTTAAACAATAATGGTTATTCTCCCTAAGTGATAAATAACACTTATACAGACAACGTCAACGTATCTTTGTGGTTGGGTTATACTATCTTATAAGATAGGTGGTGTTAAATTTAATTAAATATTAGCTATACTACAATAAGAAAGTTAGTTAATCGTTTAAAATAGATGCTGTGTATTTTTTCCGTAGATTTCTAAAAAATTAACAAGCTCGGCGTGCGCTGTGACAGTTATTCTGAATACATCAACTGTTGAAATAAATCTGGTATCTTTGTCATTTAAGAATAATTCTATGTCAAACATAACATAGTAAAAGTTTTGAATTACTTCCACGAAGTACTTTATTTAATTTTCTCTTTGTGGACGCCTTATACGTTTACAAGTGTTTCACTATGTAGATTTAAACAGGTTCCCACATTGCATCCTCGACGTATTTAGCACAACACATTTGATCTCTTACTTTAGTTATCCAGTTGGCAGAGAGCTAAGCGAGCTCATTACCCCGAATTATTACTGTAGAAGATCCTTGCTTTTGGTCTTAAGGTTAACCATTGTTTCTACTAATCGTCGAGCGGTTTTCTTTAATATAACGCTGTCTTCTAGAAGTAACTTTGAACATCTGGACTTTACATACTTTTCCTTAAAACGTTTTAAGTTCTCCTACTTACCAACGCAGATGTAACAAAGTTTATTCAGTGTGTTTACAACATTGAGTACAATGTAGTCCTGTCTCATTATGACCATCAAAGTTATAATACTGTAATATTATCGTAAACTATATGTTTTTATTACTCGGATAATGTATTAAAATTCATTTTTGGTAATATTACATTCAAAGATTCATGAGGGATTAAGATGCAACCGTAATTGGATCAAAGTGTTTTCAAAGCTACTTTCCATGCAAATTGGTATATCCAGGCTCCATTTAGCTGGAATCCAATTTCATCCTTTTAATTGTATAAGGGTATATGGATTCAAAGAAATGGTGGTTTACTGTATTAGGAAGACTGTGCTACTTTATTTACTGAAATAAAACATCTCTATGTAAGTTTTGCTGGGCTAAATAATAGAGAAAGCCTGGGTTAGAAGTACAAACTCCTAATGTATACCTCAACTAAAATCCTGAAATAGAGAACAGACAACTATCAATCCATTTAAAAATAATAAGTAACTTTTAATTAAAAGAATAAAGTTGTTATGAGTATAACAAATATCCATAGATAGTTTTGGATTTTTTTTTTTAATTTTTAAAGGATGAAAACCCAAATAATCTCTATGTGGCTATTGGAAAGCACGATTAATGTCCTCATTTCTCTAAATATCCGATATACATACGCCTCATTATGTTGTTTAAGAAATTGTACAATTAACAACTCACAACTCTTAGACTTCCTAATATAACCATATTTCAGCTAATAACACAGTATTCAGCTAAAAAATGAACGCTAAACGTTTTGACTCTAAACGTTGGCAAATATCTTAAATAATCCTATTAGCTTTACAATCCTTCTATCGTTAAAAACAAACTTAAAGCAAAGTATCTAAAATTATCTAATGATGTTTCTAAGTATACAAATATAATACATACTCCGCATCTAACGCAAGAAATAGTTTAGAGCCGGCTTTTGTTGAACGACTTTGAATTTTTTCCCCCATAAAAATGGTGTTAAATCTTGTGATATTTTACGCCCGTTTTGGACCATATCATTATGTGAGAGGAACCAAGCATTATTTTTCTTTTTAAACTGTACACTTAATATTTAAACGTTGCATTACAAAAAGCTTGTAAGGATTTTGAGTAGCTAGACAAATATTTAAAAAAAGTCAAACAAATTTGAATGTGTATTGATTAAATTTTAACACTTAAAAATAAAACACCTCTTATAATTATATGACTAAGTATAAAGTAGTAAAAGTGCATGTAGAATTATATATTATTAAGCTACAATCAAGATGGACATTCAGGCTTTAACGGGTTAAGGAATTAATAATTTATATTTCAAAGGTACGCATTGTATAGGTAATTCTTCGCAAAACCCAATATACGAAATATTTAAAACTTATATATTTATTAGAATATGGTTGTATGTATCATTATACAGACATGCAACAATAGCTATAAACAGTAGATGGTAGGCAACCAGTGCCACAGGACGGACTGAATCAACGCCGGTTGTGCGAAATGGACCGTTTAGCTCCCATTAGTCCTGAGTTTCCCGATTACAAACGGTTACATTAAGAAACAATCGCAACTCAGCTTTTTGTCGTTAGCAGCTAATCTTTTGACTCCTCCAGCTTTAATGACTACTGAGAATCCAGTCATTAGTCATTGCTCAGGCATCATGTAAGCATTCTTATAAATATAGCCATTATATGAACGTATAACTTTGTGTTCTATTGCAAACTGATAAAAAGTAATGTATAAACACAAAAAATTATTACTTTGCCATACCATTGTGTGTTAAAATGTGTGCGTGCGTGCGCGCGCGCGCGTATGTGTGTGTGTGTGTTAAAACTTGCTCAAAATAGAACTCACTTCACAATAATTTTTTACAGCAATTCCTTAAAATTTTCTTCGGACTGCTTTTAAAGTATCTGACCCGAAAATGGAATTTTTTTCTCTTAAATAAAAGTACACCATACGTCATTAAAAGTTCTATTGATTTTTATAACACATTAGTATTTATGCAATTCTAAATTAAGTCTCATGCAAAGCAGCGAATAACTATTAGTTTATATTATAAATGGAGCAGTGTTATTATTTGGGTGGGTGTCATGAGGATAAGGCGATACAATCAAAGGCTGTTATCGGTACAGAGAAAAGCAGCACTTAGGGTCGCCTGCGCCTATCGCACTGTTTCCGGTTCGGCCGTGGTGGTCGTGGCTGGGGTGATTCCTATTGATCTGCTGGCCATTGAGAAACAGACCGTCTTTCGGGAGGTTGCCGAGCGGGGTAGAGAGGATGCCTTGGCTGCTGCCAGGTTGGAGACTCTGCAGGTTTGGCAGCGGAGGTGGACGGAAGGATCGGACGGTCGCTGGACTTTCCGTCTCATTCGAGAGCTTCAACCCTTTATAGTTCGTGGCCACGGGGAGATATATTTTTCTACCTGTGTCAGTTCCTGACGGGGCACGGTTACTTTAGGAAGTACCTCTACAGGATGGGAAAAGTCAGGTCGCCTCGGTGTGCTTACTGCCCGGAGGAAGATGATGTTTATCACACCTTCTTCGCTTACGGGCGCTTCACCGAGGCCAGGCGAACGCTCGCCACCACAGTCGGCGATGTTTCGGCAGACACCATTGTGGAGCTGATGCTGCAAGGTGAGGACGCATGGACCAGGCAAGATGTCATCCGAAAGGGTTCCGGCCTGGACCCTCCGTGGCCCATAGAAGGTTTAGTGGGTAGTCCGCAAGGGAGTCCCACAATCCGTGCGCAAATGCATTCCCCCTACGTAAAAAAGTGTTATTTCTTGCAAATTGGTTTTCCATCAAATGAAGAAGCAATAAAAAATTGATGTAGAATTATTTACCCTCTTACCATAGTTTAACTTAAAAGAAATAATATACTTTTATTATATCGTTCATTGCTTTCAACAAATCTATATTCCAATATATCAGAGGTAGAAATCCCTATCGTATTTAGTAATGTTTGTTTATTTATGTACGTTGAATTGGAATACTGCTCACAATTGAAACAAGCACCAACAACAGTTGTGTCTGTTTTGACTGATTGGCTACAGCTGGACGCAACCATCTGTACTGTTTTTCCAGGACCATTGATGATCAAATCTGTTAAGGAATAAATTATTGAATAACGTTATTATCTTCAAACAGAATGAACACATTTTACAACGGAATCTAACGATCCTGCTACAAAACTTCCAAAAATACATTCGACAACTGAAAGTTTTTCTTAAAAACCGTTTAAAACACACACACACACACACACACACACACACACACACACACACACACACACACACACACACACACACACACGTATACACAAAAACATTTGGTTTACTGAATTTAGATATCTCGAGTAATCAGTTTAATTTTTATTATTGTTAGTTTTTAATTTTTAGATTTTTGTGATTTTAAATGTTAAGAGAAGGAGACTAATTAAAAATATTTAAACGTTCGTAAAAGGAATGAATTAATGTTTTGACTGTTTGTAATCATGGTTGATTATTCCAGAAAACAAGATTAAATAGATGCATTTGCAAATGTAAAATCGATAACGAATAAATAAAGTCACAATTTTACAATTTATAGAAGCATTATTGCATAATTTGTATGTACATATTGTTTTAGAATTAGTTATGATCTAATAGTCTATGATTAAATTAGTTGGAAACTCTTTTGGTTTACCTCTCAATCTATAAAATCAAGAAATGTTTGTAAATGTATCAGAGTTTTTTTTGGCGAAACAAATAAATGTTCCTTGATATGTAAGTATTTTATAACCAAATAAGTTATAGAATTTATTATCACAAGTGAATATTTTTTCTTGGGGGTGGAAAAGCTATTGGCTTAGGTATAAAATATGTGAAGAGGGCCTAATCATATGTTACCTCACATTAAACAAAATCGACTACGTACTTACCAACTAAGGGTAGTTTTTCTTCTGATCTACTCGGTAGGGTTTGTCATTTTAATTTTAAATATTTGTAAACAAGTGATATAAAAACTAAAATGTTATCACAATATTGTTATATACATTCAATTCATAAACATATAAAAAAAGTTTAAAACGTTGTAATGATAATAAAGTAAAACGTATCAGAATAATATTGTTTCTAGACTTTTATACTCATAAATACAAATACAACTAATTGAGTAGGCCATGTAATACTACATTAAGTTTAAATCTTAATCTTAATACATATAGCAAGTACAAATAGAATTAAAACAGGTTGTAATGAAAATGTATGGTTCAATAGAGATTTTTACGAAACAAGAGTACGGACGCAAATAAGTTTTAACTTCCTATCAAAGTTGTGTTTCTGTTTGCATAAAGACCTTGAATATAAATTAATTAGGGTTTGTTCATAAAATGAAATACAATTTTGAACTAGTTGTGAGTTGACAAATTAAAATATAATAAAATTAACAATATAATATAAAGGAAAAGAGAGATAAATTAATGCAATTACTAACCAATATAAAAACAAACTGATATACCTATTCCGGTGCAGTGAGATGATTGTTAGATTGAAAGTATGGCTGCTTTTCAGCTAGATATAACAAACAACTGTTTCATTAATATATTAGATTATTCAGCGTATTTGCTACCAAAATACTGAAAGCCAAATGATATCTTGCTAGCTACACAATCTTATAGTTATTTTCACTGCGAAATCAGTTTGTAAACATATAAGTATTTGCATATTTTAGGTCTTACATAGGGAAAATATATGAAAATAAAATTTCACCTTTTTGGGTACTTTAAGTAAATAATATACAATATGTAACAACTTTTACAGTATTTCACAAAAATAATATATTTATCCATTTTATTAAATATAGATATAAGCACTAACGGCTAATAAAGCTAAAAAATAAGTTTACCTGTAATTGTATGGTAGTAAAAATTTGCAACTCTGACTAATCTAGTTGTACATCATGGTAACCCGACGATTATTGAAGGTCCAAGCACGAAATGACTGAGGTTGTAGTATAGGGGCATTTCGACAGCTATTGAACACTTATGCAGGTTGGCCAACTTCCTCAGTGAGTTATAACTATATTTTCTTACCTCTGTGTCAACTGATCCCCGCGAAATCCCCCACACACCACCGCTTAAAGGTTAAATACAAAAAAATTGGAAGGGCTAATCAATCAGATATTCCTAGAAAGTGTCATTGGAACCTTATAAAGAAATCCTCTTATAGAATAATTTCATTAAAACGCTCGTATGATGAAGATTTATTCTGCTGCAATAATATAAAATGCTTAAAGAACAAAGTTCTGTATATTTCAAGTCGTAATAACAAAGTATTTAAAGTTTAAGGATCTCCTTCTTTGTTCAGAACTTTAAAAAGTACACGAGTAGTACATTAACTGTATTTTATAGTGATTTGTATTTATATTTAAACTGTAAAGAAGTACTACTCAATGTAAAACTTATTTTTATTTATTAACTTTAGATATTTTTAAGAGTAAAAACAAATAAAATAGACGTATTAGGTTCATAGAATAAGGTACTAAAAATAATTTCATGCATTCGTTGAAGCTAATCCACACTAAACCCATCCTCTATTCTTTATAAACAAACTAATCATCCGAACACATCAGCACTTAAATATTCCTCCAACTGTATGACAATCGGATTTTTAAGTAACCCAATCTCTTGTTTCATTATTAGGTAGTGAATAGTTTATAAGATTCTGAGTAAGAACGAGAGAAATAATAACTTTCATTGCTGCTGCAATAACTTTATTATTTTATGATTACTTTGAAATTATTACATTAGTAGCCATGTCATGTGATAATTGTGAAATTTGTACTCGCGGTTCATTAAATAGAAAATTGTATTGCTCAAAGGTCGGGACATTTGATAAAACATAAAATATAAACATAACAGGAGTAATAAAATTTGATGCCTTTCCTTTTTCATTGATACATTTTCAACTACAAACCCGATTTAACTCTTTTAGTCATCAGCATAAAATAAAATTCTAAGACAGGTTTTCCAAACTTTATTGTACGAGGGTTCAATTGAAACAATTTAGGAGGCAGTCGGTCCAAGTACTTTCAGGTGTGTAGCCTATTATTGAAAGACATGTTAGATAGGTATACCGTAAATTGGAAGTTGTACAGTAACTTAGCCAACTATATGTTTCTAAAAACCACTGTGACAATGAAAGATATTTTTTTAATTAATATTAATAGTTTAATAAGTTGTTCAAAAACTCAAAATTTTCCATCGACGCAACCCGTCATTCTTTTGTACGGTATAAGGAAGATTTCAACAGTTGCTTTTCGTCAACAATTTTACTCCATCTCGGCTCGCAATTGACACATGTATCACAAAATTAGATTGTAGGCCTAGGTGGTTAGCAGAAAGATTTGCTCTAGAATTATATTTACCAAAAGTAATTTTTGAGAAATGGTTCACATATCTGATCATTTAAAACTAAAAAAAAACATTCATCATTCTCTAAAAAGTGTATTTTTATAAATTTGCTGATTATTTATTAATAAAATATGAATAGGTGTTATCAATTAATAACCAATATTAATTAATAATAAGTAAGCTACGAAACATACTTGGAGACCAACATTTGAAATGGAAAAATAACTGTATTTTTGTAGCATTCTATGTAGTGCTCTTTCACGTTATAACTACAGCAGATCAATCTGGCCAAGTTCAAGTTCTGAAAGTGAGACTTAAAACGTCAAATTTTAATTTAACATTAAGCAAGTTAGCCTATCCTTTCTGCTGTTAAATTAAAATAATTGTACAACTTCTATAAATTTAACATAGTTGATCATGTAATTAGCAATTCGCAAAGTACTTTAGTCACCATTTAAATATTCTACTTTAACGAACAATTTAATCTCTATTTTATAAACATTATACAAGGAATACCATACCAAAGAGAAGGTGTACAACAAGAATTTAAACGAGTAACAACGTTTTTCAAATAAGTAAATTAGTGTCATTGAGTCAAAGAGGGAATTATGTTTTAATTTAGTGCTTTCCTTTCATTTTACACTGTCAGTTGTGTAAAACTGTTTCAAATTCTCTTCATTATAAAAAGAACTTTTAACAGTATTTTCATAACATTCTTAAATTTAATTTATCACTAAATATATATATTATTAAAAACTCTAAATTAAAATGCACAGTGATTACTTCAAAACGAATATCATTATGCAACAAATCAAAATAGCCAAACCATTCTTCACTAACAATGCCCCTTACGTATATATCAAATGCTGCGTGTATCACAATAATGTTGTTCTAAAAAATGTACTTTCAAATTTTGTTCTGAGTAAATTTGAATTAACCATAGGTACCGTTTAATAAATACTGTAGGCTAAACAGTTACTTTTACAACAAAACTTAGAAATAACAAGATATAGCATATACAACTGTTATACTAATACTGACAAATGCTAGTAGTTCGAGAAGTTCCTGGCGCATAGTTGCACTCGACACAGTTTACTTTGTAATTATTGCGCTCATTTTTTACCCAGCAAACTTTGTTTGAGCACAGTTAGCAGTCAACACCACAGTTGCCGTTTTTGTTCACTAAAGTTCTCATAAATTAAAGCAAGATTTTAAAATAACTTTTGTATTATTGGAATATGAAGCAAAAACTTATAAATGAGCTGAATGTTTTTGCATTAATGCTCTGAACTAAATATAAAGATTATTTTTCTAATTTTTATATTTTACCAACTGCATTATACTCTGATATTGACTTCTGAATAATATTTGTAATAAAAAACTGTCATGGTTTTTGTAATGACAACACGACACGTAATGAGGATCATGCTCACTTCAGGGACTTGTTGAACGCATGTGTCATTGATGTTACATTTTGTATTTTAATCTGTGGCTGTGCATGAGGAATCACGAACCGAGCATTTTAAATTATGTGGGGGTGAACGAATAATGGAAAATTGCATGAATTAAAGACATGGAATTAGGGCTCTTAACCCTCATATGGTACACAGTCAATTTACAACTGAATACAAGTAAGCGTAATTATATACATACTTTAAATCAATTCAAGAAAATTGCTTGGATAAATTTAAAAACTAATGTAAAATAAAATTACATATACGTTAAATAAATTAAACAAAGCCTAAAATACAAAATAAAAATTACAAAAACACAGTAAAATGTTCTAATACGTTAGTACGTTAATAAATATTTTCAAAAGTTGTCCCTGTTGAAAAATCAAATATGTGAGTTTAATAATCTTTCTGTTCTACGTTTAATTACCAAAAACCATATATCCTGTTTATCTATCCGATCATTTCAGCTTTATCTCTGATACTAAATACTCTATAAAAAGGGGAGCCACATAAATATTAAATGTAATTATTCGATTGACAAGTTTTAATATTTATTTTAATGCGCAGGCTTATCGCTGTGAGAACGCTCTCCCCGACGATATTAGATGTATTAAATGGCTTTAAGGTGACGCTTAGGGACAAGGTAGGGGACTTGTGGCGTGCACATGGTCAGTCGACGTGTTAGAACGATTTAATGTGCGTTTGCTTTGACAGTTTGTATCTTTTAAGTATAACTAGTACTATTCGGTCCTATCATAATAACAAACCCTTCTAGTAAGAAGAATCATAAAGTCCAATATTGATGTAATGGAAAATTACAAACAGAATCCCATACAAAATAGGACAAACAGAGAGAAAAGAGCTGAAGTAGGATAAAAATATAAATCTTTTCTAAGATAAACGTTTTTGACAGCAAAGGGATTACCCCAGTGTCACTGATACTCCGCTAGTAGCTAATTAGGGAAAATTATTCTATAAAGGAATGATCCGATTTCGTCCGGAGTTTTTCATCCCTACCATTGGCTCACTTAGGGAAATCAAAGAAGAGAATAAAGAAAATCCTACCCATGCTTGCATTAAAATTTCCACTTACTCAGGAGTGGTTTTCATAACAAAGAAACACTTAATTGTAGCATTAAATACATAATTACTCTAATACCTACCATAATATACCTATAAGATAAGGTATAACACTTATTAAGTTACTACTAAGGGCATTTATCCCCCGTATATATTTAGAGATTAATTCAATTGAGTGAGGTATGTGAGCATAATGTAAATAACTACTTATATAGCAAATTCAATTGCCTTAAAAAATACTCATTACTTCGTCGTAGATTCCGGTAAGGTGTTAAACCGTTATAAGAATTATTAGGATTGTGTTGTTCCATTATAACAGTTTCCGATGACATACCTTTTATTAAATAGGGAGTCACGTGGAAAGCCTTAATTAACTGCTAGTCAGATTATAAATGACAAACAATGTGATACAGTTTTTGAACACATTACCATCCAGTAGGTAATAACACAAGAAAAATAAAATGTACTTCCCTATATGTAATTAGGTAAATAACTTAAGTAAAGCTGCTCTGATTTTTCAACACAAAAATGGAATATAAGAAGATGCATAGTGAGATGGTTTATGCAGAAATTTAGGTGGAGATATAGTTGCAGTTATAGGTCTAGGTAAATGTGGCATTGTGTTATAGAAGTTTATCTCGCTAAAGAATCACACATCACACCGTCTTGTCAGTAGTTTACTATCTTATGATGTTATATGATACACACAGAATTCAATTTCATTGTAGAAGTTAAAAACAGTTGAAGTTTTCAAAAAATGAAAAAGCATGCAAATTAGACGGAAATTTAATACTATAATTTACATGAATCTATTACCACTACTATGTTTACTTTGAAATCTAGGACTAATAATACTTCAATTTTTTTATTTTTGAGCATCTAAAACTGGTTAACGATTTACAAGAAAAAGAGTAAATTGCTTAATATTAATTGTAAACTTATTATTATATGATTTAGTGTAGACATTGTCAAACACAGAACAACGAAACACATAAGTAAAATATAAACTTTAAAATAATTCATATGCGTTAACAAACATAAAATCTATTTATGTATACACAGAAACATTTACTTTGCCACCCGCAGAAATCGTTAAGGATCATAAATAAAGTCTTTTAGCAGTTAAAGGATGCAATTTTGGCGAAGGTATTTCCCACCACAATATCCTGATGTCACGTAAGATGGATGGAGGCATAACGTCACCTCTTTCGCCATCTTGGTATAAACGTCCGAATAAGGGGTGTAAATTACTTACTATGTCAGAAATATATACTTTTACGAGATTGCTGAATTCCTAGTAGAAGGTAAACTTTTCACTATTTTAAAGATACAAATTTTATAGATATCTATAAACCGTACAATATAAATTAGTTTACGATTTCCCCCCCCCCGTCTAATATCAAGAAATTTTATTACAGATTTATTTTTTTATTTATAAATATGTGAAAACAGGACTTGAACAAAAATAGTTCATTTAAAATTCCTTAAATACATTTTAAAAGTCGATAAAAACTATGAGACTTGCAGTGATACACATATTAACATTTGTTTGAATTACATTGTACACAGTAACTGTACACAATGCATTGTGTCTATAAGTATGTTATATTATAAATTTTAAACTTTCGTCATTTAAAAAAAGCGATGATTCGTCAATTTAGTTCTATCTATAAAGCATTCAAATTCAGGTAACAAATGTAATATACGTAATTATGGACACTGAGAATTGAAAACCATACGACATAAAATGTGCATTTATTTCCTCATAACACCTATTCTATATATTTTTGAATTTGAATTATTTCAATTTTTGAATTGGCCGATGTTACCTTTTTTTAAAAAATAAATAACACAAGGATAAAATTTTTATTACGAAAACCAGTTTTATAGTGACTTAATTTTACTTAACCAAAGAACTAAATATAACAACTATTAAAACGATAAAATATGTTTTTGTTAACATTTTTATAAAATTATATGTAAAAATTACATCCCTGAAGAGAAAATGTTAAAGAATGTTGTCTCAAGGAGAAGGGATGGAGATGAGAAGAGTAACAATCCGCTCAGACAGATCGTGACGTGTTGACACGACTCACACGCGCTGAATACAAAGTTTACTTGATTTAACATCAACAATATATTTGTTATACCAAATAAGATTTAAATTTTAACATTTATATCAATAGAGAGGCAAATGCTAAACCAAACTTAAGGATGACAAATACATCAGGTACATGGTGATGTTATAATACAAGTATATAAGTAGCAAAGACAAAATCGTACTTTTGTAACAATAACAGCATATTTGTACTTTTGTTGCAGTATTATTACGTAAAATTAATATCCATGGAGGTACAAACGCTGTCTGTTGTCTCTAGAAGAAGAGACGGACAAGAAGGTTGACAAGCGGCTTAGCCTGATCGTGACGTGACGACATGACTCCACATGAGGTGATTCCTAAATTGAATGTTTTAAAAACATCACACTTGCAAAGCCCATGCAGTTTTATAGTCAAAAAGAAATTCCTCGTAAGCTCAATATGTATCTACCAGTCCTATTTGGTTGGTTGTTATGCGCAGACCTATTTTGTTCTGTATTCTATAGTTAAGTTTTAATAATTATTGTTGAGTTTGGATTTTGGTAAGTGAATGTTTTACAGTGAGTGTTCATGGATTTGACACACAACATAGGTGTTGCGATTCATGATTTATGCGTATCACAATGGTCTAGTATGATTTTTTTGTTTATTTAAACTGGAGTGTATGTTAAAGTGGTTATTCCACGAGGAAGATATCACATTGCAGATCTTGAAACTTAGTGTTACAGATTTTCTTTGTATCACAGAACAATTGGAAATGTCCAGAAAATCCACAATGGTTGATCGAATGTAAAATGTAACAAGATATGATGAAAAAAAATTCATATGTAGACTTTAAATTTTGCATGGCTTGTTAAAAACGATATTTCCAAAAGAATGAGTTCTTTGATGAGTTATATTTGTGACAACTCCGCGGGAGTACTCAAGAAGGAAACGAGCAATAGATTTGAAATTATGCATGCAACCGCACCACTGCCTGTTACGATACTTGTGGCGTACGCCTACCTTGCAATCTAAAAGGACGTGTTGGCCTATTTATTAAAATTAAAATCACTGAGGTTGTGGATGTCGTCATTGAATATCTGTGACTAGGAGAAAGTATCAAATTAATGGTTGTCTACTTGATCACCGTAATGCCTATCAGTATGTGACTGAAGTTATATTAGAAACATATCTGATTATTGATTATACATCCCGATAATAATGTTGAAAAGTACTGTGACTAATTCACACAGGAATATTTATAGTTGCCAAAATATATATTTTTACTGTGTGTACTAGTGTTTTTATAAGTACATGAACCGTATATGAAATATCTTTCTTAATATGAATGTCGACTTTAGCTCCAGTTCTCCTTACTCTTAATGCAGCGTATGAAGTCTTGATGCAGTTACAAACTTGACTTCTGGTATCTGGAGCCATGTTCGTCTGCAAATATAAAAAAAAAACAAAAAAATTACATCTTTTCGCCATCAGACATCTAGATTACAAAATATGAAATATAGTGCAATACGGACGCTGCATTAAAAGGAAGGTTAAGTGGAGCTAAACTCAACATTCATATTTAATAATCAACCTTTCCCACCATGGCTACCATCTTTGTTAGGTTTTGCCAATGAAAAAAAGGGTGGATTTAATTCTTCACAGTAATTCATTGTTACCGTATCTAACCTTTTATAAAAAATCATTATATACAGAAATTTGCAAAAATTGATGGAAAACTTTATGATAAACTTCGATTTTGTTGATCAGTTCATATATAGAACAAACAGCGTGTTACCAGTTTTGTTACTAATCTTAACAAATTAGATTTTTCGCTTTTTAGATGTTTCACTAAATGAGTAAAATGCCATTAATATTTTTACTATTATATATCTGTTTTGCTTTGGTATTTTTATTTAATTATAATATTACAAAATATCCTAAAATAAATACCTTCCCAATTTATTTCAGAATTTCTTACCATATTTTATGACGTTTCCTAACATTCCTTGATAAAGAAACAGCAGTTTCACGCTCTACAACTCAAAGTTGTATTTTTAAAATCTCATAAACACGGCTATTGCGACGATGAAATAAAGAAAAACAATGTTTCTCCCAGCGTGATGTCAAGGATAAAAGCAATGACATCATCAACTGGGTTTTAAAGAAAATTGTGTTCGAAATGAGCTTGCAAGCCGTTGGTGGATCTTTTGTCTTACTATACAGCAGTAAATAGCTATGGAATATTTGCTAGTTTATTTAATAATGTTGCATTTTATTATTATGAATATTATTTATATATTAGTGTTTTATTTATATATATTCATTTATGACGTACATCATGGAATACAAAAAAGCATTTCTTAATTATTAATTTTTCATTTCATATTAAAAAGCACATATTTATTTTGTGTTTTCTTTAATTTTGACTGTATAGAAAAGCGGATTTCCTTCTGGCCTTGATCCAACTGTGTGTTTATGGGAAATAAATTATGATAATCCTATGCATAAGGTATCTGTATGTATACACACATAGACATCAATAGATATTGGGCAGATGATTTGAAATTTAAAAATTACGATTTAAGGAATATCTAATAACCTTTCATTCCATCAAAGCAACCAGTAAAAGTTAATTTGGCAGAACATCTCTTACAAAAAACCGGTCACAGTTATAAAAGTATGGAAGAAAGGATGAAAATTATTGCGTTTCAGGACAAGGGAGAAAACCAAAACCATTATTATTTTATGATTTACTTTGAAATTATTACATTAGTAGCCCATGTCATGTGATAATTGTGAAATTTGTACTCGCGGTTCATTAAATAGAAAATTGTTATTGCTCAAAGGTCGGGACATTTGATAAAACATAAAATATAAACATAACAGGAGTAATAACATTTGATGCCTTTCCTTTGTCATTGATACATTTTCAACTACAAACCCGATTTAACTCTTTTGTCATCAGCATAAAATAAAACTCTAAGACAGGTTTTCCAAACTTTATTGTACGAGGGTTCAATTGAAAACAATTTAGGAGGCAGTCGGGTCCAAGTACTTTCAGGCGTGTATTATTGAAAGACAGGTTAGATAGGTGTACGTGAATTGGAAGTTGTACAGTAAACTTAGCCAACTATATGTTTCTAAAAAACCACTGTGACAATGAAAGATATTTTTTTTTAATTAATTATTAATAGTTTAATAAGTTGTTCAAAAACTCAAAATTTTCCATCGACGCAACCTTGTCATTCTTTTGTACGGTATAAGGAAGATTTCAACAGTTGCTTTTACGTCAACAATTTTACTCCATCTCGGCTCGCAATTGACACATGTATCACAAAAATTAGATTGTAGGCCTAGGTGGTTAGCAGAAAGATTTGCTCTAGAATTATATTTACCAAAAGTAATTTTTTGAGAAATGGTTCACATATATCTGATCATTTAAAACTAAAAAAAAAAACATTCATCATTCTCTAAAAAGTGTATTTTTATAAATTTGCTGATTATTTATTAATAAAATATGAATAGGTGTTAATCAATTAATAACCAATATAATTAATAATAAGTAAGCTACGAAACATACTTTGGAGACCAACATTTGAAAATGGAAAAATAACTGTATTTTTGTAGCATTCTATATAGTGCTCTTTCACGTTTATAACTACAACAGATCAATCTGGCCAAGTTCAAGTTCTGAAAGTGAGACTTAAAACATCAAGTTTTAATTTAACATTAAGCATGTTAGCCTATCCTTTCTGCTGTTAAATTAAAATAATTGTACAACTTCTATAAAATTTAACATAGTTGATCATGTAATTAGCAATTCGCAAAAGTACTTTAGTCATCATTTAAATATTCTACTTTAACGAACAATTTAATCTCTATTTTATAAACATTATACTAGGAATATCATACCAAAGAGAAGGTGTACAACAAGAATTTAAAACGAGTAAACAAACGTTTTTTCAAATAAGTAAATTAGTGTCATTGAGTCAAAGAGGGAATTATGTTTTAATTTAGTGCTTTCCCTTTCATTTTACACTGTCAGTTGTGTAAAACTGTTTCAAATTCTCTTCATTATAAAAAGAACTTTTAACAGTATTTTTCATAACATTCTTAAATTTAATTTATTACTAAATTATATATATTATTAAAAACTCTAAATTAAAATGCACAGTGATTACTTCAAAAACGAATATCATTATGCAACAAATCAAAATAGCCAAACCATTCTTCACTAACAATGCCCCTTACGTATATATCAAATGCTGCGTGTATCACAATAATGTTGTTCTAAAAAAAAAATATACTTTCAAATTTTTGTTCTGAGTAAATTTGAATTAACTATAGGTACAGTTTAATAAATACTGTAGGCTAAACAGTTACTTTTACCACAAAACTTAGAAATAACAAGATATAGCATATACAATGTTATACTAATACTGACAAATGCTAGTAGTTCGAGAAGTTCCTGGCGCATAGTTGCACTCGACACAGTTTACTTTGTAATTATTGCGCTCATTTTTTACCCAGCAAACTTTGTTTGAGCACAGTTAGCAGTCAACACCACAGTTGCCGTTTTTGTTCACTAAAGTTCTCATAAATTAAAGCAAGATTTTAAAATAACTTTTGCATTATTGGAATATGAAGCAAAAACTTATAAATGAGCTGAATGTTTTTGCATTAATGCTCTGAACTAAATATAAAGATTATTTTTTCTAATTTATTTATATTTTACCAACTGCATTATACTCAGATATTGACTTATGAATAATTTTTGTAATACAAAACTGTCTTGGTTTTTGTAATGACAACACGACACACGTAATGAGGATCATGCTCACTTCAGGGGACTTGTTGAACGCATGTGTCATTGATGTTACATTTTGTATTTTAATCTGTGGCTGTGCATGAGGAATCACGAACCGAGCATTTTAAATTATGTGGACGAATAATTATGTGGAAAACGAATATGGAAAATTGCACGAATTAAAGAGATGGAATTAGGGCTCTTAACCCTCATATGGTACACAGTAAATTTACAACTGAATACAAGTAAGCTTAATTATATACATACTTTAAATCAATTCAAGAAAATTGCTTGGATAAATTTAAAAACTAATGTAAAATAAAATTACATATACGTTAAATAAATTTAAAAAAAGCCTAAAATACAAAATAAAAATTACAAAAACACAGTAAAATGTTCTAATACGTTAGTACGTTTAATTAAATATTTTCAAAAGTTGTCCCTGTTGAAAAATCAAATATGTGAGTTTAATAATCTTTCTGTTCTACGTTTAATTACCAATAAAACCATATATCCTGTTTATCTATCCGATCATTTCAGCTTTATCTCTGATACTAAATACTCTATAAAAAGGGGGAGCCACATAAATATTAAATGTAATTTATTCGATTGACAAGTTTTAATATTTATTTTAATGCTCAGGCTTATCGCTGTGAGAACGTTCTCCCCGACGATATTAGATGTATTGAATGGGTTTAAGGTGACGCTTAGGGACAAGGTATGGGACTTGTGGCGTGCACATGGTCAGTCGACGTGTTAGAACGATTTAATGTGCGTTTGCTTTTACAGTTTGTATCTTTTAAGTGTAACTAGTACTATTCGGTCCTATCATAATAACAAACCCTTCTAGTAGGAAGAATCACAAAGTCCAATATTGATGTAAGGAAAAATTACAAAGAGAATCCCATACAAAATAGGACAAAAAAGTGAGAAAAGAGCTGAAGTAGGATAAAAATATAAATCTTTTCTAAGATAAACGTTTGTGACAGCAAAGGAGATTACACCAGTGTCACTGATACTCCGTAGTAGCTAATTAGGGAAAATTATTTTATAAAGGAATGAATCCGATTTCGTCCGGAGTTTTTCATCCCTACCATTGGCTCACTTAGGGAAATCAAAGAAGAGAATAAAGAAAATCCTTACCCATGCTTGCATTAAAATTTCCACTTACTCAGGAGTGGTTTTCATAACAAAAGAAACACTTAAATGTAGCATTAAATACATAATTACTCTAATACCTACCATAATATACCTATAAGATAAGGTATAACACACTTATTAAGTTACTACTAAGGGCATTTATCCCCCGTATATATTTAGAGATTAATTCAATTGAGTGAGGTATGTGAGCATAATGTAAATAACTACTTATATATAGCAAATTCAATTGCCTTAAAAATAACTCATTACTTCGTCGTAGATTCCGGTAAGGTGTTAAACCGTTATAAGAACTTATTAGGATTGTGTTGTTCCATTATAACAGTTTCCGATGACATACCTTTTAATTAAATAGGGGAGTCACGTGGAAAGCCTTAATTAACTGCTAGTCGGATTATAAATGACAAACAATGTGATAGAGTTTTTGAACACATTACCATCCCAGCAGGGTAATAACACAAGAAAAATAAAATGTACTTCCCTATATGTAATTAGGTAAAATAACTTAAGTAAAGCTGCTCTGATTTTACAGCACAAAAATGGAATATAAGAAGATGCATAGTGAGATGGTTTATGCAGAAGTTTAGGTGGAGATATAGTTGCAGTTATAGGTCTAGGTAAAATGTGGCATTGTGTTATAGAAGTTGATCTCGATAAAGAATCACACATCACACCATTTTGTCAGTAGTTACTATCTTATTAATGTTATATGATACACACGGAATTCAAATTTCATTGTAGAAGTTAAACACAGTTGAAGTAGTCTATTACCACTACTATGTTTACTTTGAAATCTATGGACTAATAACACTTCAATTTTTTTTATTTTTGAGCATCTAAAACTGGTTAAAGATTTACAAGAAAAAGAGTAAATTTCTTAATATTAATTTTAAACTTATTATTATATGATTTAGTGTAAGACATTGTCAAACACTGAACAACGAAACACATAAGTAAAATATAAACCGTTGGTGGATCTTTTGTCTTACTATACAGTAGTAAATAGCTATGGAATCTTTGCTAGTTTATTTAATAATGTTTGCATTTTGTTATTATGAATATTAATGATATATTAGTGTTCTATTTATATATATTCATTTATGACGTACATCATGGAATACAAAAGAGTATTTCTTAATTATTAATTTTTCATTTCATATTAAAAAAAACACATATTTATTTTGTGTTTTCTTTAATTTTGACTGTATAGCAAATGCGGATTTCATTCTGGCCTTGATCCAACTGTGTGTTTATGGGAAATGAATTATGGATAATCCTATGCATAAGGTATCTGAATATACACACATAGACATCAATAGATATTGGGCAGATGATTTGAAATTTCAAATTACGATTTAAGGAATATCTAATAACCTTTAATTCAATCAAAGCAACCAGTAAAAGTCTAATTTGGCAGAACATCTCTTAAACAACGGTCACAGTTCTAAAATTATGGAAGAAAGGATGAAAATTATTGAGTTTCAGGACAAGGGACAAAACATACATTCCTAAGAAAGACTACACATTTATTTAAATATAAAATAAATTCGAATACCACAATAATTACAACAAAAGTCATTAAAAATACTCAATATATCAAAATAAATATCAAAATAAGACAGTAATCCTGAAAGCAGACGATGTTTTCATCAATATGAGCAAAATTTGTTGCTTTTGTTACTCAGTCGTGTTTTACGATAAAAGCAAAGGTGAGAATTAAAATACTTGCAATAATTAGTATTTAGTGTGAGTTTCTAGAAATTGGAAGAAAATGAATCATTGTTCAATTCAAATTAATGTTACACATGATCTAAAATATATATTGACGAGTTCAATCTGAAATCACGAATAGCATAATTTGTTACTGAATGATATAACTTAAGAACAAATTATAAAATAATGAGATTGACAATACATACACATGCAATATATAAACAGACATTTTTGTCTTAAAGGTTTTCCTGCCTTATGAAGATGGTTGTAGACCATGACAATAGTTTAAAGGGTTAGCAATATTTTATTTAAATTTTTTTAATGTATGCAAGTTTACCTGAATAAATAAAAAAAGCTTGTTTTGGAGCAATATTCATTTATATTAAAAGCCATACATCCGTTGCCTAACCGTAGCTTGTACATCTGTGTTAATTCGGTAATAAAACTATTTACCACATAGGGCTTCAAGTCTCACGGATTCACGGTTACGTCCAACAAGAAGGAACATGTCGGAGACATTAAGGTACCGTATAAGCGGCATTAGTGCTGACACATGCCGCCAGGTGTCGCAGCCCTTCATTACCGTAACGTTGCTTAATGTGGTCGGTGGTTTCGTCGTGTACAGTTGTCGCGTCGTGTTTACCTCTCTCAATATACATTTATATTTTCAACGGTGATAAATTTTATTTACTGATGGTTGATGATGTGATTTAATCTCACAGTAATTATAATTAATTCATGAAATCTATTAATAGAAATACTCTATCAATATTTACATTAGTCATTATTTAACATGGGAATCTTTATAAACAATATTTACTTAAAGACTTGCAAATATCCATTAAGAATATAACACATTTTAAACTGCTAAGCATTTGTTTCCATCGATATAATTTATCAACAGCAGCTTTTATCTTCATACAATCGTGGTCGATGACAAAGTATGTTAGTGTCAGCCTTTAGCGGGTAAACGTCACACTAAGAAATGTGGTGTCATTTCTGTAAGCTATCAATATTCTGTCATGGCTAGTTCCACGTTGGAAAAATATAAATATAAACTTAAAAATTTAACAAAAATATTTTAACAACCAACTTGTTATTATTTTTTAACAATTTCTAAAAGCTATTCATATGAAACTCTGCTGATTCAATGCTTTACTCATACCGCGTCTGCGATTATGTAAACATGATTTACATAATTACATGGCAACTACGAGAATAGACGTTTATTCCATTCGCTACGTAGATGGATATGGACAGCCATCTACAAACTACTGTAAAAACAACGTCACCGAATCAACTGAGACGTAAACATGGAAATTTAGTTTCAAAGGGTTTACGAAATATCTTTAACACAATGTTAAGGTTCCTGAATATACGATTTACATGATAAGGTGACAAACATATTATCGAATCTTCAAAAAGAAAATAAATTCTTAAGGTTATCGTTGCAGTGTTATACATTTTTAAATTGTAGAATAGCATATTGCCATTAAATGGTGATCCGCTCCGATACGCCAGCAAAATATGACTTAAAAGGTTGCGTTACACTTCACGTCAAAGACTTGTGTTGTAGCGATGACGTAATATATCACTATTTGTGCTCTTTTTTGTCAAAGAAATAGTTTATATAGTTATAAGTATACAAGAAGTAGCAACTTTTCTTTTTAAAGTACGTCTTTTCTATTTCTCTTTATAACATACATCTATAAATAATGGTTGATAATATATTACTAAGCAATCTTCTCACACGTAATAGTGTGATTGTGGTATTTAAATTGTGTTATACAATGTCGACTCAAATAATTGTAACATTAGATTCTCTCGGGATCGAAGTGTTAAAAACTAACAATAAAGTCAATACTCTTTACTAATTTTTGTTAAAGAGAGACATACATGAAAATATAACATATGTGTGATTACCAATACAAAGATGTTGCTATAAGTCGTTCTGTCCTTTACTACAAGATGAAAATATTGTTAGATAGATTTTAAGTATAAGGCTTTTTTTACAAGTATTAAAGCATTTGCGAATGACGAAAATAAAAAAAATAATAAAATAACTCTTGTGTGTCATCTGAAGATATTTAAATAACATTACTTCAACAAGATTTTACATAGCTTACATACTTATTTATAATTACAGGAACATTTTAAATAAAAAAGTATTGATATCTTAATGGTAGCAGTATGACATGTTGAGAAACAATATTATTAAGTTTCAGTAACTTCTTGTTTGAGTCACACTTCAACTTGTGTTAACTTTAGTGTTACAAAAACTTCAAAGAGAAAGTAAAAAAGACGACCAAAGATAAAGGGAAAGAAATAACAACCAAGAGAGATAACGTGAACAGAACCAACACGTGATGCTGTGGGGATCTTTGTGACTACTAAACATTGTCATTCCTTTACCTCCTCACCTGAATATTGTATTCTAACGCCCATTTGTTCATTTTAAAACACACACACACACACACACGCGTGCGCGCGCGTGTGCGTTTGCGTGCGTGTGTATGAGTAAACTTTTATTTTAGTTTGTAGAACAAAATAACACAACTTTAAGGGTACATTAACATAATATAAATCACAGGTTGTATTCAAAAAGTTAATTTATAGATTATTTTACAGACAATATTGGATTTAAACACTTTAATGTTTGGTTATATTATAGTCTAGAATAACGTACATTAGTTAAAAAAAAATTATGCCAGCGTGAAAAGGATTTCAAAGTAATATTGTATTTCTCAAAAACAAATTTACAACACTTCATATTAGAAATGGACTAGGTATTTCCGTAAGTTAGACATCAAACAAATTTCATTTTATTTAACCTTCTTCTGCTAAAAATTGTTGTGAGGTTTTAGCTGAAAGGAAGTTGAAATTCTTACATCCAAAACTTCGTGATTTGAAATGCCTGTTTATCATACTCTTTATAAGTGGTTTTTGGATTAATTCTAACCTGAGAAGGGTTTACATATTGCTTACCATACGTGTTATTGGTCATTTAAATTTCTAGTCGGATTTTTACTATCCTTACATTTCGTATTATAATTACGTTACAAATTTAGTTCTATGGTTTTGAAGTGATTAAATAAAATAAAAACACATAAAAATAATACATTACTGATTAAAAATAAATTTACAGTGAGGGCATACAAATAAATGGTTTTTGCAAATAATATCAACATAAAACGTAGAAAAATATATATATATATATTCCTCTACTCTTGCCTGTTTATAAAATATCTTCCTCTACTAATTAGGCTAATTAGGAAGTAGAAACACAAGCTGCAAATACACTTTTACATAGTGTAGGAGTGAAAATGAAAATTTCTACAATCGGCTCTCTCTCTCTCTCTCTCTCTCTCTATATATATATATATATATATATATATATATATATATATATATATATATATTATATATATATATATATATTTATTTATTTATATACAGTTGAAAACGTTAACAATTTTAATTTACCTTATTGGAAGTTAATTTGAATGACACGCATACAAATTGTACATTTAGTTTAATATTTACTGTTTTATTCAAGTATTTAATATATGACGAATACAGATTTAATATTTCATTTTACATTTTTAGCTACATGTTCAGGAGGTAAAAGTCTCATTTACGTTCTTTAATTACGATCCTAGTAAGAAAAGAGGGATCGTTAGTTGTTTTAAAAAAGGCTAAAGAATACTTTTACCTGGCAGGATTGAAACTATTCCTACCAATGTGAACAAGATTCACAATTTTATGAATAGAAGGTGTAGTCATATGTTTTTCAATATATGAGTAGTCATTGTGTATAAACTCATATTATGAGGCCCATGAGATTTTAGTTCCTAAGTGCATTTTTAATTCACTTAATTTTTGGATTCATTAATGATACCCGTTTTCCGGTCAGACTATCAATCATACTTCACATGCTTTTTGTTTTCAGAATTATTTATATTTATCAGTTGTTAAAGATGTGCTTATTGAATGGGTTTTAAGCACCCCACTATCTAATATTGAGCCTCCATTCTTTGAGACAGTTGATTTTCTATCATCATATACCTCTAACAGTGTATTATTTTGGATTTTCATGTTTCTGAATAAACTAAATAATTTTTAGAGTTTTTCTACAGATAAATAAAATAGCAAAATTAAAGGATGGAAAAGAGTAAATCGTATGGTACAGAGTATAGCATATTTCATTTGAAATGTATAAATTATTTCCAGAATAATCTATCCAAGCGTAGAATTTTATATCCCTGAAAAGGAAAAATGCAATAGTATAGTGTAATAATAGAAAGTGCAGGCCAAGCACTTTCACGTGCAAATTAATGAAATGCTATATATTTAGATTAGTATACTAAGAAATGAATGTTATACATTAACTTAGCTAAAGATTGTAATATAACATTAACCATTTTCGCCTATCTTTCCTACTGTTAAACCAAGATAATTTTACACTTTCTGTGTTTACCATAGTTGTATGTATAATTAGCTATTCGCAAAATATCTCAGTCAAGGATAAAATGTCCGACTTTAAAGAACGTTTAACAATAAATATTTTACACATTTTAGCCATGGAATATCAAACTAAAAAGAAATGCAATTTTTTTTCGTATTTATGTTGGCAATTAAATTTATCCCCTACGTGGATGTGTCTTTTTTGTCAAAAAAGGGTGCGCGGTGTCAGTGAGACACCCATTTATTTAAGATAATAAAATGTCCTTTTTATTCATATGAGTTTCAAGTGTGTTATTATTAGCCTATACCTTACAGAGTCTATTCTAAAGTGTTTGTGTATACACTTTATTACATATTTATGTACTTATATATCTCATTATTTATATATTTTTGTATAAACTTTGTATATATTTTTGTAACATAGCTCTGCAAATATTTAATTTTTCAAATATTTAATCGTTACTTATTAGACTAAACTAATTGTTATGTAAAGTAAGTAATGCTGTCTAATGTATGAAACTAAAACTTTATTGATATTAACAAATTTTAATTAGATTACTATATATATGTTTCTTATTAATGTTCTTTGTTATATAAATTAAGTTAGACAAAGAAATTGTTTATTATAACCAAGATTCCATTCTTAGTTTATATTCTAAACTACTCTTTGAAGAATTTGCACACGTCTAAGACATTGCCTCATATGCGTAAGGCACATTGGCTTGTAACATTTGTCACTCCGGGACATAGTTTTTATGTCATTTAGTCGGGGGACACACTGTACAGCATTGTCTGGGACGAGGTAGTGATGGTGGATGTTCTTGAGGTGTTTCAACGCTTGAGACAAAAAGATATCACAGATGCCCTTTTCTGCACCTGAGGGCTAATAAGCGTATTATAATTTCCAAATTCCTTCAGAAAGTTACGCTTTACCACACTCTCAATTACTTGGTTGTTACTAAAACATATTTAATAGAGCATTTATCCCAGCAATATCGAACAGCCTGTAGGACAAGAGTAGAGATCATCGGAACGTCCTTCTGGAGGTTGCATAGTGGCACAATTCTCGTCAATAACATCAACGTCAGATTTCATGGAATTATAAGATCCTACTATTCCCGGAGTCATATTCTTATCCATTTCAGGATAAATTGCTGCATCTAAATGCATTATGGAAATAAAACAACGGTTCAGTGTTTCTTGGCGCATACGAAACCAGAGTACAGTGTTTTTTAATTATAAAAATAATTGCAGTTATCGGGTTTTCATGTAATTTCTTAGGCTTTGCACATGCATGAGCCCTTCTAGCTCAATTGTATTATTTTTCTGATACCAATTTTGGGAGTACATTGCTGCTGCGATCAAGAAAATATGCCAAAAAGTGTATTTTTCTGGCCATTTTGATTTCCTCTGGTCTCAGTACTCTTTTAGTATACTTTTAGTACTCTTGCTCTATTTGTTCCACAGTTGATTTTTACTTGTTTACTGATCAAGAAAATATATACACATACACAGATCTGAGAAGTCTACTTCTGTCAAAAGACAATTAAGATAGGTTATATAACAGTCTTAAATTTATAGTAAAAGTTATATAGTAACTTTGTATTTTATGCCTTTTATACTTAATATTTGCTATAAAAGTAAATTTAAAAGTATAATTTTAACAAACATATTAATTTTTTTGTAAGAATTTGTCTTTCTCAGTGCTCAACAGCAGTTACAGAAATAGCAATCTTTGTTACTATCAATGATTTCACTCTAATGTAAAAAAATTACAAATAGTGGCTACAATAATTTACACCTATTGCTTTGTTGTCATAAAAAAAGTTTGCAGACAACAGTTGATTACATTTAACAAGCTCTTTCAATTAATATCCCACAACTTCAGTAACCAAGGAGGGATTTTTAAATACTTTAAAGACCAGTGGAGCGTAGTCCAGAGGGATTCTAGAAATGAGTAGAAATGTTATATATTCATACCAGGTATCCTACCAATGTTCATGTAAAATTTCAGTATAGATTGAATATAGTTTACGCGTGAAAGCAAAAAAAAAAAAAAAAAAACAACCAAAGGCACGTTCTTATTTATAATATTATTAGGATTACAAGTCTTACAAGGTTATAATGATTAAAATGTAACATTAAAATCATATTTACTATAATGTAATAACAAAGTATACTATAAAAAACACAACACACTAAAATGCGCTTAGGTCACGTGGATTCAAACTTATCTTAACATGTATGATGCCACAGGGATCTGATCAACCCGAATGGCACACTATTCAATGTCACTGAGCGAAATGACTGAGGGTGTCATATGGGAGCACTTCAACAGGTATTGAGAACTTGAGCACGTAGGTCAACCTCATCCGTTAGTTATAAATATACTTTCTTACCTCTGGTCAACCTCATCCGTTAGTTATAAATATACTTTCTTATCTCTGAGTCAAATTGATCCCCGCGCCATCCCCCTCTACGTAATACGGGTTATATACAAAACTTCGAAGGTTAATCAAACAACTATTTCTAGAAAGTGTCTAATATCGGGATAATAACTCCAAACTATCGTTGCAAACTTTTTGAAGAAAACCTTTTTAGAGACGAATTTCATTAAAACCATCGTAAAATAAACATTTATACAGCTGCAATAATAGAAAGCCTTTCAGAACAAAGCTCTGTATATTTCTAGTCATAATAACAAACTATTAAAAGTTTAAGTAACTCCTTCATTGTTCTAAACTTAAAAGAGTAGTAAATGTTATATATTCGATAGTGGTTTTTGAATTAATCTTTACATTTGTATTAATCAATCTACACCTAAAAATGATTTCATGCATTCGGAGAAGCCAATCCACACCAAACCCTCCACCATTCTTTATGTACAGAGTAATCAACAGCACTTAAATATTCCTCTCGCTAGATTGAAAACGGATTTTTAAAATGGTTAATCTCTTGTTTGGTTTGTTAGGTAGTAAATAATTCATAAGATACTGAGTAACTAACGGGAGATATAATAACTTTTATTTTTGATACAATAGCTTTAATTACTTTGAAATTATTACATGAGTAGTCACGTCATGTGCTAATTGCGATATTAGTAATCTTGGTTAATTACAAAAAGGAATTTTCTTTTTGGTATGTCAGTATATTTGATACAGAACAACATATAAACAATTTATACATGAACTATTAACATAAATGATGTCTTTTTTGTCATAGTTTAAATTACGAACAAGATTTTATTATTTTGTTCTTAGCAAACTTTATCGTTTGCGGGCTAAATTGGAAAACCTTAGGAGGCAGGCAGGCCAAGCACTTTCACGTGCAAATTATTGAAATGCTATATATTTAGATTAGTATACCAAGAAATGAATGTTATACATTAACTTAGCTAAAGATTGTAATATAACATTAACCATTTTCGCGTATCTTTCCTACTGTTAAACCAAGATAATTTTACACTTTCTGTGTTTACCATAGTTGTATGTATAATTAGCCATTCGCAAAATATCTCAGTCAAGGATAAAATGTCCGACTTTAAAGAACGTTTAACAATAAATATTTTACACATTTTAGACATGGAATATCAAACTAAAAAGAAGGTGTACAACCAGAATGTAAACGAGTAACAAGGTGTAAAAAAGTAAATTGGTGTTAATGATTGAAAGAGCAAATTTTAATTTACATGCTTTTCTATATGTTTTACACTATAAGTTGAATAAAAGTTTTCAGACTTTCTTCATCATAAAAAAGAAATTTCATTGTATTCTTCTATTTAATTTGTTGCTAGTATCAAAGTACCTCAGTCACTGTTAAAACACTCTACTTTATAGAACCATTTAATCTGTAGTTTATAAACGTTATAAATAGAATATCATACCAAAGAGAAGGTGTACAACAAGAATTTAAACGAGTAACAACGTTTTACAAAAAAGTAAATTAGTGTTATTGAGTCAAAGAGCGAATTATGTTTTAATTTACTTGCATTCCTTTCCTTTTTACACCGTCAGTTGTATAAAATTGTTTCAGATTCTGTTCATCATAAAAAGAACTTTTAACGATATTTTTATAACATTCTTAAATTTATTATTAAATATATCTTTTATTAAAAACTCTTGATGAAAATGTGTATTAGTCCCTTTAAAGAAAATATCATTATGCAATTCAATCAAAATACCCCCATTTTTCCTCAATAACAATTCTCCTTGCCTAAATTTCAAATTCTGTGTCTATTATAATACTGTTGGTTGTAATTTAATTTCAAATTGGGGTCTGTGAAACGTTTTATTAACCATAGGCACTGCTTAACATATATATTGTAGGAAACAACTATTTTTACCAATAAACATAGAAATAACAAAAGAGACGATATAAACCTGTTATAACCGATATTAAAAAAAGGTTAATAATTCAATAGGTGCATGACGCTGACAACTTAACACACCTATTAACAGTTGCACTCGACTTAGTTTACTAATTATTACGTTAATTTTTCACCCAGCAAACTTTGTTAACTGTAACGGTTTTGGCAGCTTTTGTTCACCAAAGTTGAGTCATAAATTAAACCAAGATTTAAAAACACATTTTGTATAAAAATTAAAATTTGAGGAAGTGTGACAGATACTAAAGATATGTACACGCCAAAAGGAATCAGAAACAGTAAATCTTACATGATATCGGGATGAAAAAATGGTTTTGACGTTTATAGCTAAATTTGTATTAAAGTCTCTTTTTACTTATTTTATTTTTTAAGTAAATGTAAAGTAAGGCTCAATCAGAGGAAAGGTTATAATTATAATCAACGGAAACACAAATTTACTTCCAGGATTAAATTACAATACAGCTTTGTTACCAATTTTTCATTTATTTCAGAATTTCTTATCAAACTTTATAAGGTTTTTATAATATTCCAAAATATACCAGCATGTTCACGTTCATACAACTCAAAGTTGTATTTGTAAACTCTCATAAACACAGCTAGTGTGATGATAAAAATAAAGACAAACAATGTTCGTCCCAGCGTGATGTAAGGGAAGACAGCAATGACATAATCAACTGGAGTATAAAGAAAATTAATTGTGTTCAAAATGTGCTTGTAAGCCACTGGTGGGTCTTTTATAGTACTATACAGCAGTGAATAACAATGAAATCTTCAACATTTCATTTAAGTTATTGAATTTTGTTATTTATATAATGTGTTATCTTCATACTGATACATTTTCTGTGGATTTATTACATATTCGGAATATAAAAGAAAACTTTTCCAATTATTGATTAAAATTGCATATTTGTAAATAAATATGTATATTATGTTTGAGTTTGATTTCTTTGCAATACCTTCTTAGAAAGGGTGTTTAATTTTGACCTTAGTTCAACTGTGTGTCCGTTAGAACTAAATTAAGCAATGATATTATGGGTAAAGAATGTGTGTGTATAGACTAAAAATATAGACATCAATAGATATTGGGCAGCCAAGTAGAAATTTCAAATTAAGATTTAAAAAACATGAGCAGACCTTAATATCAAGCAATACAAACAGTACGAAGTCTAATTTTGCTAAACATCTCTTACAAACCGTCACAGTTATATCAGAGTAAAATAAAACATGGAAAATATTGAGTTTTATAAAGGGGGAGGAAATTTATATTCCAAAAAGAACTATACATTTATATAAATATAGAATATAAAAGTAATAAACATGTTAAATAAAATGCAAGTCGATAAAACAAACTCGATATATCAAAAGAAATATTAAAATTAAGAAAGTAAACCTGCATCACTTGTATAAACATTATTACCAACCAAAACATATAATGTATCTTAAAGCTGTGCCTGATAAATAAAGAAAGTTGTATAATATAACACTTGGCAGTATTTTATTATTATTATTTATAATCGTTTTACGTATGCCACGTTCGCCTAAATAAATTTTTAAACACATTTTGTTTTGCAGGTATGTTTACCTGCCTAACCGAAATCTTAACAATTTATTTAATTCGATACTTAAACTATTTACCACATGTGGGCTTAATGAGTCACGGATTCATGGTCACGTCAAACAAGAAGGGCCATGTCGGAGACATTAAGGTACCGTATAAGCGACATTACTACTGACACATGCCGCCAGGTGTCGCGGCCCTTCATTACCGTAACGTTGCTTAATGTGGTCGGCGGCTTCGTCGTGTACAGTTGTCCCGTCGTGTTTACCTCATAGGGAGCAGGTACACCTCGTAGTAATTTGGAAATAGATACATTTCACCGGTTTTATTTTGTAACGGTCCTTTACGATCATAACAATTAGGGGAAAACTGCAGATGCCGAATAAAATGAACTTCTCTGGTGTGGGTAATCAGACACGGCGAACGAATTTCTTCAGATACATCTTTGGAGTGAACCAGGATGATCTCTGGGAGTGTCTTAAATTGCGTCCTTGAGTTCAGATGCTAAACTCGATCATTACGACGTGTACTTCCATCGGGTACACGCGATATTTCACAACTGGTGACGTCTAACTAACTGTGTAAAAATGTATATATTATTAACAAGTAAATGTAGAACCTTTGTTTTTATGACTATTAATAATATTACTAATATATATTTAGTCATATGTGTTCTTTCAAAAATTAAATGATATAAATAAATGGTCGACATCACTGATTTTAAATGGACTGTACAATTTAAAAACGATTCAGTAATTTTAATTGTAAGACAATGCTAGTTAAAAATGCTTCCTAGCACAATAAAGTCACAATTCAGTAGATCCTATAATTAATATCTGATTTCAAAGTAATTATTTAGAAATGGTCAACATTCACTGGAATGTTGTAACTATTCAGTGTTTTATTATAAATTATTATGAACGGTAAACCCGTATCGTTCTTTTAAACGATATTCTTGACAATATTTATCCCCGAATAAACAATTCCCGTTTAGGCCCTACCTGTATATATTTTATGTATAGGGCCTATATTTCCAACCTGAAATTTCTTAATTTATTGCAATAAATAATACATTTATAATTGTAATTTTGTAATAAATTTCGTTGCCGCTATTGTAAAGACATTTATTCATCGTTCACTGGTATTCATTCATTGTAAATTCAGTTCTAATATTCGTTGGATATCACATCGTTCATATGAAATATCGTAATGTCAACTTTACTCTGATCATTATACATTCGTATACAAAATCAATTAAATAATTAAAGAGACGAATTTGTCTGGGGAAAGAATAATTGTAGTAGGACAAGTTAGGTAATTTTATGATTTTCGTTGGCATCGCTGTGTTAAGCCTTGATCAGCTGTTGTATCAGCAATTGTTTGTTTATAAAATTAAAAATTCATTTCAAGATGGGAAGTCCGCTTTAAATTCTACATTAGTTGAACAACATTCTGTTATTAGATGTTTATTTTATGAAGGTGACGAAACAGTGACTATAAACTGTAGAATGCCTAAATTTAATGAATGAGAATGTTGTATGAATCGTGAGAATTGTTCCAAGTAATTTGTGCAGTTCAAAAATGGTCGCGACTCAGTAACTGACGACCACCATTCTGGCCGACCAGTTGTATTTTCAACTAACTCACTTGAAAGTCGAATTGATGACAATATTCGTACCAACCGACTTGCGAATGTAGAAATGTTAGTTGATAAGATTGAAGTTAGTATGGTAAAGTTCGTAATATTATCTGCAACTAGCTGAAGTACCACAAAACATGGCAAGAAGGGCCCCAAATGGCAAAAGAATCAAAAAGGCAAAGCGAAGAGTGTAAGCACACCAACTCACCTGTCAATAAATAATTGAAAACCCAAGCATAAGCAAGAAAAGTCATGTTAATGGCGTTTTGGAACAGTGAAGGTCCAGTTTTTTGTGAATACCTTAAAGAGCAGCATACATTGAACATCCAATACTACTCAGATCTGCTTTTAAACAAGCCAGCCATGAGAGAAAAACGTTGTGCATCTCAGAGGAGATTCGTGATTCTCCATCAAGTCAACGAACCACCTTGAATTGCTTAACTGAAGCATTAAAATATCGAAAAATTAGTCTGAGAAATACTGCCGCATCTTCCCTTACAGTTCAGATTTAGCACCTAGTGATTTCCATTTGTTTGGTACACTAAGGAGCCATTACGTGAGAAGGGGTTTCAGAACAACAGGTACGTGAAACATTTTGAGTTCAAACATTAAGATTCGGAGTTATTTTCAGCCAAAGTAAAAGAGCTTGCAGCCCTTTGCCGCAAGTGCATAAATTCTTCAGAATATTATGCTGAAAATTAGAAAAAGGTATTGTTTTATAAAAATGTCTTCTTCTGTAGACTCTTTAATTATTAAAAGACACATATAAGCTATATGTATATATAAATATATAACATTTTTTTAATGAACATTGAATCACAAATAGTACTTGCTGGGACTCGAACCAGGATCTCTTACTTTCCGTGTGAATGTGCTACCATTACACCACAGAGCTCTTACTTCTTATGATTCAATTATATTGTATTTGGCCGCATCGTTTATATGTTATCACATATTCGTTTAAATAACCAAACTAACATATGAATGGAAAACCAAACACCTGTTAAACGACTTCTGTTTACATTAATACAATTTTTATAAATGCCAATAGCCTAATTTAACTTTTTGTAATAAACATTGAATCACAAAAAAACTTGCTCCGCCGTGACTTGAACCCGGATCTCTCACTTGCTGGGTGGATGTCCTACCATTACACCACAGAACCCTTACTTTTTACGATTCAATTATATTGTAATAATAAAGTCCACGAAATTATTAAAGCGTTTTTTAATATTTCTTTACAGTTTACAATACAATAAATTATATTCTTTGTTGTGCCAAAACCACGTAATATAAACACGTTATATTATTGCTAGAACCTAATTATAGTTTTATTGCCGTAAAATGCTAGAGATAGAAGTCTTTGAAAATTTTAATAAAAATGTGCATTATAATTAGTTTTTAAGAATACTATCACATTAGTGTAGGTTATCGAAAGGATCGCAAAGGAGCAGTGCGCACTATGAGCTTTGAAGCTAAATTTACATGTTTATCATCCCAATTCATCCTGTGACGTTATGTTTACAGTAATTTGTTGATGGCTTTCCAAATTTATGTACGTAGCGAATGGAATACACGCATATTCTCGTATTTGCCCAACATTATGCAAATCATGTTTACATACTCGCAGACGCTATGTTGTTAAACCCATTAAATCAACAGAGAATCGCACAATGGTCGGTCACTGTTCAAACAAAATGTTCTACAAACTTTTTCTATTTTATGTATTGGTAGTCTTAGTTTGGTGTATTGAGATTTATAGACAGGAAATATATATACTGCCATTTTTAATTTGAATACTTTATTTCATGAGCCATAACGAATATTAAAAAAAAAAAAAAAAACATAAAAATTAACTTATAGCTTTAATATATACTCTAAAATAAATTGAAATATATTTGCCAAAGCTGGTATAAAGGTTTTACTTTTAGTTACAGCTATTTAATGACAAGTTTTACCGGACCGTTCAAAGTTTGACCTCATCGTTCCCAAATTTATTTAGAAAATATGTGATACTATCATCTGAGAATATTTTTATGAATATAAAAATCATCCCATTTCATCCAATATGAAAGAATGGGAGCGATTGAACAATTATAAACAAATAGAGCACAAATTATATTCATTCTCGAGATATTCTACGGATAGATAGACAGGCAAAAATTACACAAAAAGGAGATTAACACAAAAATTATTTATCAAATAATTTATTCTCGTAGAAATTATGTTTCATGCAAAAATTTAGTCATATGAAATATTTCTCGTCATATTATACAGATAAACACTCAGAATTTTGTTCCTTAAAATATATTACATATAGGCTAATGTTTTACATAATAAGAGTTAACACACCAAGTCACTAAAATTATGTTGTATGTTGAGATATTTAGGCTACATGTGTTAATATGTCACGCGTTTAAATCTCACACAGGTGTATGAGTTTGATTAAAATGTAATTTATTCTTTAATTTTATCATTGCCATCATGGTTACTCGTAAGACCAATGCATTAGCTAAAGCTTTGCCAAATCCTATGGAATAATATGCACTTCCATCGAACTAAGTGTAGCTCAAAAAGAGTGAGGTTCATATAAAATTGCAAATATGTAGGTTATTTCATTACCAAAATATCGTGCGGACAGACCTAAAAGCTGAAAACATAAATGCAATTTTTCCATTCTCTCGGGTTACAGGATTTGTTAAAGGTCAGCCAATAACATAACTCATGACTAACATATATAGCCATTGTTTAAATAGTTATGTTCTTTGAGAGAACAATTTAAAATAAAGAAATTAGTTTCAGACTTCTGAATGTAAACAAAGTTATTGGTTGAACAAAAGCCGCATGTTAACTTTTCAAAGCTCTGTTATATCGAAACACCCAAATAGTTGAGTACCTACTAATCTAAACACAGCCAAGAGATTTCCGTTCGAATAAACTTAAGACAGTTAAAATTAATTACATTTTTAAATTTTAAAAGACTAACTAAAAGAAAATTTTACATACAATCATGTGGATTGCATTACACCAATTAAACGTAGTAAAAACTAAATCTGTTGTGTTTTGTATTTAAATTTAGCGTTATCTTATGTGGTTTCGGTTTTAGTAGGAAAAAATAAAAAATGTAAATAATTTATTCGTATTTGCTTTCAAACAATCTAAAAAATCTATACTCTCTTTAATTTGGTGTAATGCAAAGCATACAGTTTTATTTATTTATTTTTCATTCATAAAAATCTTTTTTTACACATTTTTGTAATATAAATAATTTTTAAATATCGAAATGTTTTGGTAACTGGACTTTCTTGGTTTTTGTGGAAGCGTAAATCTTCAAATATCTGAGGTAACAATTGGAGTTTAGTAAGTTATTTCATTTTGTTTAATATGATTAAAGTGGATGAACTGTTTAAAATAGATTTTATATTCTTTCACTTTCTGTAGTTTTATACAAAGATAAATTAAAAATATATGTTTTTAATTATCTGTGTCAAGAGTCTTTTAACATGATGTATCACACACACACCTAACCTTTTTATTATACAATTTAACAAAAAAGTACCATCACCAAAAAACACTTAACAGGTTTTTATGGGGGTTAAAAATGATTTTATCAAATTCCTTCCTCACAAAATAGGGGGATTACAGTTGAAACCAAGTTTCTATCTTCACTTGTTATCCGCTACAATCAGTGACTCAGAAGGTCTGGTTTACCCAGAATAGATATTTGTACAATGCACGTAGTCTAAATATTCTAACGTATATAGTCTAACAGGTAAACTTGAGGGTTTAGTCGAAGGGTGTATATAGGGGGAGTGTAGAAAACTCCGTACCGCTCATTCCGTCCCGTTTTTCTAGTCGTGGTGTAGTGTTACGTGGGATTTAAAGTTTGTTAGTCCATACTTCTCGTGCTATATTGAGTAAATAGATACGAGTAGAAATACATAAATTAATATAAAAGATCATCTGCATTTATGTTATTTCTTTTCTTACAAGAAATCTTTTAAACAAATCTATTAGCAAAAGTAAATTATTACCAAAACTACTATTTATAGAAATATAAGATTTAAAAAATTTTAAATATACGGAACTATATTAACTGTTGCATTAGGTGTTAATGCAATATAAAGATAGAGTATGTTATAAAAAATAAGGAAAGTACATATTATTGTAACAAATTATTAATATTACATATTATAAATATGGAGATTTTGTGATTAACATGAAATTTCACGTTTTGGATTGATTTGAAACTTATATACATCTATACAATATAAAGAGATTTTTATTTAAAATTATAATAATTTAGCTATGTTAAAGCTTTAATATAATTGTAAAAGAAAGGCACATTTATTTATTTCATAAGGTAATATTGGTTACATAAGAAGACTTCTATTTAATTTAAACTTTCCTATTTGACATTGTCAATTCTTGTATTTATAAAATGTTTCTTTAGTTTTGGTCTCATTTTATACCTTAAGTTACACTAGGAAATTTATTGAGTTTTAAATTGTTTATCTAATTTATGTTATATAAAAACAGATATATATTTTCTTGTTTTATTTTGAAGCGATAAACAATTTTAGTTTTTAAATTTATACATAGTTTTATTGAAAAAGGTTGTTGTGTAAGAATTTTGTTTAAATCATAAGACAAATAGAGAACAGTGGTGTTAAAATTATAAAACATAACAAAACTTAATATTCACTTATTCTGATATTGACTTTAAAAATTATCAATTAAAACATCCAATTTTAAACTACTTAGAAAATATATTATTGTTTGTTTCCATACTAAACTGCCATACATCACCCCATTATCTAGCAAAACCTGCAATGTGAACAAAATTCATAAATATACAGTATAGATAGGTAATCGTTGGTAAATCATAAACTTTTAAAATTAAGAAGTAAACACATACATTATATATAAAGTGTAATATAATTGTCATGAATCCATTATTCATGTCAGTATGTTCCATATTTAATACTTTTAAATAACGTATTTGTAGAGTTCAAATTAGCTAAAATTACTTTGCTTTAAAGCACTAACTACTTATTGTGTAGTTAAATTAGAATTCTTACTCAAGAATATGCATATTGGCAGCTTCCAAGCAAGTGTGTGTAATAGGCCAGTTTCCATGCAAATGGGTAAATCTAGAATCAGTGAATCAGGAATTCAATTTGCGTTCTTGAGTTGTAAATAGCAGTAATCCCGATATATTGGATATGCTCCGTAGGTCTGATAGCCGATTGCGTGATGATAGATTGACGTCAAATCCTACCAAGAGTGAGTACTTTCAACGTTACTTAATAAATATAAAATGTTACTTTAAATACGTAAAGAAATTTTGTTGTTGAAATAATATATAATCGTAATCGTATAATTATCATTAAAAGATGTCAAAAAATGGAACTTTATATGAATTTAAGGTTAAATTATGAGACTTTATATTGACACAGTTAATTGTTTCGTTATAAATAATAAATAATTATTAAAGTAAAATGTAACTTTTCATACCAATCCTTCAAATGGCTTTATAAATTAAATACATTATTGACATAAAAGAGTTCTAAAACCAAAAATATACAATTAGGTCGTAAACTCCGTATTATATCTGCCATTAAGTAACTGTTATTAGGAATCCTGTTTTAGAGATATCAGAACCATTTATACTTATGAATAAACGGCGGCGGTCGATTGCCGAGTGGTCTAAGACGTCGAACTTTTAACCTAAGTTGCGTGTACACTGCCAGCCAAGAAGCTGCGCAAGTTTTGTGCTCGTCAATAAAAATTGCTTGTCAAAATGTGGACAAGAGTTCACGCAAACACTGTTGTAACTAGTGTCAGACAGTTGTTTGAGAGCAACCTGGAGAGCAGTGTCTGCAACTAAATTTTGAATTTTAAACATTGTTAAGACATTACTGTCGTATTTGAATAGAGTTTGCATTGACTATCGTAACAACCAACGAGAGCAGATGTTGCAAGTACTTGCGACGGTACTATATAGAGATAGAATTGCTTATACTTGTTTACATTTTCCGACAACAGTTGTGCACAGTGTAATTTCTTAGAGATACCACATGTGTTTAAGTCCTATCTGTGACCGTTTGTAGTTTTTATCAGTACCATCAAGCTTGACTGCATCGACTGTCCCCTTTATTCTGAGTGATAAGACCGTCACAAAGTCCAATTGGGACGAGCAGAATAAGGCTATGCATCTTTTTTTTTTTAAAAATAGTACATTTGTAAATGGCATAATTGTAAATAGTAATGTACAGAATTAATTTATTACAAAAATAAAGTAATTTTATTCAAACTACTTTTTATGAATAATTTGATAATGTAATATTCACAGATTGATTTTCAAATACCATAAAAGCAGGAAATCTGTATTCACAACGCAAATTATATTTTCCATACAACCCCGAACAAACGTTAATATTGTCTATTAAATTCGTCAAAACTAGTGAGGCCAAATATAGGAACAGACAGGACAAAGAAATTCATTCAGGGCTGTAAAGATCACTGAAATCTTATACCAAGACAGTTTCCAACTCTTCCGCTTCCTTAATTTACTTTGACGACGTCATCAACTTGTTTACTTCATCAGCTCACCTCTTTCATCTCAGCGAGTTAATAATTTATAAAATTAGATTTTTCGAACTTAAATTGACCTCAATAATTTTGACGTACGTACTCTAAAAAAATGTTATTACATTAAAAAGTCCTATATAAATTATATTATATGAGTTTATTTTTTCATTTCTGTACGTCTGTCTGTTCGGTGTTATTAAAGTTTGAAACTAATATAACTCGTTTAGACTGAATACTTGTTTCCTGTTTCTCGTCACTGTACCATATCTCGAAAACTGACATATAGACTTAAGAGTTTGCATGAAGCTTCAATTAATTATATATGGAAAACACAGAGTTCGACGATGGTGCGAGTTACTTCACTGGGTTTGGTATTATAGGTAACCATGATGGAAACGAGAAAATAATATAATAAATATAATTGTAAAGAAACGCAGTACACCCCCAAGAGATTGAAACATGTGATATATTAAAGCATGTAGCTTAACTATTCCAACACATGTCGTTCATTTATTGTAACTTAGTGGGCCAATTTAAATGATTTAAACATCGATTTGAATCACAATTTAATAAACGAAAATGTGATACGTAACAAAATATGTCGACAGACATTTTGTGTATGGACATTAAATTTCGCATGAAATTACTTCAAAGTATTTAAATTTCCTCAGGGTAAAATGAATCGCGTTATGTATTCAAAATACTGAATGCACCCTCAGTGAAGCCTTTTAATTTGTTGTAATCTATCTTATATGTCTTTAATTTACAAAATATTCTATGTCATAACAAAAACACTGTTTTATAGCAAATGTTTTAAGAACTTCGAAGAAGGACCTTTTTATTTTTCCCTTTACTAACATGAAATACGTTTATAAGTAATACACTATGTAGATTTAAACGGGTTCCCACATAACATGTATAACATATTTACTATGACAATTACACGACAAATATAACCTGTTATTGTAGTTAACCAGTTGGCAGAGAGCTGAGCGAGCTCAATACCCCAAGATCCTCATTACTGTAGAAGATCCTGCTTGTGGTGTGAAGGCTAACCTTCTTCTTGAGAGGCTTCCTTTAAGATAAATACTCGTCGTTTAGAAGTTAAGTTGAACCACTTCACTTTACCGACTTTTCCTTAAAACGTTTCAATTAACTCGGATGATGGTTGCACGTTTGCTCAACTCAGATGTTTAAAAGTGTATTCAGTGGTTTTATACCATTAAGTACAAAGTTGTTCTGTTTCATCATGATCATTAAAACTATAACACTGTTATAATATCGTAAACTATATGTTCTTATTGTTTGGATAAGGGATTACGTACAATTCGTAGTTGGTGATAATACATCTAAAGTTTCATGTTGGATTTAGACTCTACCGTAATTGGAGCGAAGTGTTTTTAAAAGCTACTTTCTATGCAAATGGTATATCCAGGCTCCATGTAGTCGGAATCCAATTTGATCCCTTTAATTGTATAAGAGCATTTAGATTCAAATAAAGAGTGTTTTACTGTGTTAGAAAGATTGTGTTAAATGAAATATAACACCAAGGTGGATAAGTAAATAGTTTTTATGGTTACATTGTCAATTTACATTTCGTAATCCACAAAATTAAATATTAAAACTATACTTAACAAAGAGGGAAATATTTGTCGGCAAATTACTAGTAGAAGCTTAGTTTTAGGAATATGAAGTCTTGAAGTATTAATAGAGAATAGCTCTTTAAAAACTTTTCACTTTCTCAATAAATGTTATAACAGGAAACTAATTTAGATTAAACCTGTCATACTGTTTTATGCTATCGTTAATTATGATAACTGAGCTCTAAAATGACATCAATACGTTTTCAAGTAATAAATATCTTTTATTTAAAACAGTAAACTTTCAACCATAACAGTAAATATAAGTAAAAAGAATCACAGAATGTTTTTTAATATTTTTGAAGGGAGAGGCTCATATCCAATAGTTAAACTTTAAAAACCAGTTTAAATTTAAAAATTTAGTTAAGAATATTAAAAGTTTTAATTAAGTATCAAAATACTTTTCTCTTTCTTAGTGTACGTCCTTTTCCTTATATATAAAACGTAGAACATTCTAAACTAATGTTTACATACATTTTAAATATATTATATTCATAGGATATATTGATATGTGTTTTTTTCCTTAAGGTTATTTAACTTCTTTTTTTCGTAATTGCATTATTTTTTGAAGACAAGATCAAAATATACCCACTGAAAATAATTCACTAGCTCCATATTAGTAGGTCACTTTCCAAACCAGCTGCTCGGCGTACAAACATATTATTTATTTGTTAATAGAGGCCAAATAAATACAGTTTACAATGATAATTCTTTTTAAATTTTACATGTGGTTTTTGCAAAAAAGTTTTATATCATTGAACTTACCTTTTTGAATGGCATAGATGTTCGTAAAATTGTTTCTAATTTTATGGCTATTAGAATGAATCTTTAGTGTCCTAATTTCTCTGAGTAACTGGTAATCAGACCACTTACTACCATTTTATAGTTAAATGGAACTGTATCACCACACCGTTTGTAGAGTCCCCAATGTATAATATTCTAACCATATTTATCTTAAAGAGTTTAAATCTACATCAAAGATATCTTACATTCAAATGGTTCTACCACGTGTCGTAACAGGTCCTCTGTGGTTGCATGTAAATTTGAAATATATTTCTCAGTTTACTGTCGAAATCTCCTGCGTAAAGATGTACCGAAAGACAGTGATACAAAAAAGAAGATGACATGAAAATAACGCATACAATGAACGTTATACGTCTTTGTAGCAATTAAGTGTTATGCAAAATTTAAAGTTTGCATATGATAATTTCTAGACAAATCTTTCTACATGAAACATTCATTTTTTATTATATTTTTTCATATTAGTGTTAACACAATTAAAGACTACACACCAAATCACTATAATATAATGTACGAGTTGGTATAGTTATTGGCAATATGTGTTAATACATAATATGTTTTCAGCCTCTTATGGGTGTATTGAGTTTAAAAATGTATTTATTTTGCAATATTCCTTTTGAAAATCATGGCTATCCATAGCACAAATGTAAAACATATCCGAACACGCTCAGCCAAATATCAATGGAAAGGCATACTCCATTATCAAACTCAGTGTTCGTCATATAGATATGAAGCTTTATGGACAGTTTGAACTCTATAGGTTAGTTCGTTATAGAGATATAGTGTGGACAGACAGACAAATAGACTGAAAAAACACTGTTCCAGCCTTATCAGTGGCCTCTTTTAAACTTAAACAATGAAAGATTCCAATTGTTGTTTCTTTATAACTCTTTTATTGCACCAAGATAACAAACAAGTCCTAAACTGTCATAAAATCAAAATTGAATAATTATCTAGTAAATGTAGTGTAACCCATTCCAATGATAACAATCTCAAACTATCTTAAAGATATTTCTATACATACGTATGAAAACTTTAATTCATACCAGAATTTTAAAGCAAAAACTATTTAAGAGTAGGCTTTTATTAATCGACCTTAAGTGGTTTCCAATAACAAAAGTCTTACATCTCTTTAAGCCCATTTGGTATCGTACCGTTATGGGAGAGCACCCTAGCACTTTTTGGGGTTTTCTGTAAACTATATCAGGTACTAAATATTTAAACGTTGAAATACGAAAGCCTTGAGAGATTAAATTTAATGTCCTACAAAAATTAAAAATAAACTGCAGGCCAGCTCTTGAAAATACCTGGAGGTAAATAAATATTATCTCTCAATATAGCATCAAACAAAAACATATAATATTCTGAAATTCACATGACTAACCAGTGACAGACTAGTTAAACCATATCGACACAGTTGAACGCGGAATACTCACACAGATATTGGTCTTCTTATGTATTAATTTTTCGGATGCGATGAATTAGAGCACTGATTATTTTAATTTCAAACTAACACACTTTAAAGACCATTCTTACTGTATTTTGACGACCATTCTTCATGTAGTTCCATGAAAAAGGTAACTAGTTTCGTAGTACAATTCGCACTTTTCCATCGGTAGGAATATTGTTAGGATTGTTGGGACGCTACAACACAATATATACCAAGGATTCAAAATATAAACATATTTTCTAACATTTATTTATACTATAGTAGTATGAATCATTTCACAGACATGGACCAATAGCTATAAGCAGTAGATGGTGAGCAAGCAATGCCACAGGACGGACTGAATCAACGCCGGCTGCGGGAAATGGACCGTTTAGCTCACATTAGTCCCGAGTTTCCCGATAACAAACGGTCACATTAAGAAACGATCGCAATTCAGCTTCCTTTCGTTAGCGGCTGATCTTTTAACTCTTTCAGCTCTCATGACTGCAGATAATCTAGTCATTAGTCATTATGTGTGTAGCATGTAATCAATTGTGTTAATATAGACTGCTTTGGTTAGTTAGTCAAGTGTTCCATTGTTTTCCGCAATTTTTGTTTTAATATATGATTTAAACGCGTTTTAAAATATCACTGGTTGTAAATCCTTCTACTGAACCAGTAATCCATTTTTTATCGTTAACTCAGATAAGAAACCCACTGGTTGTTTATTTACTCCCTCAGTTAATGTGCGGCGAGCTTGAAGGTCTGTAGGTTGTTTGACCGGTTGCGGTGGGCTTGTGTGCGGTTGTCCTTTGTCTGCCATAACTGTGCTTGGTTTGATATTATATGAGCAAGAAAACCGGCAAGGGTAATTTTTCGGCGAATTCACTGGTAACTTCAAGACTTTCAAAGTGTTAACGAGCTCATTCTTCACTAACCTAACCTAGAAATATATAAGGTAGAAGATTTTTCATCCCAACAGCTAATGCCGGGTCTTAGTAAGTTACTCAATGAAAATCTTGAGACGATATCAGTGTATTGATAGGAAAAAATTAATGCTTAGTTACTGAAAACGAATTATTGAAAGAAGAAGTCAGAGATCTAAGAAGACCACTACTGTATAACGATTAAGCTGCTGGATCTTGAGAGTAGATCAAAAAGAAACAATTTAATCTTTAAGGGACTGGAAGAGAATGATAAAACTGTAGACTACATACAGACATGTCGTGCATAAGTTCTCTTCCAAAATGTTCGGAACCAGCGACAAGTTATGGATCAATAAAGCGCTCCCACTTAGCAGAAACCACACATATACTGGATGACCAAGACATTCACTAATCAAATCCCGTGTGTAGTATTTTAAAGGTACTTCTTATGTAATACACAGAGACTACCCTGAAGAAGTACAAGACAAAAGGGCACAGCCCGGTGAATGTAAGAAATGAGGTGGGAGTCACGGGGAGACAGTCCACATTTTCTTGAACTGATGGGAAGCTGTCATCCGGGCACCTGGACGTCGTTAAAATACTGAATGAGTTGACAGGATGTGATTTCATTGAATTCCTGACCAAGCTCGATGGAGGGGATGATGGTGGCCGACTGAGGAGTCAGCGGACACCACCGGGGGTAGTAAACGACGCTTAAGGCCGGCAGCAACCACCACCGATGAGGGGACTACGCCGATCCCAGGGCACAAGAGAAGCGGAATTCGGGATTTCGGGCTAATGTTAATATTGTAAACTGCCATGTTCTAGTGTTCAATGTGATCTAGTGTTCAGACTCTTACAATGAGCATTTTGAGGCTCTAGGGGCCAAGGTGGAATTTTTATTTACTTTATAGACTAGTAGAGCGCAGCCAGATGTATTTTGGAAATAATATTATTCCTTTATTCATTTTAGGGACGCTAAGAATGGCCATATAAAATATCAGTAAAATTGTTTGAATGGTTTAAACGTGAAAAGAAAATAAACAAAAAAAGGTACTTTAGAATTTATAATTTTATCAGGATACAAATTGTACAGTGAGGTATAATTCAATAAAGTATTCAAAAACCTTTGCAAGTACATCTTCAGAATGTAGTTAACCAATAAGAATAATAAAAATTGAATAAAAGGTTTGTCATCAAGGTGATGTGAGGTTATTCTAGGATCGACGTGGGATCAAATTAAAAAAAAGATAAATAGAGATTAGTCTTATATTTAGACTGCTTGGTTTGCTGAGATTTAAAACAATTGGTTTTTTATCGTTTTAAAAATCCTTTAACTTTTGTAATTAAATATAGGTTCAGGATTTCATACTAAATAATAAATTCCATTTAGATTGAAGAAATGTTTCCATATTTAGTGTTTCACCGAACGAACCTCAGGCAATTATCGATTGATTAATTATTACAAAACTATCGGAAAACTAGTCTTTACACGTCAACCTGATAAAAATTATTATTCTCTTTCATTAAGAAATTATCTAAAACATATGGTTGGTTTCATTGCATTAATTTATTAAAATTTTATACATATTTAGTTCTAAACATAAAATGGAGCACTGAAAGAGGGATCAAGCACGTCAAACCTTTAATATAAATGCTGCAATTATGAAAAAAACCCGTTGTAAAGCCTAAAACATTGTTAATCTACAGTTTAATGAGTTTGAACGAAAGTTGAGAGTTTTCATGTGAACTGACAGAAGAGGTAATTTTACTTGCTCTTCGCTTATTCCTCTGAGGTTTGTCCTTACAGTTTTTATTATTAATTAATGAAATATTAGTATATTGGACATTTAAAACATGTTACACATGTTGTTCTCCACATTATTAATAACATAACTGTTTTCCTTTTATTTTAAATTTTTTCAGACTTCATTGATGTCAGCCCGTATTTACATAGTTTAACTTAATGTGAGTATATAAACTTTTTGTGATAAATATATACGATTGCTTATTCATAATAAGAGAGAAATATTAGGTCAAAAACCACAACTGATTAGTAATTAGTTGCAAAATCAGCACCATATGCTTGGTGAGTGAGTAGCTTATTAAAACAGTCTAACTACTAAAACAATCACTCAACATAATGATAATTGAAGACTCTTGGAGCAATTAGAAAAAACATATAAATACTATTAAATGTGAAGAATACAATATTTTTTTAAATTTATTTATTTTTTGGACGAGGCCTTTCGATACTAAAAGGGTTTCGATGGCCTAGAGTCGCCTAATGATGAAAACTTTGGTTCCGAAAGGCCTTGTCCGAAAAATAAATACATTTGAAAAGTATTGTATTCTTTACATGTAGTAATATTTATAATGATAATTATTTTTTTTTGCTAGGTAAAGTGTCATAAAATTCCACAATGCATCCATTGATTCCTAAAGGAGCTCTAATTGGAGATCATAGGTAAAAGTTAATGATATATCGAAAAGGTAAATAATAAGAGAAAATTGTTTTGACTTTACTTTATCAGCTACGCTTGGAGTTATTATGCTGTCAAAGAGTTTTGACTGTGCTTCAGTAATATGTTATGAATTACTGAACCATATGCAGATATATAAGTATAAATTTAGAAATACTATTACTTCCAATTTTTATTATCATAGTAGATACTTCTAGCTAATATTTGTGTTATATGTGTTTGGACTGTTTGGATATTAAAGGTACTTCAGAGTTTAGTGGGTTTCGGAACGGGCAATGTTATAGTGATTTTACAAAAGAACTTTTATTATTCACCCTTTCTGGTGTTTTATGGCTTAATAATTTTGTAAATTCACACAGAGTTAAATATTATTTTATTAAAGGATATCTGTCGAGGTCATGGTAAAACCTAGCTCTGAGTGGGCATCATAGTCTTTGGGGTGCAGAGATGTTTATTGTACTCTCTAGTTTAGACCCTACCGAGACTGTGTTGCTATATATATATTGAATTATGAAATATTACACATTCAATATATCAAATATTGTTTTAATTATGAAGATCCTAATGAAAGATTTATTAGGACATTCAATTATAAAACAATTTACCCAAACACTACGTTTCCAGATTTCCAGTCTGATCTCTTCTTCATGTATAAAAATAACCGAAACATATAGCTTTTTTATGATTCAAAATTAACAAACCTTTGAAGCGTTGTAACACTTAAAAATCAGAAATAGCATGCCGCGTGTCAAGTAAATCCACATACTCTTGTTATTAAATCATATATTATACTAAACTAAATCTACTTATTATCAGGATCGACTGACTACTGACAACTCTAGGTGATAGCCTTGTTATTGTACATTCAGATGTTAATGAGATTTTAATGTTACTAAAGTAAAGGACTGCAGTTGAATTAAAGTGTAAATTAGGTATGTAAATATCATCCCACAACCACATATACAGTTTTTTTTCAAAATGAATGGGGTTAAATATCTCAGAGATATCCTTACAACTTTTAAACCGTTAGGTACTTTGCAGCGTGTAGGGACATTGCGTTCCCCCCCCCCACCCCCCCCCCCCCCCACCCCCCCCCCCCCCCACCCCCCCCCCCCCCCACCCCCCCCCCCCCCCACCCCCCCCCCCCCCCACCCCCCCCAAATTTTATTTAAGTTTAAGTTAAAAATTATTTATTTTGTCGTAAAAATTTACTTATGACCGAATGAATCAATGACTATCGCATGCAATTATTGAAAGGCATTCTTGAAGTCTTAACCCAACTCACTTTTAAAAACTTTAGGTCCATAGATATGTGGAATATCTGTGCAATTGATACACGTTTCCCTGATTGGCCTGAATTTGCAAATCGAAAATGCTCCACAGCAAGGCGAAATACATAGCCCGATCTGTCACCAGTGTAAATGTATAACTTAATCTAAATTTAGAAGTTTTGTTTTATTTTAAGTCCTGGATGTGGTGTTTTGAATATTAATGGATTATCTGAAATAATAATTGGAAAGAAATTTAATTTATTTATTGAAAATACAATAATTTAATAGATTTGTTTTTGGGGAGAAAAAAGGTTTTTTTAACAAAACCAGTATTTTAGAATTTTGTAAGAATCTTATATCGATCTAGTTAGGAAGTTCTGTTAATTTAGTGCTAAACCTAAATTTAAATAATATCCAGCGATTGAAATTGTAAATTCCTCGGAATGGGGTACATTTCATGCAAACCATGGATATAACTCCCATGGGTTGCTCTGAATTGGAGGAGTCTATAGGAATTCCCTGAAGTTCCCATATGTTTCACTATGTTCTAAGTGGTTTGGAAGTACATTTACGTAATATGGCAGGAGGAGAAAAGTTTTCACATATAATATTTTTTAACCAAATTACAAAAAATCCTGATTTCAAATTACATCTGACCTTATGAAAGTCTTTTGTATTAAGGAAAAGGTTGTTCCTGGTTCAATTGAATAAATATTGCAAGGCGCTAAATAAATCGTTGAGTGATCCGTTAAAACGTTATTAATACACAAACAATAACTGTTCCTATAAACTGTTAAAAATAGTTGACGTGTGGGGTACAAAAACTGACATGAAACGTTACTGGCTTAACTAGTTTAAACAAAGCCCAAGATACGTTAATAATGATGAACATGACAAAAATTAAAAAGTTGTATAATTTGTATAGTTTACATTACAGTATATAAGGTAGATATGAATATGGCGGTTCTAGCTCACTTTTGGGACAGACAGAAAATCAAGGGAAAATAACTGTTTAAAGGACAATAAACGAATCTGTAAAATCAAACAGTAAGGGGTTTCTAGCTCACTTTTGGGACAGACGGTAAATCAATGAAAAATACTGTTTAAAGGACAATAAACGAATCTGTAACTCACGAATGAAAAATTACCGAATCTATAGCTGTTTGCTTCTACTTTCTTGAGCTGTCAAATCAATCTATTTGAAATGTCTGCTACGACGAAAAATCCTTCTACTCTACAAAATTGATAGTAACACAGTCTTTATCTTTAATAGTCTTCTTTCCAGTAACAACCAAGTGTATTTTATCATGTTTATTCAATTCTTTAAATCTTTTTTTCATCCAAAACAGTCAAAAATCTGTTCGGTAAGTGTACTTTATAATCTTCCAACTCGGCAATTATTGTAAACCCGAATTTATCTTTCATTTTCTCCAAATTCAAGATTCTATGTTTCTTCCTTTCTTCCAATTCATTTAACTTCTTATACTCTTTAAAACTTACATTCTCCAATATCATTTAACTCTTTCAAGAACTCCATTTAAATAGAAAAAATTTAAAGACGGAAAAAATGAAATTTTGCTAACAATCACTCGAGAAGTCCGAGGGAATTGCCAACATCTTTCATTGTTTGACGAGGTTCTTCATTTAATTTCTCCAAATGTACTATAAAATCATCGAGGATTTCTGGCTTAAAGTCGTAGACAAATTCAACATCCAGATAATGAAAAAATACAGGTAATATCTTTTCATAATAAACGTGTGTATCGATACCTACAAACCTAATGTATTCTTTTGAAAAGGAAAATAATTTTGTCAATGGTTCCAAGAGATAAGTAAAAATTTTTATTCTGTTTTCTAAATTCTGTAACAAATTTTGTTTGCTTCTTGTCTCCGTATTGTAATTTCATAAGCAGATTATTCAAATGTGTTAGTTTAATTCGTAATTTTCTTAGGTTTAGGTCTTTCGTACAAAATTAAATTACAACCTCTACAAACTAAATATTTTTTATCAATAATTTCTCCTCTATTATAACACTTGTAACAGTTTGGCATTGTACTCTTCCATTTAAACAAAAAAAAGATTTTTTTATAAATGGAGATTATGGAACTAAGTCTACCGAGATATAAATTTTTCAGCACAAATGTTTAATGTTTACATTTCTACAACAGAGATAAATAGAAATAATTTCATTCTATTGTACAACTATTTAGGATATTTTGTCTATGATTACAAAGATTATTACGGAAGAAATCGAGATTTTTCAGTGGCGAAAGAGTATATTTTTGAAGTATTAGAAGGAATGAAAGAGAATAACATGAATTTAATCAATTATTGTTAAAGACATACAAAATGAGTGTTGTTTAGTGTGCGTGTTTTTTGCGATATCTACTTAACTTCTAAGAAATTGGGAATGGGGATAAGAAGAAATGTATCATATGTTTTTATTTCAATCAACTCTAGATTTGTGACGTCTGCTGAGAGCGTTTGTACCACTAACGCTTGACCTTGCTTTGCGCACGCCGTGTGTGGTAACAAAGGACAGTAGTGACACCAAACAAATGACCTTGCATTGCACACGCCGTGTGCGACAATGAAATCACTGTAAAAACACTTAATTCTGTATTACAAATGAACACTATTTTCACACAATGTTTTTATCACAGTTTAGAATGTCCTACACAAATTCAACAATCTTCTTGTAATGTCCTTTCTTCGAGAATATAATAGAAACTTATTAAATATGAAGGACAAACGCCCAGTGGAACACTTCACTTCACTTTTAACAAGAAACACAGATCTTCACAGCAATCTTCTTACTTTATAAAGTCCATATCTTCTTTCTTCAACTTGCAAATACATTAGAATCTTCTAAATAATGATATATCTTGTTAAATTTCGTTAAAATAGAGGAGGATCACACATGGCTAGCTATACGTGTGGCCAACGCCCAGCAAGAGATGAAGACGAGATGTAGTGTTACCAACATGTTAAAAATGAAATGTCTCAATTCCCTAGAACTGTTATAGTTTCCAATGTATATTAAATAAGTATATCAATATTTCTTTCAAACCTTGTTGTTCAAAAACCACTCAACCGATTTTAATGAAATTTTGGTACACATAATAGTAAATACTTAACTCTTTTCGACTTAACTTATCCATAAGGGTGAAATCAATCATCCCCTATTTCTTAATATTCATAAAAAAAAAAAAAATATAAAAAATTAATCAGACAAATCCTGAAACTTCTCAAAAACAAGCGAGTTCTACTTAAAATTTCATGAAAAATAACAAAAATGTTCAAAATCTACCCCCAATCATCCCTTATATTTAAACTCTTATATCTAGAGAACTATTGGAGCTTTTCTGATGAAATTTGGTATATAGGTTCAGTAAATATTAAAGTTATTTTGTAAAATCATCACTTCCGGTCCATGACCTTGAAATAGTTTTTTCCTAATATCATCACTATTTTTCAAAGTTTTTTACTGCAATTTAAAATGAATACTTTTATCAATGTCTTTAACAATTCTGTAAAGTTTTAAAACTATCCGACGAATAATAGTGAAAATAACGCGATTTTTACTGAATTTCTCTAATATCGTTCTTAATCACATCATAGGCTAAAAAATTTCTCAGAAACCACAACCACATAACATGTCGAGTTTGTAACAGCTTTTTGAAAAATCCATATTGATAATTATATCGTTCTTTGAACCAGAAATATTTTGTCAAACTCTTTGTTGTATCAATGACATAAATAGGTCTATTCGCTAAAAATTCTTTAGGATTGTAATACATTTCCTTATTATTACAGTAAACTTTTCTTAAAATCTTGATACATCTGATACATGATTCTGAAAAGACCTCCGGAAATGTTTAAATTTTGTAATTCATCTGGATAATAAGAAACCGTTTCAATTTTACTCTGATATTTTTTTACATCCAAACTATCAAACATTTGAAGGATTTTTCTCTTGATTATTCTGTCTATCTGTTTGAAAACCTATGATAACGAACTTGGGATTGAAGATATTTTCTATAAAATATTTTGTGATATCGAACGAATAAGTTGTTCCGGAAATACCTTTTTGTTCAATACATTGCCAATCTAGAAAATTAAACATAATGTTTTTGACTTTTTGTAATTTCATCAATCAACCTAATTTTACTCGTGGTTTTTATAATCAATCATTGGAACTCTAATAAAAAAATCTGTAATTGTAATTTTTGCCATCAACTGGCATATCATTTCCAGTTTTTGTTTTTAATATCGCATCATCGTCTTCTGCTCTTATAAAACTTAGATAAAATCCTCCTTTATAGATCGGAATAGTAACATTTTCAAAAAATCCTAATCCAAAATGAGATAAATTTCCAGCTAGCTTCAAAAACACCAAATTTAAAATCTGATTCAAAGCCATTAGAAGTTTTGAGAAATAACATCACTTTTTGAATACGAAATAGTTTCCTTTAATAGTGCTTAATTGACCACAGTTTTTCGACTTCTTCTATCAATTTATTGTGTTTTCTTACTTCAATCTTAGAAAATAAAAAAACGGTATAAAAATTATCGATTAATCTAACATTATCAGTTCCAAGATATGCTTGACCATCTTGTTTTGTTTAAAGTTTCCAGAAATATAAAACTGGAAGTTAGACGAGCAAAAGTTATCTCCCAAAATCAATATTAAACTCAGTTCTTTTATTCGGTTCATTCAAAATGTTGTTTACTAATTGGATAGAAATTTTTAAAACTCCGCCCTTTCAATATCACTAAGCATATTTTCTATAGTCCGCCATTTAATAAAGAGAAAATTTAGAAATTTTAAAACATCATGTATAAGAAAGATATCATTTTTTCATCGATCTAATGTACGTTTTTATAAGAAAAAGATATAAATTTTAGTAAAATAAATTAAAAAGATTAGAGTCATTTTTAATGATCTACTTCGTCATATTCGGGATTCTCTTCCTTAAATTTTGCGATCTCGGTCACATATTTCAATAAAATTTGCACAGGATAGTAAACCGCTATCTATAATATTGTTCCAATCAACTGTATCTTTATTTTCATCCAAAAAACTTTATACTCAAGTGTTGATAGAGACAAAGAACAGACATATGATATCTTTTAATTGTATAATGTATATTTTCTTGAATGAACTCTGGGGACAGAGTTTGATATTTTGCAATGTTATACCAATTTCAATTTGTTTACGTATAATCTCATCATATCTTCGGATAATTCATATTTTTGAGAAATGTCATCCCAATGTTCTTTTTTCAAATCTCTTTCGTGTTGCATGATAAAAAGATCGAAAGCACTGTAATGTCCCGCCATCTCTAATTTATTAGGAAAAAATTTCAAATCAAGTTTTTTGTAAATTGGCTCTTTTTTGAGTTACATTCAGCACATTTTCCAGAAATTCTCTTAACTCCGTTAATGTTTGCATAGTATTTTATATCGTTTGTGGCAGTTTTTTTTTCTTTACATCTCACACAATATATGAGCGCCATTTATATAAGGAAAAATTAGTCATCATAGCCGCGCCTAATCCATTAAATCTGTTTATCAATGTTTTCAAAAGATTTATTTAACATCTTCTTTAAATTTTATTAAAGTTTTCTTCTAGGTTATTTACTTTATCGAGATATAAAGAGTATCGATCATCTATTCTTTTAAGTAATTCATTATTAATGTGTTACTTTCTCATTGAAAACGTGTACCAAAATTTTCAAAAAAGTTTACTTTCTCATTGAAATGTGTATCAAAATCTTCCAGAATTTTGTTAATTGTTTACACACCAACTAAATTCATTAACATTATTTTTATATGTATTAAAGTTTTCTTCTAGTTTATTTACTTTATCAAGTAATTCACCAACTTCGTCCTACTGATCTTCTATTTCTGGCTTCTAACTTGTCATAGACTTCTGTTGTAAAATCTTTAACTTGCTGTTTATGATTCTCATAATTTTGTTTTAGTTCATTAAACATTTTAATATGATCTTCTAATTGAATCATTACAACAACATCAAATGGATTAATTCCTTTACTAACACCGCTAATTCTTTTTCCTTTAAAATCTAAGGCATTTTTAACATTCGGATCATGTAAATCAACAATATCGATGTTTTCTGATAATTTTAGAGGTTTTAAAATTTGTTCTTTAACAACAACATCATGTTTGTCAATACCAGGTCGAACACCGACAATTCTTTTTTTTATTAGCCAAACTAACATAATTCTTTTCAACTTTGATCGCTTCAGTAATTTTATCAGCTTTTTCGATATGAGACATTAAATTGGTAAATAATTTTTTTTACACCATCATCAACTTCTTTTTCCAATGTTTTTATTTTATCAGCAACTTCATTTGAACTCATGAAAATTTGCCAAGTTTGTTATCATATTCTGCTCTTATAAAAATCTTCAATCTCGACAGCAAACATATTCTGAATCTGGAAGGTTTTGTAATAAATTTTCTAACTTGTTATCAAACTCCATTTCTCAAAACTATCAAAATTCAAACTATTATCTACATTTTGAATAATTTGTGTTCCAAATACGTCAAAAATATTTTGTGAAATCCATATTTATTAAGCAATAATTTTGTTAACAACTTCTTTAAAATCTTATACCATTACTCAGTTCATTCAACACAAAAACACATAAATGACCACAAATTGGGGGATCTTTATAGTCTTGAATCTGAGAATCATTGTAGTAGACGCTTGATTTTTTCAAATATTTAATCAATTCTATAGGTGGTTTGTCCTCAATTCTTCCATACGAATCAAAAATAACATGCATTCTTATCATTTTTATAATAACAAATCCAATGCGTTCCACTTCCCATAATCGAGTCTAAATTCACAATTCCACATTCAAATTTCTTAACTTTTTCAGGTAATGTAATCTCTCATGAAGATTCCTCTAAAATGTTTTTGATATTTTTGCAGATTTCTTCCAATTCCCCGAATGTTAAAGGTTTAAATTTTTTTTTCAATGTTTGATTTCACGTAATTCAAAGTTTTTTCATCTAATCCAGATCCTGTAACATCTTCCAACTCTTTATCTAACCAATTTAAAATGTTTCGAACAATAGGAATCACATCTTTTTTAACGATTGGAGCAGCTTTACGAACATAAGGAACAACATTTTTAACAACTGGAATATTTTCTCCAAAATCTAATAAATCTTTCAAAAGTCCACCATTTTTGAGTTTCTTTCAACTGATTATAAGAAAATTCTATTCTGGTTCCTTTATTGTTTTTTTCTTATGTTTTTTCGAGTTTATTGTATTGTCTATTTGTTAAAAATATCTTATCTTCGCCATTTTTTAGTTGATCTATTTTTAAATTGAATACTAACGGGTATTTTCTTCTTAAAAGCGGATTTTATTTTTTCTTTCTGATTTTTTTGCTGAAATTTACGTTCACCTCCATTTATAGTTAAAATTTTCAAGTTCTCTTCGATTCCCATTCCTAGTTTTCTCTTCAAAAACATTGCTCCAGCTGTTGGAAAGCGCAACAAATCTTTCACCTAAACTAGCATCTTTTGATAAAAAATCTATCCATTGCCTTATCTTGCAAAACTTTATCTGCTATATGTCTGGAATTTGTGTCTCTATGTTTTGCATAAAAAATATCGTGTTCCATAGCAGCTTGAATCTAATTTTATTTATACCAGGATCTCCTCTTTTTCAATCTTTTTTCAAGTTTTGTGCCAGGTCCCAGATATTCATAGCCTGGTACGTGTAATTCAAAAGGTAAATTGTTGATAAAATCAATTCAAAAGTCCGCTACCTTCAATCATAGATGAACTTATTGGCCGGCAAAACTCGTTTTAAAATATTTAATTCCATCAGGTTTTTCAATCATTTCATCAAGTTTGTTCGAAATAAAATCCTTAATCGCTTTCTTTTCGTTCAAAAAATTGTTGTTTCCAGCCTTTTCTTGAGCATAAATATAATTAATAATTCCATCGAGTTTTGTCAAATCGTTGATATATCTGTACTCAATCTTATTATCACTGTATTTTCTTACACCTGATCCTTCGATTCGTTTTTTCCCAAATTGGTTTTAATTAATTTCATATATTTTTTTACCTCTACTTGACTTAGGCTTCTTAGTAGATGGATTCATTATTTTTTGTAAATTGAGTCAGATTCTCCCATAAAATTTCTGTATACTTTTGCAAATCTTCTTCAGAATATAAAATTGTCTTTTGGGACATCATTGTCCTGTTAATAATCTCCATAAACCCTGAGTTCCTTTATATGTTTTTATCTTCAATAATTATATCATTATGTTCAAAATTAACGGGTAAATTTCCAATCATAAAACTTTTCTTTTTTTTTATCCCAATACAAACCAAATTTATCATCCTTTGCTCTAGGAAGAAATTTTTTTACCAATTTCACCAATTATTATATCCGTTTGTTCCAGGACTTATTGGTTCAACTATTGTAGATTCTTCAATGATTCTAGGTCTAAATGGTGTTGACGATGGTAATTTTGGCAATTCAAACTCAGATTCTGGTATCGAAATATCGGCAAATTGTCGTACAACTGGAACCAAATTCATCAAATTTTGATTATCGCTTAAAAACGTTTTCAATTTTAACCTTCAACATTTTTAATTGCAGAAGTTACAGGTTGATTAATTTTTTGAATAAATTCTTGTTCTTTTTCATCAATTCGAATCTGTTCTTTAAATTCTTTGATTAATTTCTTTTTCGATTTGATCAAGTTTTTTTCGCCTCTTCAGAAGTTACGTTCGCCATTTATTTAGGAAAAATTTTGAAACGTAGAACGTGAACACGAAACGTGAAACGTGAACACAAAACGTGAACACGAAACGTAAAAACATGAACGTGGAACGTGAAACACGAACGTGAAACGTGAACACGAAACGTGAAAACATGAACGTGAACGTGGAACGTAACAGATTTACCGTTTTTTTTCAGTTGTTTTCATAATGTAAATAAAAAGTCAAGATAATGTAAAAATAATTGTAACAAATATTTTATCGAGACCACTGAGCAGCATTTATATTAGAAAACATTATTCAAATATTTACCATTTTTAGTCTTCAAAGTTAGATTAATTGTTAAAAATCCGTAGTCTTCCTTCCAAATTTTTATCACACAACTCAATAAAGTGGTTTAAAACTCATATCAGAAACCAACATAATTGTTGTAAATCTTTCTCGAATAGTGATCGTCTTGCTTAAAAACACAACAAAATATTCAGATTATTTTCTTATAACTTGTTTATCAACCTTTGAAAAGCATTGAGAAAGATAGATACAAGAGATATTTTTGTGACGGGACATTACGAAATATTCCTTAATAACGTCTTGATTTTCTAAAATACAGTCATCGAAAACGATTAAAGAATTCGGTTTACATTCGCTTAATGGAACTATGTCCTCGGAAGCATTATAAAAATATGATATTTTCTTACTTAAGTTCTTCTCAATATTCTCAAATCTTTCTTGTAATTTTTTATATGCGTCCTTGTTCTAAAGATTTACTAAAAACATACAAATTGGAATAAGGAATCAACCTATTGTAGATAAAATTCAATAATAAAGTTGTTTTTTCCACATCCACTTGAACCAACAATTAACAATCTGATTGGTTGATCTTTCTTATTTTCTTCAAACGTTTGAAGTTTTATCTGATCTTTTTGCTTTAAAAATTTCTCCATTTAAATAGAAGATTTTCATCTTGAAGCAACGCTTGCGAAAATGAAGCTGTTCAAGTTGACTTCAGAAAGCTCTCAATTATTTTTAAACTTGGAACATCCTATACACTTAGAGGAAGAATCAAATTATTTTATCGGTTTAAGCGGTTTTTTATTCTGACAATTTTGTAATAAATATTAGTGAAAGTTCTCCTTATTGCATAGGATTTAGTGAGAAGAACATAACAAAATACTATGGTTTTTTAAACAAAGGATATCATACTTTCGATCAAATAAAAAATTCCCTTAAAAATTATCTGAAAACATTCAAACAATCAGATAAATCTTTAAACTTTGACGAAAACAAGTTTGAAATGCAAAAAAAATTATCTCTCTAATAAAATTCAAATAAAATCACCAGTAAGAATAATGTTTTTCAGCAATTATTGTAGATTTGTTAGGGTTTGTTCAAGAAACTATTGAGCCAAATCAGGTATATTTAGGAAATAAAACGCCCAAAATTTAGACCGTTCGATGTAATTGAAGTGCACTGTAATCTCGTTGAACCTAGTTTTGAAAGTCATACCGAACATTTACACAAAGAATCCTGAAATTTTGTACACTTTTTTCCCAAATGTTGCTTATGGATCAAAAATCAGTGAAAAACCGAATGAAATCGATTATATTCCAATTAGAAAAAATATTAAAAGAATTCAAAAAATCGTTCTAACTATACAAGACTCTGAGGGAAATTTATTAAATAATGAGAGTAAAACAACAATATATTTAAGATTGAAAAAGGAATAAAAATGAGTTGATGATGATGACAAAATTTCAATATTTTTACTTAAAAAACAAGGGGCTATTCGAATGGCCCCTTAACAATCTTCATCCTGACCCTGTTTTTATCAATGAATCTGGACTTTATACTGAAATAAAAAATTACTAGTTTAAATTTCTTTTCTATCTAAATGAAGTCAGTTTGTAGGACCTACTCAACAATCAACTTACATTCAATAATAAAGACAATTTGCACGATTGTTGACGAAAATAATGAAATTTGGTTTTTTTAAGGCTAAAGATGTTTGCAGAAATTTTTACAATATGAAAATACTAGACAAGCTATCATAAATAATATTGATTAATGACGAGAAAATAGCCTTTAAATATATAAATTACAAGAGTCTATGCCATAGACCCTTTCAAAATCTTCATCCTGACACTATTTTCATTAATGAATCTGGATTTTATTCTTTAATACTAAGATCTAATAAATTAGAAGCAAAAACCTTTCAAAAGTGGGTTACAAAAGAGGTTTTACCCTCCATTAGAAAATTTGGTGAGTACAAACTTGAAAACAAGATTAAATATTTAGAGGACGAAGTTAAACACTTGCAAATTAAAGATGAAATGAAATCATTGAAAATAGAGAATCAAGAATTGCGAATGGAATTAATGAAGAGAGATATGGTGTGTAAAGATTTTGATAAGAAAAAAACACCATGTTTTTTGTGTTAATTAAGAAGAATCACATGTGGGAATATCCTTATTACGTTATCAGAGCTCAAAAGAGAGAAATACCGAAAAGATTGAAAGAACTTGAAATTGATTACCCAGAAATGGAAATTTTATTAAGACATGGAGATCCAAATAGTATAAATCTACTCTACAACCAAATGAAAGAATCTTTGAATATTTTATACAACGGAAATCATTTTACTACAAATATGGCAGAATCTCGACTGATTTATAGAATATCTAAATTACACGATGAAAATGTTTCTAAATTTTTACTAAAAACTCTCGATTTATTATATTTTGTTTGTAAATGTTTAGCATAACTAGGTAACCATTGTAAAATCTTTTTTTTCATATTCACAAGGCATTTCGTTTTTATAACTTTCGCTGAAAATTTTTTTAGCACAATCCTTTGCAAAAAGCATCTTTTCTATCTTTACTATACTGCCAGTTATTAAATTCAGAAATATTTTTTAATTTCTTTACAAAAGTAACAATTTTTTTCTTCTAAAGTTAATTTGTCCATTTTAACGTATAATTCCTTACAATAACAGTCTTTTTCTATTCTCTTCTTGACACTTTGTACATTTCTTTTGAGACTCCATTTATATAGAAAAAATTATTACACGATGAAAATGTTACTAAACTTTATTAAAAACTCTTAACTTATGATATTTGGTTTGTAAATGTTTTTTGATAGTTATTTAAACCATTTTATAATTCTTCCACATTCACAATGAGTATCTTCATAATATAATCTATGAAGATTCTTCTTTACACAATCTTTACAATATGAGTCCTTTCTTATCTCTACTATAGTGATCACTATTAAACTCTGAAATTTTTTTTAGTTTCTTTACATTTAAGACATTCTTTATCTTCCAAAGTTAATTTTTTCTATTTTATCATATAATTCTTTATGATATTTCCCTTTCACAATCTTTGCAATTATAATGCATTCCATCTTTCCTATTTTTATCTTTATAAAATTCATTTAAATCTTTAAATTCTTTGCACTTTGTACATTTCTTTTGATGCGCCATTTATATATAGAAAATTTATATTACAGTTTTGACTTCTTCAATTCATATTCATAAAACTTTCCGGTTATTTCTTCATTATTTAAATCTTTTATACTATAAGTTACAGGATCTGTGTTTATTAATTTGATAAATCACAAAGATTTCTCTTGACCAATTGTTCTTATATTTGTTCGAAAATGTTTGTTTTTTACTAACAATTCTTACATGATCATTGACTTTAAATTTAGTTTTCGTGTGAATTTCAGGTGGAACATACTTGAAAACGGTCTCTAATAACTCCTTTTCTGCATCCTTATCTACGTCTTTCGGTTTCATTTTGATTGTGCTGTGAACTGTATCGTTATAATTGTTTTACGATTTTTTGAAGAATATCGATCCATTTAAAGTTTTTATTAATCTCAAAAATTACTTTCATTCTCTCATTTTGAGTTCTGTTATATCTCTCTACAATACTTGATTTCTCTTCGTTTTCAGTATGATAAATCTTAATGTTGTATTTCCTCAAAACATCGTTAAATTCTTTATTTTTTAAACTCTAAACCCTTATCTGTATGAAGTAGGTTAGGAGGTTTGTGATTGATCCTTATGGCATCTTTTACTATATCCTTCGAAAGCTTTTGAAATATCCTTGCCGTTTTTTCTTTTTGATAGCTCTTGACCAAGCATATTTTGAGAAAGTATCAATAACATTTAACATATACTTAAATCCATCATTTTGATCTGAATAGTTAGACATTATAACTAAATCTGCTGCCCATAAATCGTCAATTCCTAATGTTTATAATTTTTCTCTTTTTAAACTTTTTTCGTACTGGTGCATGAATTTCTCGAGCTTCAATCTCTATCTCATCTTTAGTCTTCAATTCTTGCTTAACAGGTTTTGGATTTGGATTCTTTATAAACTTACTCTTGTTTTGTCTTACATTTTGAACATTTTGCAGCAATTCTATACAATCCATTTTGAGTTTGAACGATTTTTTGAATCTATATTTTTCGTTTTCTTTTTACACTTGTGACAGTGAATTAAATCATCTTCCATTTACATATCAAAGTTTCCAAGTTTATTTAATTCGTCTAATATATCAGATTTTGCTTCATTTTTATAGCCATACGGTACTGTATCGATCTTATTTTCTAGGACAATTCTCTTATCATCTTTAGCGTTCAGTGCCAGCTTGTTTATGGTAACAGTGTACAACTCATGTTTATAACTTTTGATGACTGTCATCTCCCTAAATTCTTCTTTATCTTCGAACAAACATCTCTTCAAGTTTTCGATATTTATTGTTTTATTTACAACGCTTCTCTTAATTCCTTTACACCTAACTGGGTTTTTATCTAGATATTTGTACGAGTACATCTTAGACCTTAAACCACAAAATTCTTCTAAAACTTCGCTATTTAACTCATCTTTGAATTTCCCTATTACCTTCTTATTTTTTAGTAGTGAAACATTCATGATCTTTTGGATAATCACTTGTATCAAAGTCATCTATATTTTCTTTAATAATTTTAAAAGGATCTCGTTTCAATTCTAGAAAATAACTGTCTGTATCCATGTAACACAGATTCAAATCTGGATCAAACGTCTTTAATTTGTTGTAATAAAACTCGTACATTAGCAATTTTGAGAGGTCGAGAACTGAAAATCCTATGTAAATCGGTTTGTTTAAATTTAACCTTTTGTTTGTACATGTGACTCGCTATAACAGTTGTCGTCAAAGATGTTAAAGCATTTGAAATTTGTTTTTCTTAGCTTGTTTTCATTGAAAATTCTTCATTTCCAAGCTTAATATCACATCTGTTTCTCACATTTTCCATAGATTTTCCAAAAACTGAGTTGTTTCATCAGCTTATAAAAGTCCTTTTCAAAGTCGCTTGTAGCTTTGGTTCTCATGTTTGTGTTAAAATCAATGTATTCTTTCATAAAAGGCTTCTGATCGAATGCAATAACTCTATTCACATGTTTCAAAATCATACCTTGTTCCAAATAGAACTTCAAATTTCTCGAATGAACAACGTATTCAGTTTTATCCAGTAGAGTTGTGCAAAGTTTGTTTTTAAAAATGTTCTGGAACAAGAGGTAAATCCTTGTGATGTTCGTGTAAATTTGTTGGATATCCAAGATCGACTTCGAGAATATAGCCATAATCTTCGTCGCCAGTGAGTTCTAAAATTGTTTCTTGCCACTCTTCTTTTGTATACGTTTTAGGATCCATCCACTTGATATCACTAAACGGCAGTTTTTGCATAAGACCATACCCATAAAGGTTGTTTGCATCGAGATAGAGTAAATAGTTTTCGGGCTTTGTCTTATCAAAATCTTTTAAATATTTGTTATTTGCTTTCACATATCGTTTAATACACTGAGAAATGCCTCCGCGAATACCTTTTTCGATCATCAAAATACATATTATAATCACTAATTAATTGTAATTCTATCTTCGTTAATTTTAAACACATAGCATCCCATGCAAGACTGGGAGCTGTTAGATAGTGTGCTGGATCAAGCTTATAGCCAATTCAAAAACAAATATTCCTAAAATTTTCAAAGATATCAGCGAGCAATAGAACATCTTTGATATGTTATAGAGATCAGAGTAATTTCCTAGATTTTTCTCTTTTAATTTGTTCCAAACATTTAAGTAGTGTTGAAAATCTTTCTCAGATATGCTCTCGTCTGTCAAAAGTGAATAGAAATCTTGAATTTTTCAGCTCTTCTGTTGTAATCAAGTTTTTTCAATACTGTCGATAAATTCATAGGGAAATATTCCTTTTCCAGATAGAATTTTAAAAATCTCGTCGTCGGTCATTTGGCTGTCTTCTCTATTATCTCATTCAATATTCTTCCATCTTGTATAAAAATGATTTGTATGTTTGAAGTCTTCTCTCTTTAGAATTTTTAGCTAACTTTTCTATAGAAAGAGGCCATGAATCTGAACGTGTCTACAAACGAAAACTTGATGAATTTTTCTTGGCTTATCACCTTCGAATTCATAGCCATATCCAGAATTTACAGAATAATTTATATATTTTTTATCGGTGTTTGCAATCAAATCAACATTTCCATATTGTTTAGGGCCAATTCTTTTATGTACAAATGAAGTATCGTAATTTTGACATATTGTGGCAGAAAACGGGAATATTCTGAGGAAATTTTCAAATTTAGAATTGCAACATGCATGAAGCTGCGCCCTCGAAACTTGCCGGTTTTAAATGACAATGATCTCTCACTTTATTATAACTCTTATCTTCTTTCCAACTATCAGGAGTAAAACCATACTGAATTGACCCAACATCATAAGCAGACCATTCACAGATATGACAAACGTTTGAATTTTGATATGAAATTTCTTCTTCTTCAGTTAATTTCATAGGTTTTTTTGTTCTTAGAATTATATTTTGTAGCTATGTATTTCGATAATTTATTGAGTTCTTCAAACAATTTTGCAGGAACATTTGGCAAATCTTCTTCATTTTTTGCTCGATAACATATCGGCTTGTACATACGATTGGTCACATTTGACACTAAATATAGGAGTAAAACCATAAGGAATGTGCTTCTGAATCTTGGTTGTAGTCGATCTTTGTGGATTGTTCTTGCATGTCGGAATTTTTTCTAATATGCTCTCAAAATCCATATAAATTAACGTACGGATGGCTAAACTTCTTTTGATAATTTAAGTAAATTTAGTTGTTTTGACCTGGAAATGGCATAATAGGTTTGCATACTTCATGTTGCTTGCAAATTTCTAAAATGATCTGCTAAATCTCCAGATTTGTAGAAATGGCTTAAACATCTTCTACATAGCAATTTTTTATGTTCGTGTTTAGAAAACTGAGAACTCACTAATCTATTTAAATCTGTTATCAACACATAATGAGATTTTGTCTTCTTGTTTAACATACAATAAATCGATTTCTAACTCGGCATTATAAACTTCGGAAATTTGTAATGGAACAATGTTGAGTTTTTCGTCATAAGTATAGATATTTATAGACATTTTTGGATATTTGTACTTGGAATTGGAGCTGCGTTTCTCAAATAATTGTATATCTTTTAAAGACATTGGATACTCAAAGCCCGAAAATATCTCCGTCATTTACAAATTTCTCGTACTGCTTTGCTCTGTCCAGCATTCTTTTCGGGTTTTCCCATAGCACATCGGAATAGAAATAAACAAAACAGAAATCATCTTTATTTTTTATATTTACACAAGCTTTCTTTACTTTGATCTCTTGTGGTAAATCGATATATGATCCTGCGTTCATAAATTCGTGTTTATTAAGGCTCAAAACTAGTTGTTTGCAGCGTTTTAATGTCCATCCAGAACCTTTATTTGGATGATTCGTTTGTTCTCGATGTGTTAATTTATTAAATTGCTTAGTAATAAAGTCCGTTCACATCGAAGATTTCATCCGCTTTTATAGTAAAATTTCCCATAGGACAAGTTTGTGGTTCACCGTTTCACTAAAGTTCGTTCGTATTCGCATTCTAAAGATAAATAACCTTTCATATTTTTTAACGGTTTCTTGAAATTTTTTTCTATTAAACTTTTAATCTCTGGCCTCATAATTGATAGATATTTGTAAATTGACATGAAATTTTCGTTTAAATTCGTTAAAATGTATTGTTTGAAAAGACCATGTATAGAGGGATAAAACTTCTACAATCTATGATATTTTCAGGTTTTTCGTTAAGAGTTTTATCAATTTCTTCGATCATTTCAGACTTAGTTTTATCGTTTTGTTTTCTATGGACAATTTTTCAGCGATTGATTGAATTTTTTTCATCATTAAATAGATTGAGATCTTTTTTATCTTCCTTAAAGTTTTTCTTTAATTCACGCAAATTTTCTATATTGTACATCTTCTCGTGACCATCGATCTGATTCTCCTTAGCCCATTGTCTTAAATAATTCAATTTCTTTATTATAAATTTTCTTTGTTCTTCAAATGATTTTTTTCGAATTGTAAATGTCGAGTATAGTGATGTTCAAAAATGTCTTTTTTTGCAGTATGGGCACTCTATCATTTTCCGCTCCATATTTTAAAGAGCAAAAATTTGTAAACCTAAAATTTGAGAAGTGGGTGATTTTTTGTGACAACTTGACACCAAATTCATGCACAATTTCTGGTCAAATGTTTTCAGATTGTTCTATTTATTATAGAAAAATCTTTAACTAAATTTAATTAAAAGATTTTTTCTATAATAATTATGGCGGCGCCTGTCATTTACAAGAGTTGAATAAGGATGAGTGAAAACTATAGATTCAAAGAATATAAAGAAAATTAAGTGGAATTGGGAAGAAAAAAGAGATATAGAAATCCTTGAATTTGGAGAAAATGGAAAACATGAATAAATTCGGGTTTACAATAATTGCCCGAGTTGGAAAGATTGTAAAAGTACTACTTGCCGAACAGATTTTTGAATGTTTTTGGATGAAAAAAAAGGATTAAAGAATTGAATAAACATGATAAATTACACTTGGTTGTTACTCGGAAAGAAGACAATTAAAGATAAAGACTGTGTTACTATCAATTTTTGTAGAAGTAAGAAGAATTTTTACGTCGTCGTAGCAGACATTTCAAATAGATTGATTTTGACAAGGCCTCTAGAAATGTAGAAGCAAAACAGCTATAGATTCGGTAATTTTTTTCATTCGTGAGTTTACAGATATCGATTTATTTGTCCCTTTAAACAGTATTTTTTCATTGATTTACCCGTCTGTCCCCCTAAAAGGTGAGCCCTAGAACCGCCTTACTGTTTGATTTTTTACAGATTCGTTATTGTCCTTTAAAACAGTAAATTTTATTCTCCCCTTGATTTCTGTCTGTTCCCAAAAGTGAGCTAGAAACCGCCGCCATATTCATATCTACTTAAATTTTATATAGTACTATATATATATATATATTCCACATTGAAACCCATTAAGCCACCCCCCCCCCCCCCCACCCCAATATACTACTGTTGCTATCTTATCTGTAATGACCTACGTACGATTACAGTATCACGATTTTACTTTTCCATTGGCTTTCTTTAATAGTTACTGGTTGTTTTATCTCGTTAAAGGCGAAAATAATGCGGAAGCCTACGTAGGATAACAGCAATATAAAGTGATGAAATTGAGTTTTGGTTGAGATAACTGTTAAGAGTTTTTACAAAAGTTTTGGTAAGAATAAAAACAAACAAAAAAAAAAACAACATACATCGAAAACAACATAAAAATTACTAAAAAATGCTTTGAAATCGATAAATTGCAAGTAAATTTATATATATATGCATATGGGTTGGTAGAAAAATGTTAAAATGGTAAAAGAAATTAGTTAGAACTTAGTGAACAATTAATACTTAAGACAATAACAACTATTAAACATCTTACATAGTAGAACATAACTTAATGAAACTGAGTTTCTTCTGTAATTCCTAATTTAAACACACATTTTTTAGATCTGCAAAAGTTTGAATGCATTAAGCGATTATTCTTTCAAAACCGGCTCTGAAGGAAATCCCTGACTTTAATAATTACGAGTATTATGAAAGGGTTGCGCCTCTTTGATAAAATACAACTTCCTCATTCTAGAGATATCTCATTAGTGGTTAAACTCTGCTCTCGTTAGTTTGTAAAACCACCATAAAGTTACAATGTAATACATACAGCAGTTTGTTTCAGAACAATTTAATTAATTACTTTGTTATTGGAAAGTTGAAAATGTAGAGTAATAGGTTAGAATTTAGTTATGATTATGTTGTTGGTTGAAATAGTTTAATTGTTTTTGTAGAAAATTTGGAATAATTATCGGTAATGTCGTAACTACAGCACTTATACTTGCTGTTACTGCTAATCACTTCAAATAATTGGGTAATATTAACTATTAAATTTTGAACAGATTTAATCACCATATTAGATCCATCTTACAGGTACTAACTTTTTATTAAAATACATATTTTATGTAGCAACATGTGATTTTGAATGTAATTTTTATGTTAGATGAACTTTATTTCGCAAACGTTATTTCTAAATTATGTTCAAAAATTTTAAATTTGTATTTAAAATTTATTAATTTTCCCTATCAAATGTTAGGATTAATAAATAAAATAATTTACGTCTGTAAAAACTTTACAGTTGTGTAAAATTAATTTTGTTATCGTTTTATTACATTAAAGTTTTTATTTTCATGTGGAAAAATAGATGCAATATATATGTTTTGTGTTCTACTATAGATTTTCCAAGTGTCTGTTGTTATATAGTCAACACTTGTACATAGTAAGATTAAATTGACTGATTTATTAACAAAACACGCAGGGAAGCAGTAAAGGTCTCATTGTAGCGGTCCACTTACTAAATCGTATCAATTTAACTTGTGATTTACATGTACCTTGTTGACATAGAACGTTAAAACTGAAGGAAACAATAAATCTTGCGTTGGCGCTACTCTGATATTAAGACTAATTTGTTTGTTGTAATTGTTAATGTAACCGACACTATTAACATAGCCAGTTTAGAACTGACTTTTATTGTAGGAAGTAACTTTGTAGGGACTCTGTTGCAAAAGTGATCTTGCAGGAACTATTCATTAAATCCTCTTCGGGCTAAGGGAATCCAGGATGGAGACGTTTCGGATAAATTCCTGCTTAGATAGTGTCTTGTAAGTCCCCTATGGGACTCCGCTACTTTTTCGGAAGTCTACGTGTCAGTTAGGGACAAACCTGTATTGTTTTGCGGGAAGGACCCCATGGAGATTGGCAAAAATTGTACTCCAAGTGGTCTGATATAGCACGAACTCTACAATAATGATGGAGGACCAAAAAAATCGTGGACGCATGCATTATTGTAGTTTTGGATATGCGCCCACACCCGAAGAAATCATGATATCATCATAATTCTCCTCTGGGGATAACTGAACTTTTCCCATTCGATGTAGGAACTCCCTAAAGTAGCTATTCCCCGTCAAGAATTGATCCAGATAGAGATCAACCTCTCCGTGACCACATTTGACTCAATAAGCTCTCTCATGAAACAAGCCATTTAACGATCTTCAACGTCTTCCACTCGCAATGTCACCTCATCTCTGCGCTCCATCCTATCTCTCTCTATATCAGAATGAAATGCATCTGGCCTCCAAAACTTGGCCTTCGGAATTATAAGATAACAAATATTCCTTAGTATCTTGAGATCAGTGATGGACAATAGAAGAATTAACGTTGCATTCTATTATATTTTACTGCTTCTGAACGTTCAATTTTACGTACTTCGTTACATATTTTGCTGTAAAATAGAGACAATATAACATAAATAGCAAATTATAAGATGTATAACATTATTATTACCCTCCAATCTTCATAATAGTTTTTATTTTTGCCTCAAAAACAGACCGTCTAGTACAAAAACACAAACATTCAACATTAAGCATTCTTAAGATTTATGATGAAGTATTAGAAGTAACTTCGATCATTGCATCCTATCTGTATCTGCTCTATCACAGACTTAGCAGTGAAGGGATTAACCGGAAACATCGCAAAAAAAAAAAAAAAAAAAAAAAAAAAAAAAAAAAAAAAAAAAAAAAAAAAACTCTAAACAAGAGCATTAACAAAAAATGAAAATAAAACCATTTTTCACCAAAACCAAGATCCTATATGAAAAATAATTGGATTGTCCTAGTAATATCTTTAAGGTTACTGTTTACTGAGGCATAATGGTATCCTTAGTCTAAGATTCAGGTGGAGTTGCAATTATTCTTTGTGCTCTGAAAAACTATATGCCACTGAATATGTGGATATGTGATGGTTTTACCTTAGTAAAATGTTTATTGACCTATTTCACTAATATTTTATTTATTATTGCATTTATAGCTTAATATAGAAGAATATATTAAGTTCAATAATTAGAAAGATCCAATTAATAATGCGGTCAAGATCGCAAGTGATTCATGCCAAGTATCCTTGCAAACAAGTTCCAAACTTATTGAGATATTTCTATCTAACTCGATTACTGGTTCTACATACAATACAGGTTAAACCTACAAAATGCTAGTAGCATTAATCACAGTTCAGTGAGATGTACCACTACAGTATGAGCGTAATGTAAACCTGTTATCAACAAATCATTCCACAAAAACTAATCCAAACAAAGTTGGAGTTGCACAATGCACATGGAGATGGTGAGGAGTTCGGCTAATTACTTGATGTGCATATCGCGTGGTGTATACCAACCACTTATAGTTAGTATTTGTGAAGACAACAAACTCTCAGTACTTTTTTACACTGATAACTTAGGTCTTGGTGAAGGTGGAAATAGCGGAAAGTTGTCTTAGAGTGAAGTCCCATATCAAATAGATAATGTAACTGCGTAACGTGTCACTTTCAGATCATGGTATGTTTCCATCTTAATGGAAGAACTATTTTCACAGAAGACAAATTTCTGTAATCATAGTATAAGGTTAGAATTAACTTTAAATTGTATTAACAAAAGTTGGTGGAGACAAAATCTCTTTTCAAGAGTTCGATATTAATCTTCGAGTTTTGAGTCAAAGATAATTTTTTTCAAAAACAAATGTTGTTTCTGTAATTTAAAATTTATTTCATATTAATATAATTTGTTCCATATGGTTCATATGTACTTCAATATATTCTGATCATGTGATTGTGGAGTGAAGTGGTACGCTTAAAATTATTCACTAATTATATTTTTCAATCTATTCTAACAAAATTAGATTGTGTGTTAAGGAACGAGACACAGGAGATTAAAGTAAAACAAATAGACGATTGGAATAAATTACAATCTACTATAATGACATTATTAGTAAGAACGTGGAGTAATCGAGGGATCACGAACTAATGAGCCACAAGCGCAGCTACACCTGAGTTGAGAATCCAATACCGCAATGAGTTCAGCCGATTAGGTTCAGCGTTATCACAATGCGATCTGCGAGCTCTTGTCCCTGAATCCCGTTAGCTTCTCTTCACTGCCCCGGCTTCTTAGCCAAACGACTGTAACGACCTTCCGCTCTCTGCACACGTCTAAAAATAAATTTGTTGGTATATGCTTAAAATATAGATTTTATGGTTTAAATTTTAATACACATTGCTTGGTGATAAATTATCGTCTATGAATATGATATAAAACTTTTTTGGTTTATTTATTACTAGCAGTTACCCGCGATGATTTGCTGTTAAATATCACGTCATAGGGATATCCTTTTTAATCTCTCTTTCTTGTGTTGCGTGTGTATGTCACTGAACTCCTCCTAAACCGCTGGACCAATATTAATGAAATTTGTTGTGTGTGTTCAGGTGGATTCTAGAATGGTTTAGGTTTACAATTCGGTGCAATTTAAATTGTTTATTCCATCAATAGTTTATTTATAAATTGTTGTTGATTTTGATATGTTTTACATTGGATCCGGCAGACTGCACTACGACACGTAATACAAAGTGAACGGATACTTAAGCTGTTAACACTTTCAGCTGAAGTTCATCAAAGAGAGAGAATCATTTGTTTATATTTAAACATTACAAAATATTAAATTATTGTAAAGTTCTTGATCAGCAGTGAATGCAGATTTCATGTTCAATGCAAATGTGCATATTGTCTTGCCAAACACAACTGTTTCACCACATATATCTTATGCCGGAGCCAAATTAAAACTTAGAACGGCAGAAAGTTGAAAAACAAAGATATGGTTTTGAAGTTTTTGCTTCTTTTACTATCACTGGTTAGTAGATCTGTAAGGAAATGCTGTTGTCATATTTTTTAATCTTTAGTCATGTATGTCAAATTTCATTTTTATAGGACATCTTTCTGAAAAACACAAATATGGTTCTTTTAGAGTGTTCAACAACAATTGTGCCCCTATGTGTAGTTGGCCCTCATGAAAATGCTTTCGATTTTTTGTACATTTTAAGACATGTCTGTTCAAATATTTTTTCAATTCCTATATGTGTTTGATCATCAAAAAATGCTTTTGATTATACGAGCGTATATTTTTAGTTACGAGTTATACGAGTACTAAATTTCAACTTTCTATGGTATCGCTAAGTTGTAAGAATCAGTGAATGAGGGTTTTGCCTTTTATACATAGAGATTTAAGGAAATCACAAACCATGATCAGTTTATGGTTGAAAATAAAGGGGAACAGAACAATATAAAAATTATTAAGCTATTGTATCCAGGCGTGTGCAGCGCAAAATCGTGTTTCTCGTACAAGTAACAAAATACAGGTACCTGTTTGGCGCGGTGTCACCAGCTGACGTGGATGACTAACTTCTCAAATTGTCGAGTTTCATTTCAAAAAAATTATTATTATTGAAGAAATTGTGTATTTGCTAAACAAAAGTAAAAGTGTTCTTCGGGAAATGCAGTTGGTTTGTATATTGTGATTTATTTTTATTTATATATACATATCAACTATCATACTTGAAATAATGTTATTATACAGGGTGGCGCAAAAGTCACTGGACAGTTGCTTAAAACAAGACTAGATTTATTTGAAATTATTTTTTATTACAAACAATACTTACAATTATTTTTTATATTCAAATTGTTTTCCGTCTTCATTAATACATCTTTGAAGTCTTTCTGGAATACTGTTACATACTCTACGGCATAGTGTGGGATCATTGTCCAAATAAAAAAATGCGTCATGTATGTAGTCTTTCAGTTCATCAATAGTATGAGGCTTTCGAGAATAAACAGAGTCCTTGACTACTCCCCATAGGAAAAATCCATTGGTGTGATATCTGGTGAACGTGGGGGCATGTCAATATCTGCCCTTCGAACAATAACTTTTCTTTGGAAACGTTCGTTTAAATAATCGCGAACGGCAGTGGCGTAATGTGGTGGAGCACCATCGTGTTGAAAGTAAAGTTCTTGAAAGTTTTCTGCAAACGTCATGAGTCCTGGTACCGCATAAGTCTGAAGCATATCCAAATATTTATCTCCTGTCACTGTTCCTTCAAAAAATATGGTCCAAGAACGCCAAATGATGATATTGCCCCCCAAACACTCACATCAGGTTGATTCAGTTGTTGCTCTAACAAAAGACTTTGATTGTCAGTATACCAATAAGTACAGTTATGTCTGTTAACTTGTTCGCTTAACTAAGAATTGGCCTCGTCAGACCTAATAATTTTATTAAAAAGGTTAGGATCATGTTTGTGTTGGTTAAGCATCAATCCACAAAACTGAAGTCGTCGATCTGGATCATCTTCAAGTAACACATGTAATAAACGTGGAATGTAAGATTTATAATTCTGTTTGTGTAACATTCTTTGCACTGACCTTCGTGATAAATCCAGCTCAGATGCTAATCGTCTGGTCGATTTTCGAGGACTTTTGGTTACAGCTAAACATACCCGCAATAAATTGTCATCAGTTGAGACTATTGTTGGGCGGCCGGACCTTGGTGCATCCATAAGAGATCCATGTTGTTCAAATCTATCTCTTATGTCGTACACTGTTTGTCTAGACGGTAGTTTTGATTTAAAGTGTATTCCCCATTCATTAACAACTGCAGTAGCACCACTTTTATAAAATGTTTTTAACGCGAAAATCCTTTCTTCTTTCGTTAACATTATGACTAATTTCATTGAAAACTATTGTAATCCGTCAGAAATAAATAGACAAATCTAACGTTGGAATGGAAATACGTATTAGACTAGAAGTAACAACGAACGGTTTTCGTGAATTATATGGTACATTGTAAAAGTAATAAAGGGATTTACATAAATTACATTATAACTACATTCGATCAATTATATTTAACATTGTTTCATTAGCGTAAAACTCTACACGTTAATACAAATAACATTCACTCCTATACCAAGACTTTAGTATAATAATAGATCGTAACGCAGGTACATCCTCTATACGTACGGACTATATCTGTCCATTCCACGCTCCACTGCTGAGCCAAATGGACGGTACAGTACCAGCTGAGCTGCGGCTCCATTAGTGTGCACATGAAGCAGAGTAATCGTGATTTTGCCCCATCATTTCCTTTCTATATTTCATTTCCTAATTCAAGTTGAAAATTCCAATAATCTGTTTTAAAATACATTTGAAACATTTATTCTTCAATCTGTTACTGTTGGAAGATCTTAATTTTTATTCTTATTGAAGTATTTTTAATAGATGATGTTGGGGTTTAATCTCTGTATCGGAAATGTAAAACTTTACTTTAGCAAATATAATTTATCACTTTTATGGACAACTATTGTGAGAATTCATTAATGGACAATTAACCACATATCCCTGTTAGGTAACGTTGTGTATGAAAGTTAAAAGAAAAGCATTTGAGTAATAAAACTATCTGAATTAACTTTAAATTATACTATATTCACATTAATACAACACGAAATTTTTACAACGGTATAACCATATTAAGTAATTTGCAGAATAACAAAAACAACTTCGGGTAAATAATAAGGAAGTTCAAGACTAAGTGACAATAAAATAAAAGCCAGGGCCACAATAACAGAGAATAAAAATATATAGAAATCCAAACGTAAATAAATGGTGGTGTCTTTAAAAGCAATACTATTAAAATTGTACAAATAAGAAATATTAATAAAAATGGATGTAATAATCTGTCATTATCCATATTAATACTGCATAATACCGGTAACATCTTCAGTATATCATACGTAAAGTTAGGTCCGCCATAATGGTTCTCTTTTCTTCAGTATTATTTAAGTTTCTATTAGTAGGAAATTTTGATCATAATTACAATATATGAACAAAATGTATTACAATATGTATTTGCGGAAGTATTAATCTACAACACCTCCTGTTTACATGTAATAAGCAAAACAATTAGTGAACTTCATAACAGTTGTTTTGATCTGACCTTGGAATTTCAAAGAAAAAGAGTATTCATTGGGAGAATTCACAACTTTACACCTCAACCCTTCCATCTGCACCATATCCAGAAGCTATGAACTCGCAACAGAAGCTTCGGCTTGTAGTCTCATGGTGATGGTAAAGATGTCTCCAAACTTATACTGGTAACTAATACACAGGCAAGGGGAATAAATAAGATTACTCGTTAGGACGGATGTGCAGAAAACGTGTGGGAATCGTGTAAAGGAATGAATAAAAATAATACAAGTGGTAAAAATACAAGAATTTAAAATTGGAAAATAATTAAATTTTGTACATGAATTAGTACGAGTGAGTTGGAAGTCGATATTTAATATATATATATATATGACAATATCAAGTATGTCATAGAGTAATCAAACAGTAAATTATAATAAAATCAAACCTTAAATTACATCACAATAAAATTATTAGCCCCAGACGTATTTGTACGAGCTCTAGTCAGAAGGGACTTTCCTGAATCTACACCTACTTCATAAAAGATGAAACTCTGCAGTCAAAGACCTCTAGATTGACGAGGTTAGGTAAATGCTAAAGGTTTTCTTAACTAAAATAGAGTACAACATTTATTTTGAAATCTTGGGGATAACTCACACGGTGCATGATGTGCAATCAAACTGGTGGTGGGAATATGGAGCATAACTCTTCAATGCTAGGATGAGACATTTTGACAACAGAAATTGTTCCTTGAATTATTATTATTGTTATTCGTCAATTATTTTATACTCTAATATAAATACTAATATAAAAATTATGTACAATTATTTTAAAGTACTATCTGGAAGTTCTGAACTCTCAATCGAAGCTTCGGCTGGTAGTATCACCGTGATGGTAAAGATCTCTCAAAACGCTCAAGTTACGAAAATTGGTAAGTATTTTCTTAAGGGTAGTAAATAAAGTTGATATTTTTAAATATAATAAATATTTCTATTCCTTATTTTTTAGTAAAAAGAAACCTAAATTCTGCAATAGGTAAGGAAGTATGATCACAGTTTAACAATTTAATGGTATAATCAGCTTATAAGTTAACGAGATTAGGAAAAAGAATTATATCTGTTCACATCACTTTTAAAGTTTAAATCAAGATAGTACAGACATGATTAATGTAGAAAAGCCTTCATTGGAATATATTATACACACCATAAGAAAAAAAAAGAAATATTTATAATTAATATTTTAAATGGTATTGATGATTGAAAACAGTTTTCTTAGCCTTTATTTGAAAGAAAAATATTAAAATTATTGGCTTTATATAATTAAAAGAAACTTTTTCAGCTATAAAAAATAACTGAATGACAACCTGTTTAGTAAATTCTAGTACCAGTTCCGACTAGTTACCATCAAATAGCACATACTTATTAATATTAAACAAAATAATATATGTGAAATTGTGATATTGAAAAAAGTTAAATAATGCATGTTCCCAGTAAAAGCTAACAGCCAAGCTAACGGTCCGTAATTCTACTATCTACCAATCAGAACAGGCAACAGTGCCTAATTGACTGTTTTACTCTATTTGCCTTTCGTTCCTAAAACACAGTATATAGTGATAAACTGGTGGTTGCTGCTCGATTGATCGATCTTTTGTAACATTTTAACATATATTCAGATGCAATTTCCCTATATATTTAGAAAAAATAAGTGTCTTCTTATCGATATGTCTTGAATTCATGTAAAAGAATCTCCCCTTTTCACACACTCGCAAACTCATATACACACATACTCGCAAGTATTATAATATGTAAACCTGCTGCGTGGGTGTTTGTATCATAATGATTACAATCCTTCCACTACAATGTTAATCATACTTTACCAACGAAAATCAGCGTGGTTGTACAAGGAAATGCTCAAGTCCATAGTTGACCAAAGGCCAACCCAAGAATAGGCTCTCAAGGCTAAAACACTTTGTTTCCCATGTAAACTAAACGACTTATAGTTGTATAATGTTTTTAAAATTTTTATTATTAACGTTATAAGAAAAGTCGATAGAGATTAGTGTGTGAGAGTGATTTTTGAGTCAAGAACAGGATGAGGAGCCTCAAGACTAAAACCATTTCAACCCTGATACAGATGGACTTTTTGGAACAAAAATTCGATGGATAAAGTCATAATCCATGATATACCTCCAAAATCCTTTCTCTATATGTTCCTGTAACGCCTTATAACACTTGTACAAATATCTTTTTACATATTTTGTGGAGTGAATTATAACAGATGGTTTTTATTCGAGCCATGCAAGATAAAGCTACAGAGCCAAAATAGTTTTCGAAGGAATTTCGTTGTTCGTGTAGTAGAGGAATGCTTTTGAATGAAATTGGTATTTAACACTGGGACCAATAATAAACCCAGAGAATTCCATTAGTGTTTGAGTTATTGGGAGGTACAGTTGGTACAATAGTAAATTAAGTACCAAATCTTGTCATACGCATCATAGTCATAAACTCATAAAAGTTAAAATTAAAACAACATTCTTTAAATTGAAGTAACCTTCTTACTCTTACTAAGTGAATCCGTAAGTACGGTACACAATTTGCTGAAAATTTTTGAAGTTATAATACAAAATAATTTTTACGACATTATGGAGTGCGGGTTGTGTACACGAAACCTCACTCAGATTTACGATGATCTGATCCATCGTAAAGGAAGTCCGTCGACTCGTAAACAGCTCGCCGTGAATTCACGCTATATCAGAATAAGTATAGCATTTCATTTCAAAAACAAACCGCTCAAAAATTATAATAGTCAAATAAATGTAATTTTATAATCACACTTATAAACTCGTCTTTCCTTTCGGTCACGTAATAATATCATACCGCACTAGTGAAGGCTATGTCTTACTATTACGTAACATTTGGATTTAATCGTTAAATGCCAGACTACGTTATCTTAAAACAAAAAGGTTCTGCTGTATTTATAACCGAGTACGCAATGCGATTAATCTAAGATAATGACTGAGCTAGCTATATAAAAAACTAGAAAAATAATTACTTTATAAGAGAAACTCAATTTTATTAGCGAAGAAGTGGAAAGTTAATATAGTTGTTGTAATATAAATTGTTAATATAGTTTTTTGTAATTCCTTGGAAATGAAATAACATAAAATATTGCAACTAACACATTATGAAAAACGCATTTACATTAATGAGATTATTTTTACTCTGTAATTAAAGTAACAACGCAAATCTTTAAGAATATGTCTAATTAAATTTATTTTTTATTGATAGATTGTATATTTATTGATTGAGACTAGTACAATGGAATGATACGACTCAAAAATGAACAGTATGGGCACTGCTATGTGTATTAGACAAAGAAGCAGTTTTAAAAAATGCATGTTTTTTACATTGACAAGATAGAAACATATCAATGTTACATGTAGGTATCGAACTTTGGAACTACCAATATTAAAGAGTTCACAAGATTCATATAATTGTTTTACGTATCTTATACCATTGGTTATTTTACACTCTGTTTAGCTAGATTACTTTTAGACACAAAATTTGTCAATTTTACCAGTGAAAACCAATAGTACCAAAAAGGTTGGGTAATCAGCACCAGGTAACTTAAATATACTCGAATGATTATATTTAAAACTCTAACTCAGAGGTTTGCATTCGCAAGAATCTACTCTTAAACCATGTCAAATTCTATTTCTGGATAAGTAAAGTATTTATTTTTCGGAACGATTTCTTTAACCAATTGCAGTACTGACTAACGCAGAACTATCGAAAGTAACTTGCAGTCTTAACCCAACTTCTAAAAACTTTAGATTCTCAGAATATACAATGTTCAATGTCTGTTCAATTTATATCGCTGGCTTAAACTAATATACAAATCGAAGTTGCTCACGAAACGAAATACATTGCCCCTCTTTCTCCCGTGTGTAAATGAAAAACATATTTAAAACAATTATTACATGTTTATTTATTCTGAATCCGTGTATGAATACCATGAATTTTTGGAAGAATTTATTGTCATATCGGACTTACTTGATGTAATTGCGAGCACAATATTTTGTAAACAAAACCCGTATTTGATTTCGATAGTACCAATCTAGTGTGGATTAGGGTTAATTTAGTATTAAACATAAATTTAATAATAATAATAAATCTTTATTGTGTTCACAATTTAAGCAAATTGTATACAATCGTCAATATACATGTATTAAAATGAATTAAACTAATTAAAATAAATCAATTTAAATGCAAGTCAATTCACTCATTAAAAAGTTTTCAGCTATGCTGATTACAATTTAGAACAGAACTAAAGGACTAGCCAATTTATTTCAATTACCTTCAAATTTAATCCCAGCGGCTCATCATAAACTCTTCAACAGAGTAAAACACCCTCGATACCAATAGGTTTATCAATCGAGCTTTGAATTTTTTAGAATCATTTAAATTTTTTATCTCATCAGGGAGCTTATTTATGAACCTTACGCCAACCTCGGATGGTAGATGTTCGAACGTGGCAGTTCTGTGCTGTTGAATACGGAAGTTGTCCCGGCCTCTAGTCCCGTATTGGTGGACGTCCCTGCCTTGGACCAACTCACACTTGAATTGGCAGTACAGAGCAACCTCAAGGATATAGTGACAGGGCAAAGTCAGCAATTCAAGCTCCCTAAAGGAATTTTTACATGAATCTCTGAATTTCAATTTTGAAATTAGTCGGACCGCTTTCTTTTGAATTCTAAATACTCTTTCAAATTTGTATTTAGAACAGCTGCCCCACAGTCTCAGCCCGTATGTTATATGAGGATATACAAGGCCAAAATAGGCCGATTTTGTCTTTTTTCGCTATCTAAAGTGTTTAAACGGGCAAGTTATGTTCAAAAGAAAAACAAAACGTTCGTGGAACGCGGTAAAAGCTTTATTAACATTTTCAATTTTATCTAAAAACGCCCATGACTCATTAAAAAAAAATGAATTCATAAGGGCGATGTTTCCGAACTCAAGTCCCTTTTCATTTTGGATGAATGAGTTATAATTTTGGGCCTGAAATTATTAATTATGGTCTCCTGAGCATAGTGGTCAGATATGGCTACATCCAGTACAGAGATTGTGGCGTTTCAAATGTTTGTGATGACGTTGTCGATGGCTGTGCTCGATGTGGTGGTCACTCGTTTCCTGACTAGATTATACCAAAAGAATTAAGAATATCACGTAGCCGCTGGGTTAAGGGGTTAGTGTGGTCCAAAACATCGATGTTGAAATCGCCAGTTATAATAAACTTGGTCGACTTTAAACTGAGAGAATTTAGAAGAATTTCACATTTTTCAAAAAAGGTTTTGCTACATCCATTTGGAGAGCGATATAAACCAATTATGATAATTTGGTTTTCGGGATTTAAGTTGATTTTTTACTCCAACCACTTCAAAATCTAAATCAAAACTATGATCGATCCTGAAGGGAAGGAATTCCATACCAAATTTTACGAAAATTGCCACACCTCCCCCTTTAAAAAGTTCTCGATTAAAAGATGTTGCCAATTCATAGTTGTCAATCCTGAAGTTTCCGACTGTTTCAGATCTGAAACTGTGCTCTGTAATTACAAAAACATCAGGACTCAACTCGCCTGCCATAAGTGAGAACTCGTCAGCTTTATTGGTGGCACACTGTGCATTTTGGTGCACCACCGATAAATTTTGGGTTGAATTTGGAATTTGGTTAATTTGGTTTTTGTTTTGATTTTGACACTTTAGTTCTGCGTCTACCTTGTTTTTACATTTTTTATGAACATACAGGTTTTTTGTTCAGGAATGTCAGTGTTCACTATGTGGCTTTTTAGTGCCTCAGCATAAGTTTCAAAGGCCAAGGTGTGAGGCTCAGTCGGAACTGTCGATGAGACTGGCGGTGGCGGCGACGGTAGCGGCGGCGACTCGCAGACAGCAGCGGGCGAAGGGGTTGTGTCCAGTCTCTTCTTGCACAGCTAATAACACCCAGCGTTGAAATAGCTGTTTGTAAATTTCCGATGGGTCAACCGGACTATAACACTTTTTAGATTCTTTGATTAGGAGTATAGTGGAATTCCTACAGTTCCCATCTGTTTACTATGTCAATTTCAGTACATTTCCTAGTATACAAGGTGGACAGACATACATAATATTTTACTAAATTACAAAAATCGTGTTTTTGCTACGTCTTATCTTATGAAAGCTATGTATTCAAAAACAGTTTTGGAGTTCTTGGTGAAATATTATAACCGCTAAATAAATCATTGGTGCTGTTAAAATTTAATGGAAACATAACTGTTTCTATAAACTGTCAAATGGTTGCAGTGTGCGCGATAAACGTCTGCTCTGATGATTGAATCGTTTTTATTGTAATGCATCGGTCAGGTACTAATTTCAATAGAGCAATCAATTGCATGTCAGATCGTTTAGTAATTCAATTACTCGTATTATCGTTAATCCGATTGCCCGTACAGTTCATAGAGGTGAAGCAAAAAGTCAATGCTTCATGTAATTTAAGGAAATAAAAACTTACAAACCAACCAGTTGTTCAGAGTCCAGCTTCGTTTAATAACGATGAAGACAAAAAAAAAAGTATTAATGTTGTTTACATTATATATTTTACATTCTCTACATTGTTTACATTCAAAAAAGGATTCCGTAAAATTTTTGGATATATATACATTTATATGTATTTGCGTGTTTATTTATATATTTTGAACATATTTTATTATATATTTCCATATTAATACATTAAGGGGGTTCGGTAGGCCTAATTCTTAAAAAAATATCGTAATTTTTTTATTGCATTTTTGTATTCCTTCTCCATCTTAGTTTTAATTTAAGACCACTCCCACTATTGTACTATAAATACAAACGGAGTTATTCAACTTTTTGTGGACAATTTCGTAACGTTTTTCCCTTTGCATTCGCCTGCCACGCAACTAAGAAGAAAAGAAAAATAGCCAAAAAAGAAAAATATGACCACCGTCAGCACATGCACATACCTGAAGCTATTATGACTGCCATAAAACCTATTTTCCAGGATCTGTCAGACCCTAATCTACTAAAGAAATGCCTTCATGGCAAGTCACAAAACCCTAACGAATCGGTCAATGCAGTGATTTGGTCGCGACTACCTAAAACAGTATTTGTAGGCCTGAAAACCCTACAATTTGGAGTCTATGATGCCATTTTAAATTTTTAATAAGGGCAATGAAACTAGATGTCTAGTGCTAAAAGAACTTGGAATGACTGTTACTGATAATACAGCCTCAGTGATGTGTGAACTGGACAAATTACGCGTACTACGAGCCAAGCGAATGCTTTCTAGTTTATTGAAAAAAGCCAGACAACAAAGAAAAGTGCAAAAAGAAAGCTGGAAGAAGCATTTTTAGATGAGGAGGACCCAGACCAACCATCCTATGGTGCAGGAATGCACTAAACCCCTATTTAAACAGTTAATAAAAGTTTATTTATACTTTATTTGCGATTTGCCGAAAACTTTAAATTTTTATGCAAATGACCCGTTTTCTCAGAAACTATAAATGATATGGACTTGATATTTTTACCACATGCTAATTGAGGTATAATTTAAACTTTAACACAGGGGTTTTAAAATAATTGTGTTAGTTTTTATTTTACATGCCAAAACGTATTAAAACATTAGAAATTTTTATAAATAAATTTAAAAAAATTGTAATTACAAATGAGGGATAGAAAAAAGAAATTGCCCGTGTTAAAGTGTTAACCATAACTCATGTATAATGTGTAAAAAATTTCAGTCAGATATCTCCAGTAGTTTCTAAGAAAACGTGTCATCAATATAGTAAATTTAACATTGGCAAGATAGGGCCTACCGAACCCCCTTAAGGCCTTTCTAATTCTATATAATATACGTATTTATATTTATAATACATATTATTTTGTTACTTTTTATCAGTAACTACTCTAATATCCCGAAATCACCTATTGTATTTATAATTTATTTCACAGTTTTAGAAATCTGTTATGATTTTATACAATTGAAAGGTAAGAGTATCTCAATAGTAAATTTTACTTTTTCAAAAATACAAAAATAGCTTTATATTATTTTTACTCTCCATAACACTCATTACAGTGAACATGTCAATTAAACTACATGGAAGAACACACATGATATAAGTTCAAAGCAACCACTATTTCGGTGCACATGAGAGTTTTGGTTTAACGCGGAATCTTTCATTTCACATGCAAGCGGATCGTAACGTGATCAATCAATCAATCTTTATTGCATGATTTAAATGTATAACAAACAGAGATATTAAAATTTCAGAGCAAATATTTTATACATCCTCCCAACATCAGGATAACATTGAATCATGCAATTAATTATTCATTCATCTTACATCCTTAGCCAATTTCCACATTCACTGCCGAAATCAATCTCCTGATTGGGCGATCTCCAGGCAAATGTCAAACAGTCGGTAACATTAGAAAATGTTTGTGTCGCTAAAAATGTTTCAAGCACAAATGCTTTAAATGTGCCGTCATGCAAGTTGTTTTGCTCATTGAGTGCCACGGCATTCTTTATCCAATTGGGGAGATTGTTGATGAAGTTAACACCTGCTTGTGAGATGTTCGTAAATTACCATTCTGTGTCTACCAGTTTCCCTTGCCTCATGGCGTATTTAGACATACAAATGAGAATTGTTTCAAAAATGTAGACACTTGGCAGAGTCAAAAGATGTAATGTATTGAAGGTTTCTCTACAAGACTCTCTGAAATTTAAATGATCGATTTTTCGAATTCGATGTAGAGACACCAAATGTTTTCGCTACTTTGATCACTTTTTCGTAGGGGTTTTATAATTTTTGACAAAAAACACATTTCAATTCTTCGTTGGGTGTATTTTTGTTGATGTCTAAGAAAACATTGAGTTTTTCTCTCGAAAAGTAATTTGCTTTTAGTGATCCAATTGTTTTCCCTTTTAGAACAGGTTGATGGTTTTTGAAGGACAGCATATATTTAAATGAAAAAAGCAGGACATCGTCACGTTTTTATTTCTGTTCTACTAATTGAGTTAAATTTATAAAATCCCATTTTTTGGTAAGGAAAGTGTTGAAAGAGCAATGTTTTCAGGCCTTATCTCTTACTGTTTTGTTACTTTTGGGCCCACTTTAAATTATCGTTCCACTAATTTTGACCTCTTAGCCGAGAAGCTTTATAGTGGTCCGAGATTGCTGGGTTAACTACGGACACTGCGATGTTTGGAAGATTAGAAATGACGTTGTCTATGGCTGTCTGAGTTTTTGCAGATACTCGTATCGGAGTCATGATCAACTACACAAGGCCAAAAGACTTAACAAATTCCCAAATTTGTTGGTAGTTGAATGTATGTCATCCATTGCGTTGATATTGAAGTCACCCGACAAAACGAATTCTTCTCAGTTGGTAGGTAACATCTGTAACCAAAGATTCGAATAAAAACAAATGCCTTTCTTTCCGCTCGGGATCTTTACATTCCAATTACAAAAACGTTTAAATTATCTGATTGAAGTTTGATACCAACTGCTTCAAAATCTCGTTCGACTGTTTCCAGAATAGAACAAAATAACAACAAACAAATTAATACATAAATTAAAACGGTAGCAATAAATAGAATTAGACAAAAAAAATTTATTGGAATCAATATATTAACAATGTCTCTGCCAAAATATTTACAATGTAGCAAAAAGTATTTATTCTTCAGCGATATTGAACGTGCAATATCGTAGTTGTCACCTACATAATCGTATCTGCTACAGAGCTTATCGGGTATTGAGCACTGGTGACTGATAAGTTGCCTTGCTCCATAGTTTACGTCAAAACGTGGTTGTGTGTACCAGTCAAACCATGTTGGTTTAGTTTTACTTACATAACATAAATATTGTCTAGTTCAATTAAAATTGTATGTGCGTTAATAACGGCGGTAACAATATGACAGTCAACTATGTTAAAACTATTAAGAATTTTCATTAAACTAGGTAACGTGTAGACGACGTGTTTACAAGATAGGACTAGGCCTACCACCCTCTGTGATGAAAGTTCTTGTGATGGAAATCTGTCTTGTGATATGCCTTGTTTTGGTACTCATTCCCTATATGTTATATATAATTTACGGGCATACGTGTATATACTATGTTAATTTGTAACGTAAAAATCCCTTGTATATACAATTTTAATATTTATGTTTAAGTATAAGGAATACCTACTGATAATTACTTTCATGAATACTTATTTACTATAATAATATAACGCGTATGTGGATAGAATGTGTGATAATAATATTAGGAAGCCTACTGGAGCCCATATGTAATATATACCCTGTAGGAACAGCGGGAATGCAGGTGTTACTTGCATTTCTTTAGACAGCAACATTATTCTTTCTAACATACTGCGCCGGCCAAAACTTCCAAGCATTTGAAGTCCAGCTTGAAAAAAATTGGTACTTTATTTTTACCTTCTTCACGCTGATTATGATTTATATATGAAAATGTCAAAAACACTCAATTCTACAAGTTACTAAAAGTCCACGTGTATATTCACTACATTATATGTTATTAGTTATTGTAAACGTAATTAGTACCTATATTGAACATCGATAAAATGGTAATTTTAGGCTATCAAAGTGAAAGTTGAATTGTTCTACCTAAGTATAAATAGTTACGACCAAGTATAACAATATTAGTAATAATTTATATTTATGATTAGTCATTTTACTCTTGTACAATTTAGTTTTTGTTGTAACATTAAATTAAGCTTGTAAATAGCTTAGGCCTATATTTACTCCGTATAGAGATAAACGTAACGAGTTTGGTAAATGGTTTTTGTTTTGTTCTCCAGGGGGTTATCAATTCCCAAGTAGCTTACATTGTGTTAGTTAAATAAAATTACATTAACATTTCACTTTATAAGAGGCACACGTATAATTATAAAGTGCGAAGAAAATTTTAAGACTAATAACTTTGAATATTAATTAGTGACGGTCTATTAGGTTTATCCACAGAAGAAAGGAGCGGTTGCCAAGAACATTACCTGGTAACTGAGAACAAGAACTGAACTAATTTCCAATGCCGCCAAAATACTCCGTTATTAGAGTCATAAGAACGGCAGTTTAAGTACTAAATTGTGCAATCTAAGTTTTCCATAATGAATAGTTTCTGACAATTTCCATAATAGTTCTAAGAATCAATATAAAACAGTAAATGTTTATTTAAAGCCTTCCAAAGTTAATGAAAGAAGTCGTTGCATAAGTGATATATGAGTGGATATGGACCAAATCTCACGTAAGACACAATCACATGTTACTGATTGAGTCTTACTGATTGAGCGTTCCTAAATGGTGAAAATGAATCATGTATTATGTGTTATATTATTCATTCGTATTGGTTTACTTAAAAAATGTTAAATGTAACAAATGCCTCTGGCATCTACAACATGTTTAGAAATTGTAATATTTTTATAATCATATCATTAATAAGCATATGCATTGCTATTATCGGCTTTTTAGATCCTACAAAAACTTTAAAGACAGTTTTCTAATAACATGTTTAATCGACCCTCCATAAATAGCTTATAATCATATCGTTGAATTTTCAGAACTTGACATAAGATTAATAACACACAGGAAAATGTATACCAATTTGAAATATAGTCACTTTTAGACTTACTGTAGATCCGAAAGGCCCAATTGATTTTCATACTAGGGACACAAATTTGCAAGTGCTTATTTATGATGAACGTGTGCAGTGTAATGTCTAAAGAATTCTTAGGCCTACCCTTTATTAGTTTCTGTTATATTGCCGATAAAAGTTGTGTATTTATACTTTAAAAGAACATATTTTACTGATATATCAGACTCCTTTCGCTTTAAACTGACTTTGACTAATTCCTAATTACAAAACAGACTAAACTACTTAATTTTTGTGTCATTTTTTTAATTCAAAACAAAAATGTGATTAAATTTATAATTCCCCGGGTTAACAATACTTAGTTGTAATAAATCATAAAGTTATATCAACGGGACTTATTAAAAGTGATACAGTTTCCTGAAAAATAAAAAAGTAATGAATACAGGCTTGTTTAAGGAAAAACAAGATAAATTCCAAGGAACCAGAAAACGTTCAATTCATTTGAAGGAAGAAATTAATTCTGGCCAATATAATAAACTTACTGACACAGTTATATGTTGTATAATTTAGCAGCAATTATAGGACGTTAAAGGAAGAATATATACAATAAGTTTTAAATACTTTTTAAACTTAAATTAACGGTCTTTATGCGATTCAAAAACAATCCCTAGCAATTTTGTGGTAGAGCTTATAATTTATTTAAATAACTGCTGTTAAAAAAAATAAAAATCCTTCAAACAAATAATACTAGGCAAGTTACGAGATTATAAAGTTAAATACTAAACTGAAGATTTTTTTTTGTTTTATTGATTTGTATCTTCTATCAACAAAGTGTTTTTTTAACAAAAAATGTTCATATAATTTAAAATTGTTTTATGAAGGATTGCTTCCTGGTAAAGTGTCGTGGATCTCTCCTAGTTTATAAGACGAATGCTAGATTTTTAGTTCGCATTTTTTAAAGATCGTCTATGAAACAAGACCTTTTATAAACACTCTCACCTTTAAAATAAGTCCGTTAGTTATTGACTAACGTGACAGTAATGTATTTATTTAATAGATAGTAACAAACTGTAAATTCACATATTTACCTCAAATAGTATTTCTTATTCGTTCTTAAATGCTGAAAATAAATCATGTATTGTATGTTATATTATTCACTCGTCTTGGTTTACTTAATAAACGTTAAATGTTTAAATAGTTTAAAAAATACCTAAAAAGTAATTATATAAAATTTGGATTAAATTATAACACATTTGGATACTTCTTTCTAATGCGATATTTTGAGCCAATGTGTAACTATTTCGAGTTTAAAAAGTAAACAGCATCTTTGTTACTCAATTATTAGTAATAAAACAGAACATAACTCTTTTGAAGGAGAAGTGGTTGAGGTATTGGCCAATATATCAGTAACTGTTTGTGGCCAGCAGTTGCACAAATGGCCAGTCCCCGACTATACGAGCTGAGGGCCACAAGTGGCTTTGGTAGAAAAAAACGTGGACACAAAGCTTACATATTGAACAACTTATATATAATGGTAGAAGTTTGCAATATTACAAAGTTTGACTTTAGGTTATTGAAATATAATAGTTATAAATTCTTCCAACTTATGTCTTTTCAATTTAGTTACTTTACATACAACTGCAAATTGTTACATCATAAATATATTCGTAGATTTTAGTGGCAATTTTAATGAAATACAATCTGTGAGACTCAATCACATGTTTTAGTTCTTTGTTATCCTTTGATAATAATATACTTACGCTTTTGTAAAAATAATATGTTAATGATAGAAGTAGTACATTAAGTAGTTAAGAATAAGTTAAATTAATAAAAAGTTTTTTAAAATAATTTTTACATTGAGTGAGAAACTTAAAACTACTCGAATTTAATAATTATATTACTTTATACTTTAATACAACTGTAGCACGTGTAAAATAAAGTAAAAAAAAAAAACTATTCACAACTCTAAAACTTTTATTTAACTAATGTAACTTGTTTTCGTACATGGGATATCTAGCAATACTTGGTATTTATAAAATAAAATTACTATGGAATAAACATTTCTCTACATTAAGCCAAAATACTTAAATTTATATATTGGGTATTTAAAACAATGTCAAATTTTCATACGGCTAATGCTAAATACTTAACTATGTTTTCATGATTTTACAATTAACTATGAATAAACAGATAGGCTAATTACCCTAACACGTGTGTTATGAATTGAAATAATCAATTGTGCACCTGATGAGACAGTGGAGTGCCTTTTCACCTAGACTGCTCTACTTTTTGTAGTCTGAGTGACTCTGATATCAAAGCGAAAACGGGAAGTTCGTTTAGAACGTTCTTCGTCGCCAACTTTTTTTTTAATCCCTTCAGACGAACAAGACTCCAGATTTCAGGAGTCAAGTCTGCAACAGCATCAGATTTGAGATTGCTGCACGTAAGAGGAGGGCGAACTGGAGCTAAATTCAACATTCACTTTGAATAAGCCATTCCCCACAATTGCTGCTTTATGTGTAGAAGACTTGGTTGCTTCACCGTGCTTTGGGATTGTGTCAGCCAACATCGTAGTTCACTCAATTGTGCACCTAATGAGACAGTGGGAGTGCCTATTCATTTAGATTGTACTCCTTTTTGAAGTCTGGATATATATCTTTCGACCCACCTCAACACTACTTTTAGAATACGTGTTGGCAATCGGAAGTCCTGATTACAATGAACCAAAGATTCAATATAATAGTTCTGTCATTTATAAGGAATCAGATCGTATCCTCGAAGTGAGGTACAATTTAATGCTATATCGAAATAAATAAATAAAAGTTATAACAAAACACAGCTTGATTTTGTTGATCCACATCCACTCGTAACCAGATGCAAACATTAAGAAGTGAAAATATTAATTGAGAGCAATCATTCCGACACTAATGAGCGATACTCAATATTCTACAGTACCATACTGCTTTAATTATATGTACGACACTGTCTCTCCTCTTTCATAGAGTAATCACATCTCACGTGCAATACTTCACATCACTTCATTTCTGATATCGCAAAATACTACCACTGATCCTACGTTAATGAGGACTAATTACGGAAAATATTGAAAATTAATACAAAGTCAATAGTTAATGTATTACAATTTGATTAACAAGTTTAGATAAAATGTCCTAATAGTTTAAACTAGACTTTTTTTACTAGCCCTTTAATGAAGAAAAATGCATTGGACCTTTTTATCGCCATATTTAAATATTGGAAAATGTACGGAATTAATATAACAATTGTTAATACAATGAGTAAATATGAACGAAATTAACTGTTTATAACCTCTGGTCACTATTGTTTCAAGCTGAAGAGATACCTGGAAGATACGGTCCATTTACTAATTCGTTGTCTACTAGACGAATCCAATGTTTTATAGTTAAAATCCATGCCAAAACGAAGCCTCATTATCTCATAACGCATTAGTATAAAAATGTTTTTACTGAATATATTACTTAAAAGATTAGTATATTAGGGTCGAATCAAAGTATTTCACGCTAATTATGACCCTTCTCTAAAAATTTCTTGTAATAGTGGTATTAAAACTGGTTTTAAATCTGAAGTTATGTCCCCCTTACAAAAATCATGATTAGTATTAATCACGGGTTATACATTAGTCAGAATATTCCTGTTGCGATTGTGTGAGAATTGTCCAATAAACGGACCCAGAGAAGTAAACTAAGCTTAAAGTGCAAATATATTAAAAGTTTATAAAAAGAGTTGATTTTGGTTTTCATGTAAAAATGGAACTTAAAACAAGAGTACATAGATTATGTCATTAGAGACCTCCTGAATATTTTAGTTGTGTGAACCAGTGAAATTAAAAGACTAGTATGTAAAGATGCGGGGTTTATGCAATAATTTGGCCCCATTTATAGTGCCAAATATAAAAACATTGATCAACTATTCTAATGATCAACTTAAGACACTGACACCAAGTTAGTTTCCACTATTATGAGTATGAATGAAGGTGGTTTTGTTAAGTTTCTTAAGAATTTCCTGTTTCATTTATAAATAATATAATAACCCAAAACAGCAAGGGAGTTGCACAGCATCACGTAGATTCCGAACCACATGGATTTTGGGCTTGCATGTATTGGTAAGCTTTTAAGTTTAAGAAGCAAACTCCATTCATTTACCGTCCAGAAATGATCTGGATAGCTGTGCAAGATTCCATGGCGTTATTTTAGACTCTTAAGGTCCAATTGGTTTTTAGCAATTGGTTGGCATTTATGCCAGAATATAGTGCTTTAAGATCTCATTTCCTTAGGTAGAACAGAAATGAGAAAATTTAACGAAAGATTTGTTTGTTATTAACTGTTATTATAGTGTGAAGGACTTTGTTGATAAAACCTAATTATAAATTAAATTTTTAATTTATATTGAAACATGCCAGTGCTTCTACTAGAGTGAATGACAATAAAGCATTGTTTGGTTTATTGTGAAACATACTAAATAAACGTTTTTCTAGCAAAGAGTGAAAGTAAAAGAGTTTAATAGAAACCATTAAAGCGGACTTTACGTGTTTAATAAAACTCTTAAAATATAGGAATTAATATTTTTATATTTATTTCGTATTCAGGAACAGTATATCAAGAGAGCAAAAGCAAAAACATTTTTTAAATTAATCAAAAGGAACACCAATTATACGACCTGATTAATGTTTCGGAGATATTGAAATATATTACATTCTAAACTACCCTAAAGCCCCAAACTTCAAGACTGAATTGCAAGGTTTCCAATCAGAAACTAAAATAACCCAATACGACAGAGGAAAGTCGTATTAACATTTTGTATTAAGTAATCGGTATGTAACTTTGAAATTACTTTTAAGCTCAGAAAAAATAACTAGTTTGAATTTAAAATTAACAAAAGGCACACCCATTATTCCAAATGAACTAAAAATAAGTATCGGCGTGGTTAATACTTTTAGTACTTTAAATAAAAAATGAATGTAACAAGAGCAAGAGGAAAAAATGTACTAAAAATGAAGAGGCAACAGTGTTGTTTACCTGTACCGCTCTTGTGGTCAAATACTGGATTATAAATGTTTACTCTTTGCTAGCTCTCTATAGCTTGAATATGTGAGGGATAAATGAAAGAAAAATATGAGTGGCCTCTCTGAGATGTTTTATTTTTGCATTTTACCTTTTTAGATACATTTCCTTTTCATTTAATTTCTCATGTTATATCTTTAAAGTTGTGTTCAAAATATAATTTTATGTAAGGCAGGGCTGTACCAAGAAGGAAGAAATAAGGAATGAATCCCACACCAAAATTGAACTAAGAGGCGGAATTACAGGTTATTTTTGTAGTTTTATGAATAAATACATGATTATATTAGTAGGATTAAATACTAGAAAGTACAAGGTATACATCAGTGGTTTTGAACTTGAAATATTGATAAAAGTTGCTAAGAATTATAATATGGATGGTTATATAGTTGTTCTAAACTTCATTAATTAAACCCTTACACCATTATATGGTGTGAAAACATATAACCATTATTATTATTTATGTGTAGAAATCGCGGTTGCTCCACCGAGCTTAGAGATTATGTAGAAATTATTGAAGAGCTTAATTTTGCACCTGACTAGAGAATGAGAATACCTCTTCACCTTTATTATACTATATTTTGCGCTTATTTTTCGCACATTTATTTTGGATATCTTCAGACTACAAATTCCAGGAGTCAAGTCTGTGATAGCGTCGAAATTTAGATACTTCAATAATAAAAATTTAAATTGAAACTAAACTCAAAATTTACATTGAAGAACCCTTATCACTATAGTTACGTTATGATTTTTCTGAACGTATTACGTAAATTATTACAAAAAACTCCCCCGTTATCTGAAGAATATTACTTGATGAATGAGTGAAAAAATGGTATCCTTTAGCTTTTTTTATCCTTTTTTTGGTAAGGTATAATTTTACTCTGTTGGCCAATTTTTTATCTAAATTATTTTTTAAATGTAGTTCTTGCATATTTCACAACCCATTGTTTAATTTTAGTGTATGGTATAATTCATATTTTTGCAATATTTATAAGAATTAATTTGTTTAGGAATAGTGCGTTAAAGGTTCTAACTAAAAACGCAAAAGTATTATTAGCATAACTAATACTTTATTTCACATGGGTTGGTTGAACTTAATTAAAATCTGAAATATAGACTTAATTTTATTGTAAAATGTTTATTTTAGAGGTTTGGTCATCTCTCTAAGCACAGCAAAGCTAAAATATGATTGTGTACATGATTGTTGCGAAATATGACCAGAAGGGCAAAGCCCTACGATGGAAATCGTTACTTTCAGGTGCCAAACGCCTCTGAGTTTAGTAATGAACACTAACAATAACTTAATTTCTTCAACCCACTCCATCTCGCTGAATCAAGTCTGGAAGGCATCACTGACAATACTGATTAACAGATTTGTCATTCTGCACATACTGGAATATGGTGATATGTTTTAGGATGAATTCAGAAATCCATGACTCCAGATTCCTGGTCATGATTGTTACAGCATCAAATTCAGACCATGCACTTATAAACAGGTGAACTGGAATTAAACTCTTCATTCACAGTTTTATCATTGATTTGGGTATTAAGAGGATTTGAGGAACACGTGAATAATTTTTGTCATCAGGTTTGTATTACATTGAATAATATTTAAACTAATATAAAATTAAGGGAAATTACTTAAAACCGAAGTTAGGAAGGGCTTTAATAGGATACGATGTGTCGGAAAGAACGATAATTAAATAAAAGATTAGCAATTAAACATTATAAAATTTGGAATATATTACACAATATATACATTTTGTACATGAATTAGGAGATGTTTGTTTGTGAGCTGTTGTTTAATTTATACGAAAATAGCAAGCAGGAAATTGATCTCAAAAACTACAACTCGTAAACAACAAATCTTAAATTAGGTTAGTTTTTCATCAGAAGAAGAGATCAGATTCTCGAAACCTATTGTTATTGATGTTTGTATCATTAAACGATAGCAAATGTCCGGATAAATCCTGTTTCCTTCATAGTCCTTCCACCGTCAAAACAAACTTCAAACAAAGAATAATTAACTTATTAATTGGACAACGTCATATATAGGCTAAAAGTATTAAATTTTAAATATATTATATACCTAATATATTAATATTCAACATTAATAAATTATATATTGTTATTGATTCCAAAATAATCCCTCCTAGCGCAAATTTGAAATAAAACAAATATGTTCAATATTGGAAGCATTTAAAACTATAGCCTATTATAAATAATAAGAATGTTTTTCTGTTGTAAATTAAAAGTAACCGTATGATAATCCGTCCAGTAAATCAGTCAATAAAATCATCTTCAAATAATACATAATTATTGATACTAAACATAAAATACTATATGTACATTGATAATATTTAAAAAATCAAATTATGTGCCCAGTAAAAGCTAACAGGCAAGTTAGCACGGTCCGTGCTTCCACCATCTGCCAATCCGAGTAGGCGGCTGTGTCTAATGGACTGTTTTACGTGATTTGTCTATTGTTCTTAAAATACAGGATCTACTGATAATCTGCTTGTTTCTGCTCGGTGGACGGAAGGATTGCAATCGGCTTTCTTTTTTCCATATTCAGATGTACAAATATTTAGATTAAGTAGTTTTTATAATCTAGCTATATCGTATTCATCAAATGTATCTCCACGTAGACAAACGAAGCCTCACCAACGTACTTCTGTATGTGTATTTACTGAGTTTGTATTTGATTTTTAAGGATTATAATCCTTACTGGAGGTGTGGGAATGATTACAATAATAATTATTAACGAGTCTCAACTCTGGATGGTTGTGCAAGCAAATGCTTGAGTTGATCACAATAAAACCCAAGGGTAAACTACTTTATTTCCCCAAGTATCGTTGACATCTTATAGTTGGATGACTTTTGGACTATATGTGTTAAAGGTATAAGTGGTATTTCAGAATCCAAGTGTGTTTATGTTTGGTTCTTTTTTTAAAAATAATTTACATGCCCCATTTCGTACAAAGCCATCCAATAGGTTTCGTTACACCAGCAACTAATAAATACACTTTTCAACACATCTAATTAGCACATCTTCAATAGTATAATTAAAAATAATAATAACAATTTATTCCCCATTATCATATATATTTGGTTTTATATAGATATAATAGTTACATGGCATTATCGGGATGAATTAATATCGCTTCAGGTGCATGATGGTTATTAATAAAAACTTACAAATAGTTACAATTGGGAGCGAGAGTCGTCCCAAATGGCTTTCACTGATAAATTTATAGCATTTGCAGCGTGCGTACTTTTCCCGATATGTAAATGTATTTAAATATTAATTCTTTTGTCCTACGTTGGAAGTTTTAAAATATATGAATATTAAAAGGTATTGCCAATAAATATTTTCTAATACTTACCCAGAGTTTTACCACACAAGTACAATTCCACTAGGGGCGGCAATAAACGGGCCTGGGTAAATGAGCCACTTTGAGTGCCGTGTATCAGAAATTCAGTTTGCATCTTGTTATGGATCATAAAATTGGACTAACCACAATTTGTTACTGTTCATATTCATGCTTTTGAGAAGGAGGTCAAAGCAAAATTATTATAAATTGTTCCTTGTAACAATATTTCTATAAACATACGAAGAGAGTATTCTTAATTATCAGTGTAGTGTTCTGTAGAATTACTTATGTTCTCCTGCACTTAAAATATAACACAACGTACAAATTTGAAAACGTATACGTAAATTTCTGTGAAAATCACCTAAAACACATATTTATTACATGGTTAGTGTACGCTACACCTCATGTAACAATTATGATATAAATCATAAAAATCTAAAAAAATTGAAATCATTATTAACAAATGTACAATACTAGTCAGCCTGAATTTGTGCAATAAGTTTCCATTCAGTATTAAAGTCATGCTGAATAGGACACTTTTTTCCTTACAGGAACTACTGTGACGTCGTGATCAGTGATTTGACTGTTGATCAATCGAACAGACTGCAGCGTGCTCAGAATTACTAAATTCTACTTAAATTTAATCTCAGACGTCATGAGCACGTTTCACGATATTTTCAGCAGTTATCACTCATGACTCTAAGTAAATTTCATATTCATTCCACTATACATTTAATTACCAAAACTAAATCTCCTACTCAGATCACTTAAGTTTTATCTGTCATTAGCGAACGACCTAAAGAGAAGGTGAATCACTTCACTTTTAATCCTAATTCATAGAGCAACGATTTTTAATGTTAATTTACTGTTCAGGCTTGTCGGCTTTGGAACGCCGATACCCTTATGATATTAGAAGTATTGAGGGTTATGCGTACTTCATGGCAAGGGGCCAGGGACCTGCTACTGGACGTGAAGGGTGGGTGGAGAGCTTAAGGGGGTGATGATTGCGGCGTGTGTGAGAAGAGACAGTGTTAGAGTGGTAGAATTAATTTTTTCCTGTTTTTTTTTTCAATTTTGTATTGTTAACTTTTCTTTATTTTTTATTAAGAATTATATATAAGTTATAGACCATTATTGGTTTATAAGTTATTTTATGTAAGTTAGCAATTTTGTGTACATTTTATTATAAAGCATAATTATGTTATATGTTACATTGCCTATATTCAATTATTGTCAATTTTACACTATGTATTTAAATGAGTTTGAGTGGTAGGGAAGTATCAACAACCCTATGTCTGTCATAAAGGTATTTAAATTAAATTAAACTAAATTTCATAGCTGTACAGGTACATACAGAAATGTATCCAGAATTCCGTTTTTAACAGGGTTTTAGACCAAGAACTCTTTCAAATATCCAGTTAACTTGTTAGACTTACAAAATAAAATACAGAATTTCACGCCCCACTTCAGACAAATTGATGTACTCGTTTTCCTCCCAATAAGACAGTAACTAATTAATCGCTGTGCGTAATTTAAACGCGATTCAAGAGCTCTACTACAGGTCGGTGGGAGCCTTTAATTACGTACGACTCGTTCTTTGATTAGTACCTGATCTGGTGTGTGTTACCTTCAAAGAGCAATAGAAGAGGTAAATTTAAAATAGTGATGTTCGATATTTTACAACCAAAGTTAAATATTATTTACGATTGTATTTTTTCCAATAAAAAAATTAGGTTCACAATTACCAAATGAAGCACGAAGCTTTTCCATGATAAATAAAATGGTATCTAAATTATATATTAAAATTAATCTGTTGTTGTTTTTTATATACTATTATGTCAGATTACTGTATAACAATTTTCTAGGTATAGCTAGTATACAATGTTTAAAATTAATAATATTTCACAAATTTAAAGTTTTTTTACCAAACAGTATCTATTATTATACATACATTAGAAGTTACAACGTCTACATACTTAAAAATTATCGAACCCGCTCTTTCGGAACTAGATATTCACTGTTAATGTATGTTTACTAAGAAAACGGTTCACCAAGAACGCTGTGGCTCAGATTTTGAATTTGTAGCCTATTACGGATCACTGCAAATTACTAATCATTTATTCCTGGTTTCAGTAAGTTGCCTGTAGATGAGTCATATTGAATTATATTTCATTTATCGCTTAAAACTTCTAGTGAATACAAAGGTGAAACCAGACTCCCATATGATTTTAGAGCATTATTTATATATGATGAGACTGTCCTTTTATTTGAACAATAGCAGTAGATTTAAACCGATTATCATGTTTTAGATATTTGTCGTAAATATCGAGTTGCGAATGTTTAGAAATTGGTATATTATTATCCCGGTGTATTAGAAAATTAAACTTTAAATCAAAATAGAGCTTCGAACGTTGCTAATTTACAACAGAATAAACAAACCAGTGAAAACAGTCAATCCAGATATTGAATATACAACCGAGACCGAAGGTTTCGCCACAGTTCAAACATTTTACCAAATTACTCTTAATTTTAATGCAGGCTCGATTTATTCGCAGACATAGCCTATAATTAAAGGAAACTTTGAAGAAGTTTTATTATATTATAAAAAGTTTTATTTGCCATAATTTTTTAAAGTATGCGAAGCAAAATTGCAGCAGAAATAGACGGGTAGTTTTTTATGCTGACGGAACATGATCTGTAACAACAACGCCTTTTAGGAAGGAGCTTAGTTAAGAATATGCTGATGTATCTTATATTAATTATTAAGAATGGCGAGTCTTAGCCGTTAGGTTGATTGCTCCGTGTTTTATCTAGAAGAATTTAGTTTACTAAACGTACAGAGCTATTTACAAAATGTTCTGTCAACACATTCTTTCATTTTAAGAAAGACACGTCCTCCCTATTCATCCCAAGCAAGCTGTGTGGACAAATGTTTTCATTAAAATTATCTTTAACATCAAACATTTATACTACATGCGTATTTTAATGGATTATGTATAATATTTTCGTGTCTCTGTAATTTCCCAAACATATACCAACATACTTTACCATTCAGTGTTCTCAGGGGAGTGTAATAGTTTATTTAGCAGATAGGTAAGTGTATTTTCAAGTAAATAAATTAGTACATTTAATTTGCGTTATTCAAATAGCGGGAGATTGCAGATCATTTAATTTTATAATGCTATTAGAAAATATTGCAAAATAAGCATTGAAACCTTGAAAATGCTTAAATAGGCAAAGTCCTTCAATAACTAATTGTAACATAAATATCTAAAACCGTATCTCACTCACTATGAACAATGACAGAAATATTCCTAATATTTGTAAGCCATAATTACTATAACGAAATACATTTTCAAGTATTAAACATTTTATAGATACTATGAAGCATTATTGGGTTTATAAAACATGCTGTAAGATATCAGCTTTACCTCAGCATTAGCCGTTTCATTATATTTTATATAGGTCTTAAGTCATCATTAGGAATATGCAAGCTATTCCGATATACATTACGCTTTTATGTCAGCAGGATATACAAGTTATTGCGTGACATTAGTCTCATGTCATCATTAAGAATATACAAGCTGTTCCAAAATATTATCTTATTGTCTGCATTGTTAATATAATATCTGTTGCAAGATATTAGTCTCATGTTAGTATTAGGAATGCACAAGCTGTTCCGAGATACAGGCTTCATTTCAACATTAGGAATATATGAGTTGTTCCGATATACAATGTCATGTCACCATTAAGCATATACAAGCTGTTCTCCGAAATATCAGCCTTATATCAGCATTGGGAATGTACGAGTTGTTCCGAGTTATCAATCTTATTGGGAATTCACCTGGTTTGCTACCAAACCATATCTGCCTGCGTAATGTGGAAGATAAGTTAAGTATTCTCAAATTCTTCAGATTTATTTAGCACGAGAATACATCAGCTTTGCCTGCAATCATAAATCTCGCATTCCTGATTACAGTTCACAGTTATACGCAAACTATATAGTTAAATATAAAGAAATTGAAAGATTTGTTGAGTAGTAACTCAATTTTATATATTAACATTTTTCTAGTTTTGTTAATACATTAATAATATGTTTTACAACGTGAAATATTTTGCTTCAATTCTCATTTTTAATTAGGATTCATGTATGATATTATATACATATATATAAAAATATCAACTAAAATAAATAAAAATTTTCGTGTACACTTTTTAAAATTAGATATGTCTGTTTCTTTGGTTTGAACGGTTTCCTGATAAGTTTTACCTACTATCGAATAATTTTGTTGTTGTATTGTTGCAGAGAAAATTATTTGATAAAAACCGTTCTGTTGAGATTAAAACCGGTACAGATTTTACTTTCTCAATCTCAAAATGAAAACAACGACATCAGCTCACTTTCCCAGTAAGAGTTCTAAAATAAAAATATAAAACAAGCAAGCTTTTTTTAAATTGAAGTAAATATTATTTATCATTACTAGCAGGACTAAGTGATAATATGGTGCACAGTGACATGAACACAGTAGATTAACTCGGTTGAAGTAACCATATTTATTATTCAAGAGTCAATTCCACTGGTTGGCTGGTAATGGGTTCATTTGCCATTTGATCGCCTCGCGGTTGCATATAACCGATGGATTGTAATTCGATAATATGATACCTCTATAGACGTTATTAAAGTTCATTTGTTAAGTGATTTAATTAATGATCAAACTCTGGTTTTCACGATGAATCTATGTTTTTGAAATACTGTCTAGTAGAATCTTATTAGTTTAATTTAGAGTTAGTGCGATCAAGAATAAAGTAAATATTTTGATTTTACAGTACATTTCACTAATTCCAATATTCCAAGCTATTTATAGCCAGGCAGTACATTAAAGTGGGTTCTGTTGAAGATAAATAACGTTTATTAAGTTATTAGTTTTAAAGTTTAACTTAGAATAAGTATCACACGGCAATTTTAAAAAAACATTTGGGGTTATGATATTGAAAAGCTTAATGAAGTTGTTCTTCTAGAGCGTCCTCAAATGTAAACCAGTATGTGTTTGGCGTACTGTGTGTAACTTATGCTTTTACCGACACTTTTGAAAGATGACCTAAATCTTAGCAAAATTATAACTTCTTTAAAAAACCGAATATTGTATTTATCGTTCAGCGTGTAACCGAATCTACTGAACGAAAAAAAGCTAGATCTGGATATTGTTGAAAAATAATCAATTTATAATTAACTAACGTTACCTAATAATGCACACTCATTTATAAAGTCACTGATCATAAACTGCATTTTCCAAATTTAATATATTATGGATGTTAAGAAAGAAAATTTGCTCTCCGTAACGCGGCTTGTTTTTATGGTGGGTTTTATATCCACCTTGAGTTACCAGCTTGATGGCGTTGTATGTTAAATAATCCTTTGCTGGTTATACCACTAATTAGTTTACTAAAATAGAATCACGTAAAAGAATATATGCTTTAAGGATTATTAGTATACTTTACGTTTCTTGTTTATGTTGTTCTTGTGAAATACACATTCTAAACGAATTTTGTATTTCCAATTTATACTTAAACAGAATTTTTTATTTACGTAATTCCTTTTACGGAGTTAATACCCAAAATCCTATCCCTTTGAAATCAGCGGAATCCTACATTTTGGCACCAGCTGTACCGTCACAGATATGAAGCACCTACAGAATAATCAAATCATCTAAATTTTTCTAAGGTAACTTTACAATGCAAGCAGCTTTGATAATGATGAAAAAAGGAAGGTGCATATTTTCAAACGCTTCTGAGTGTTCAAAAAATCTTGGTTATCCTGTAAAGATGATAGTTAATCCACCGCCGTCTGTAGTATAGTTTCGACGTTCGAATAACCCCGAACTAGAGTCTAAAGTCTTTCTGTAGAAGTGTAAAGAATTTCCTTGGTCTTTCAAAGATCCCATAAGAAGCCCTAATGCTGTATCGTTCTCCGTGCACCTTTCGGAGCAATTCTATCAGAAATTTCTGTTTCGTACACCTCTGTTTGTAATGCTTGTACCTATGATTAACTAAGATAGCATTAATTCAATACAAATTAATTCAGGTATAAGCAGTTGGACACACTAAATTCATTACATTCTTGAACAATTATAATCTGTACGACTATTATTATATAGATGGATGAAAATATGTTTATGTAGTGTTTTCTTTTGATACATATTTATGAAACAACTAATAGAGTGACGAAAAAATGCGTATGTTGTTTTAGGTGCATTTATGTCTTAGTATGTGTGATCTGGACATGAATATTCAACTAAAATGTTTTTGGAAATCAAAATTTATTAAGAAAAGACGACAATAACGCGTTCAGAATTCAACGACCAAATACGAATTTTGTATTTTAAGAGATATTTTCATAGTTTCCTTCTATATATTATCAGGTAATGGTTTTAATAATTGTGAGCTTGGTGATTTATTATTTTTGATAATGCTTATATGTGTATAGCTCAGGTACAATACAGGTTAAGTTATGGAAGTCTATTATTGGGTTTTAACGAATTTCAATATATCAATTAACACTTATTTGTAAAACCGAATTGCTTCAAGCTGATAAAATATGTTTATAAAACAGTGCTTTATTAATTTACTAATCCTAAAAGAAAGTATCAGTTAAGCGCACTATAATGATACGGGGCTTTGGTGAACAGTTTTCACAGAAAACAAAAGCTGTCTGTTGCCGGGCTTCACGCAATGAATGGGCGCGTGAGACAATAACGTGTATTAACAAAGCGTCAAACCTCATTCTGCACGTCAGTCTCCATCACACCTCTTTGTTATTTTCATGGAACACAGTACAAAATATGTTTTCAGTACATTATTTACAGCCAACGAAATTATTAATTATAATATATTTTTTACCTTAATTGTAAGTCTGCATGTTAAGTTTAAAATTAAAGGTTTAAAACATTATATTTATAGCTTTTAAAGCTATTTAACCGAACAATAAACGTTAGAAATATAAAATAAACTGCAAATAAAGTAAAAATTAAGTAGGAATCAATCGTTGTTTTCAAGAAAATTGTAGTAAGAGTACATCGATTGTGAAAATCATATAATGTTTTGGCTTAAAACCAACCGACTTTCCTTTGTTGGTATAAAGCTTTTACAATTATATTTTCAGTGGAGTATATATTAATTCAATTTCGTAAAAGAAAGTTACCATTGAATATAACTTTAAAATAACATGTCACATGCCATGTTTAATAATACCCCTCATACCCCATTTTGAAAGAGGGGGAAATTGGTTTATCATTAAAAAATGCAAAAGAGTATTTTAATAAGAATGGTAAAGTTTGTATATCGATATTTCAATCCGTCTGGGATATATCCAGGCGTATCAGGCCCTGAGATGTAAGGGGTTATTTGCCTCTAACTTTTGCTAGGAAAGTTGTAGCGGTTTTTATTCATATCATTGTGTTCTATTAAATAGACTATTAAAATGATGTCACAAGATAGGGGTTGCAATTTTAAAATTTTAAGTTACCCCCCGTACCCCTCTTTGAAAAGGGGAGGAGACATTTTTGTATCATTCAAATAAAGAAAGGTAATGTTTTCAAAACAATGTAATTGGGGCAGTTCTGTTACATATCTAAGCCCTTTCCAATAATTCCCAAAATTAAGTTAAGTAATAGAGATTTTAGTTGCCATTAATGAATAATATAATTAATTATGATGTTCTTAAACCATAATCTTAAAATCTGTGTTGCATATTTTTGTGGGATTTCGTGACAATTAAAGAAAAGTAACAATGTACGAAACAGTAAAGTATTCAATTAAATACCTACATCTTCAATACAGTATTTATTATCTAATTTTAAATGTAGATTATACATATTATAAGGAAGTTATACATGCGCAAAGAGGCTTTGTGGAGAATCAATGAATTTGTTGAAAGCGTATTGTTTTTTTTTTTATTCGGAACGTTGAAAAATGATTGAAGGAGGAAAACCGACGCTGGATTTGATTCAGGTAAGATCTCGATAACGACTGTAATCGGTTTATACTCAATGGTAGCTTTTACCTGTATTGTATTGGGCGATTATACTATTCACGATACTGACGGTTGAGTAGAATTATAACACAGAGGGTAAAGTTTTCTAAGTGGTTTCCAATTGATCGTAATTAAATTGTCCAATTGTTGGATTATAAGTGCTATGATTGTTTATACATGGTACTCAATATATGTTAACCTATATGTATGTAACGTGTAGGTTCATCAACAATATTTTCTTTGAAATATGTTTATTATTGCTTTATCATATTACCAATTGTTTTACTTGGTAATACTTTAATTATGATTAATTAAAATAACAAAATAACTTTGAGGGCAATGTTTCCTATTCTTCTGGGTACCATTAATAGCAATTTCCTTTAATAGACTGTTTTAATGAAAAACGTTCAAAGGTTTTGGATTTTATAATATCTGTAAATAACTTAATATTGTTATCAGTATAAATCCACCCCACATGTTGAGCATTATAGTTACAGAATAAATTGTTATTTAGATATGCAGTATAAAGTTAATGTAAAAATATTTAAATATCAATCTTTATAATCTTAGAAATGAGTTAAATAATTGATTTTACCTTTTCAAATAATTATATAAGAAGTAAATAAGAATTATGATCAAAAAATGTTTTATTGTAATCATCTTTAAATCTAACTATACTATACTGTGTTATAGATATAAGCTGCAATAGGTGCTTACAGATAATGTAATATTAAATTAAGACATTTTTTTAATTGTTAGACTAAATATATTGTGTAACTACACAAGCTATTATATTACAAGCTATAACAGTACGATAAAATTACATACATATTAAATTATAACAGATAAAACTCAGAATATTATGCAGTTGTTGTTCTCACTAAAGGAGCTAGGCGATCGAAAAGCTAATTATAAATAGTTGAGTTTGAGTGCGTTTAAAAATTAATTAACGTGCTAAAGTATTTTAAATTTATCTGAAATCCTGCTTAGTATTAATTTAAATTGGTTGTACGTACAGAATCTGAATTGTATCTGTAGTGTAATAATAATTTCTGTTTAATTAACATTGCTTGAGAGATGGGGTATGGGAGTTCCGGGTAAAACAGTCTGGAATTGAGAAAGTAGGAAGCTTTGATGGGCAGGAAAGGATTAATTTGCAATAGAATATTTAGTCAGGATTGCTTTTGTAATTTCAGGATAAGCTCTTCTCTGAGTGTGTTTACTTAAATATTGTGCTCTATCTCTTCACAAATTTATTATGATTTAATTATAAAACTTAATTAAACAAATAGCTGGGTTTTACTTATATATGTGGTAGTATAGGTTTTGTCGACCAAGTTGGTCGATGTCTGGTAGAATAACCAAATTTAAGAGGATAACAGGGTTACCTCTAAATATGTTATTTTTCACCATTATATGATACTGAAACTGATAACGTCTTTAAACAAGGGAAATGTGCGAAGTCCCGTTATCTTCTCAAATAATGAACTTTAAATGCGACATGACTTTTATTCTGCAACAGGAACTATTTAATGAACAAAGAGGTTTTGTTTTATAACTATACACACTTTTAATATGTATCTTTGTTATTATTATTTTTATACTCTTTCATCTGTAAGGTGACATGTTTAGAAGTTAGTCTCCTAAAACTTTAAATTTGGCTATATGTAGTTAAGTTAATACTACTATTAAATATTTTATTGCAATTTTATTATTAAGAAATATAATGGGGGTGGAGGGTGATTACATTATTTTCGCACTGTATTGCTTGAAATACGCTTACATTAAATGACGTAGAAGATTTGTTTAAATCAACGATAGTTCTTACACTGTACATACACGAGTACATATTGAATCTGATTGACTCTGAATTAGTACCACTCAAACATTCTCTAGATCCGGTGTGTACAAAGGACAACGTATATCGCTTTCCCTCTCATTATAATTTGTATAAATATTGCTCGTTAGCCAAATTATTTAATAAATTTTCATAACCAGTGTATATTGTTTATTAGGATTTACCTCATACTAAAACAAATTTGTAAATTTGATGTGAATAATTCAGCTCTTCACAATCTTATGATGTGCAAAGAATTAAAAACCAATAGTTTATATGAACATCTGGTTCAAGTTGGTTATGCTAATACCAATGAATAAAGTGTGTCAAATATTGGCGTATGTTATCATCCACGACTGATTAATTTTTTTTTATTCCCACAGGAAAACTTAGTTGCTGAGAATTTCCCAGAGGATACCTGAAGCCAGTGAGAAGTCCAATGATCTCAGTCTCTAGAACACGTTGTTTTATGAATTTGTGACGGATTAAATTGTTTAATTCAGCTTATTTAGGCGTAGATTCGTTCCTTCGTCGTATCACTCACTAACCCGTACATAAATACATAAATGCATGAATATTGAATTGGAATTATTGAATGTGAAACCCAAAAAGATAGATTGCGGGATCTTTTAATGTCCTCCCATGAAAATAACAAATCGATCGTATGAGTAAATTACAACAGTGCAATATTTATACTACCTATATGTAATAGCAAAGCACAAGGAAAACGGAGAAACTATTTTTCTGTACATATTTATTAAGAATAAAACTTCTTTATTTAACGGAATTTAAGTTACTTTTAAATAATACCTTAAAATAATTCAATCAATCGATTAAAACTATCAATTTAAATTTAAAAAACCTCGTTAAATATATCCCAATGTAGTCACATACTTAAATTTGAATAAATATAATTTAAACACAAAACTTAATTTATAAATACACTCTACGATATTAATTATTCATCATATCATAATTATAGGCTGCAAATTAAATATAGAGAGCAATCACTCAAATGAAATATCAACTGTACATTAAACTGATTAGTTGAAGTGATGAAAACTAAAATTGAGTAGCAGGCTCATATGAAAGTCAATATAAACAGGCTCGCAAACCACGAACACATATTACCCTCCTTAATTAGTTAATTGCACAAATCCCACAGTGAAAATCAGCTGTTGAGGCCTGCGATACTGCAAAAGCCTTAACATAACGTTTCTAATAATACAGTAGTTTATTTTAGAGGAACGTAATATTACGCTGCCTAGAAATGACCACTTTTCTGAATGTTTCTTTTTATATGTTGTACAGAATTTATGAAACTCTCAAACTCAAATTTTTCCCTCCAAAGAAATTATTTTTTTCTTCAAGATTGTTAAAAATTCCATTTTTTAAACAATGAAGATCCCAAAACGCATTGCAGAATGATTTGAAAGAAATGTATTACTTTCAGAGAACTGTTCCTGTCTCGTTTTCCTCACACTGGAAAATGCAACATTCCTTACCAGGTTGCACAAAGGGAACCCTGCTAATTTTTTTTTAGGATACAGTATAAAACTGTTTTATACTGTACATATATTGGACGATCGGTTTCACTTATATTTGTGTTCTAATTTAATAACAAGTAAGTGATATACCTAGAAAATAAATTTAAATTTTACAATAAGGTTTTAAAATGAGATTTTCCTATCATTGGAAGATTATTCGTTTATTTCTAGATGATTTCATACATAATACTACTATACTGTATATTGCATTTATCCTTATTTTGTTTATATATTTATTAGTATTTTATCAGAGGAATTTAAATGAACTAATGTACATATTTTACAGAAATGTACATATTTTAATAATAAATGGAATTTTTTCATGGAAAATTAAAGATGTTTTATGTTGGACGTAGCTTGTATTTTGTACGCCCTATGATAAGATACAGAGGAAATTAAAATAATCTTTATAATTTATTTTTGCTATAAAAATGGCTAAAAAAATAAAAAAAGTATATAAAGCAGTGTACACAGGAATGCGATATGATTTGGTATTCTTTAATAACGATACTGTGTCCAGTGCAAGACACAGGACTAACAGAGTCTCTTCTTGAAAAGATCTTAATAGAATTAAAGAAGTTTGTATATTTAAAATATATGTTTTAAATTTTTAAACCTTGAAGTAATTATTTCCAAATTATTATGTTTTGTGTTAGAACGATGTATTGATAAAATTAATCATTACAATTTTGTCAATAGTCATACTAAAATGTCTGAGCTAAAATGAAGCGAAATATTGAAACCTCATTAAAACCCAGTAAGAGAACTTCCTTTGAGGAATCGTGTCTAATGAGATCGCATCTCAGCTTGTCTTTACAACCGCATGTCAACAGCGACAAATTGAGATGTAACACCAATAAACTTTGAATTTTTGACTGGACTATTTTGATGCAAATAAACACCTTGTCAATCCTTGACCTTATTTGAAACTATGCATTTCAGATTAACTTATATAAAGCAATTAAAAAATTTCTCTCATGCAGTAAATTTTGTATGTAATTATTTCTATTTATATAGGAAATATAAATACTAGGAACTAGAAAAACTTTAAAGAAGATTTAATAAATCATAGTTGGATTAAATATGTGATTAAAAACGAAATCATTATACGAAACTTGCTGAATAACCGTGCTATGCTACGGGATAAAAATATATATACTAGTTTCATTTAGTTAATTATTTACCAACTATTATGGTGCACTGGATACTAAAGTGAGTCCGTCATTGATATTTTTATGTTTATCGTCTTAAAACTTTACAAAAAATTTGTGTGCAACATTCGCGTTGCATAAAAACCAGTATGTCAGTAAAACTTATAGATAACTGGGCGTGGGAAAAAACACGGGCTCCTTAAATTTATTCCAGCCATTTTCATTTATTTTCCTGTTGCTTTATTCACTTTTATAGAAAAACAGAGTGTGGAAGGGATCTGTAATCTTTAAAATTTATTCTGATAAACAAATCATGGGAATACTGGGTTCGAAGACTGTGCCGCCTTGTACCACAGCCAGTGCGTATGGATGCTTCTATAATACTTTGGAGAATTATCAGAGATCCAGCAACAGTCACCTCCCCACAATTAATTTCCACGTACGTATGTGTTAGAGCCATGTCTAAAACTTAAAATCCTCCCTTTTGGACTATAGTACACTCTTTCAATACAATCATCCCACTGGTAGTATATATATATATATATATATATATATATTAATATATATATATATATATATATATTATAAATGTGAAATTTTGTGAAGATATTTGGTTGATCAAGCAAAATGTATATATATATATATATGTATATGTATGTCTGTATATATTAATATATATATATATATATATATAATGTCAATAAACATTGAATCGCAAAAAGTACTTACTTTGCTGGGACTCGATCTTTCACTTGCCCGGTGAATGTGCTACCATTACACCACAAAGCCCTCACTTTTTACGATTCAATTATTTTGTATTTGGCCGTATCTGTCACATATGCGTTTAAATAACCAAACTAACATATGATCGGAAGACCAAATACCTGTCAAATGACTTGTATTCACATTAAATTTGTATAAATGGCAATAGCCTTATTTAAATATATATTATTGTAAATGTGATAGTTTGTGAAGATGTTTGGTTTTTGATACTCAAATCAAGCAAAATGTAATTGACAGATTTGGACGAAATTTGGTATGTACTTAGATACGAGAATAAAACATAGGCATACCTCTATACCAAAATACCGCCCACAAGAACACTTGAAAATTATCATAAATAAAATTAATTTACTGTAAGTATAGGCATTGTATCGCCATGAACAAATATCACCTATCGTTTTTCATGCATACAGTAAGACACTTAGTATTATCTATCTTTTATTATATATAACATAACGAAAACCATTTGAAATCTGCTTCAACCTAAAAAGCATTAATTGTTTAGAACAAAATACTGAACCTATCTTAAATCTAATAAATTTAAGTAATACATGGTGAAATTATACATGAATTAATTTTAATATATAGGCAACCAGACAGTCTAAATGTAAGTTTAATCTCGATTGCTCCTTTTCATTGCCTTATCAAAACTTACAAATATTCTTTATAACGGCTGGTTAGAAATGTTTTGTTTATGACTTTTGGAGACTCTACAAATAAATTTGTTCGACTATTTTTCTATTTTGTATTACATTTAATCTCATTGTAAAAATAAATCAAAATTTAGTGTCGGAGATGTAATAAATTCAAACCAGTGGGGTTCTAACAAGTGAAACCCCTGAAATAAGAGCCACGTGCAATTTCCATTAACCTCTGATCCTCTGAACCGTGAACAATACAAAATGTGTACCTGAAATAGTAGATTTATAGCTCCATATATCATAATTATAATATTAACCCATCATACTACATCGTAAGTGCTTTAACTAGAAAGCTACGGACTTCGACTCTAACGTTCATACACCTTGGTCTAAAATAGTTCAAGCATTATCCATGAACTATTCAATCAAATACATGACATTTTGCGGAGAAACTCTTATTAATAAAATTTGTTTACCTTTCTGAATCAAGATACTACTCCGAACTTAAAGTAATCCATCCATTCTGGTACGGAAATTTGAATATTTTTCAGTTATTATTATTTATATCTGTGTTTTGTATACCATTTAAAAGTAAAGTGCATATGACGTCCGTATTATTCGGCAGAAAATTGCTTGCGAAACTGCGGGTAACTGCTAGTTTATTATATTCTTTACTTATTAGTCCTGAAATATTTTACGAGCAAAAATTGTTAGTATCTAAAAATACAAAGCCAATAAAAAATATAATATTCTTTTAATAATTTTATTAGATTCTAAACAAGTAACCGCTTCATCGGTTAAGTATACGATATTTCTTAATTTATAAGTATTTATTTGTTATAATGCGTGGCTCATGGATGTGGAATAATTAGTTTCAGGTTATTTATATAATATATTTGTTGTTGTAAAGCTGTTTTATTATAATTATTATATATTGAGAACCAATTAAATGATATGTAATTTTTCATAAGGTCGATGTTGGCATGTCTCAAGAGACAGAGGTGGTAGACTGTAACAACAGTCAAGGTCACGTACCGAGTCTCAACCCATACAATATGGCTGGCCGCCAAATCACGTACATCCTCTCCAGTTTGTGTGATATACTGAAGTAACTTGTTAACGCTGAGTTAGAGGTGAGTTTTGTTATCTCACCTCAGACGTTTTAATAAGCGAAGCATAAGTTTAAAAACTATTTTGACAATTTAAGGTGTGAGAGTATTGAATAGTTAATTACGGTTGAAGTAATGAATAATTAAGTAAAGGTTACGTGCTCGAGTACGTAATTTAATGCGAATAGTTGCTACCATTCATCTGCGATATGATAGTTACTTTTACGTGAGCTTCTATACGTTATTTCATTCTTTTTAAATAGATAATATTGTAACTATTTAAAAAGTAATATTATTAGTGTGTTATTTAAAGGAGTTGTTGTTTAACTTTATAAAAATGAAAATTGAAGCGATAGCCATAAGAGTAGTTCTAGCTTACCACGTTTTTTCCTCAGCTTTAGGTAAGACAATAATCATTAAGATAAAAATGTGTTATTGTTTCAGTAGATGTAAATGCAAAGAAATCAAAGCTTGGCAGTATTAATATAATGAGTTATTATGTAATAAAAGTTAATGAAATTTTGGAAGTTGTTATATGGAAGGAAATAAATACAGTTGTTCACCGCACGGAGCAAAAGAGTCTTTAGACACAATCGTATTTTCACCCTCGTCTTCGGCTCGTTCTGAAAACTCGACTGTGCACCTAATAATACAACATTTGCTCGTAGTAATAAAAACTACTATATATTGTCAGGATTATAGAATATTAATTTGAAAATAAATCTATCACGAGATTTATCTGCAACTAGTTTCATCACAACGGAATAATTAAACCCTTAAACTTGCAAAACCTTGAAAATGAAAGTAAACAAAACAAAGGGAATTTTACGATGACTGTCAATAAACATTAACAGAGCTTAGAGTGAAATAACCATGACACACATAGTGCATGTCCAACTATAGAGTTTGGCAAGACGTTATATTTGTACGAATTTATTTGTGTATGAATTGCTATCTTTCAGTCTGCCTGGAGGATATCTCCTGAATTAAATGAGCTGTCTATAGATTAGAAATGTTGAATGCAACCTCAGTGAAACCTGTTACACGACACGTGGCGTGGTGTACTCTTGCCTTGTTACTAAAGTGAGGCAGGCAATTATTACCCTTGATTTTTAGAACGTTTTTACATTGAAAATTACACGTGTTTCGGAATTATGCCATCTCCACAGTTTTCAGTCTTTGTAACTATATAAATAAACAAATATATATAATGATACATTTATACTATGTGTTAAATTTTATATTAGGCACAGGTATAAGTTTTATATAGTTTTTCTATCAATAGTTGTAATTTTCCCGAAAGGTATAACTCCAAAAAACCAAAAACTAATACAATACAAAAAAATTAAATAGAAAACAATATTAAAATTACAACTGTTGATTGGAATAGAAATTTGACCTTCGTATACGAGAATATTTTAAAGTAAGTTTCAGTAAGTCAATATTTATGTTTTGTTTATTTATTTTATATATGAGATAACTTTTTACTCAGTTAAGACATCATAGTGGTGAACACGTGTTGAGTGTAGCTAAACACAATTGTACAAACTAATAATTATAATAGTTTGCTAATGTTACTACTTATTACAATGATCCTAAATTTTGGACCTAATAATGCGATAAAACTATATAACCAAACGAGATGAAAGATATTAAGCTAGTAAGTGAAATATATGCGTTGAATGATACTTAATATCCAATCAGGTTGTTACTACCGCTATGAGTTACGGATTTATAAAGTATTGAATCGAGAATGTGTGTTAACGCTTGAGATCAAACACAGAAATATTACGCTCTACACACAAACCAAAGTGGTCCCATATGTTACTGGTCACAATATCCCCTGGAAAACGTTTCTCTTTTGGAGATATTGATAAATTGAGTAATTTGTTCATTCCTTGGCTAGAACAAATTAGACCTTTCTCCTTTCTCTGAACAAACATTTAAAGCGTGTGTAAGACAAATCATAGTTAAAGTAATATTATGAACAGTGATAAACATAAAAATGGTACTATATTGGTAAAATAGTACTGTAAAATCAGAAATAAAATAAAGAAACATGTTTGTAATGTTTGTGTAAAAAATGTATTTCGTGAGATAACGAATGAAGTCTACTATGGATATCTTCTCAAAAATTTAGAAGCTGAGATTTCTACTTTAATACGTATGTTACTGAGTAAATTTCAATCGTTATCCTTAATCAGTATTACTTAATATGTTTAAGATAATATAATGCAAATGTTTAGAACCTATCAATATTAATTTACGCATAAATACGTTATACTTATATTTAAAGATTTTTTAAATTTATGTCTAATTAACAATGAAAAGATTTTAACTAAAGATTTGAAACTTAAAAAAACAATTTTAATTTAATTATATTCACAGGTTATTGGACCACATTGGAAATCTCTGGATAACCTGCATTAACATATAAACTATTATTACTACTATATAGTAGTGATTTTTCTATAAATAAAAAAGCATATGTTTAAATTTTAGTAAATATATACTTATTATTAGTTTAATTTGATGAAAACTCTAGAATATTTGGTAAAATAAAATAAAGAATAATAATGACGAATTTTCATAAATAAGGTATAACAAATTTACATAGTAAATGGATTTATCAAGGAATGTAAAATTTAAAGCTCTACTACACACTGTTACCTTTGTTAACTTGATGACACAAAGGGTCGGGAGGCTGACGTGTGGTTTGTTTATGATCCATTCACAACTCACTATATCTCACTGTTGCAAAATATATCTCTCAGACGATATACTGTTTTGCGCGAACGCTGACACATTGCCTGATACCAACACTGTATGCTGCCACATATTTGGGCAAAATAGTTTCACACTCGCACAAAACGTAGCACTAAACAGATTGAAAGGCAAATAAAAAGAAATCTCCAACTCTATTAAGATTATATTTTATTTAGTTTGGTAAACATTGACAAAAATTGTTTGCGATTAGTCTGAGGTACAAGCACATTATTCGTTAAATTTAGGTGAATTTAGAACACAAATAACGTAGTCATATTCCACAGAGGGTTCAATTCTGGCTGGTTTTTACCTTCCGGTTGAACCCACTAAGACTCAAATTGATAAATTGTAGTGGACGTAATGGAGTTCTGTATTTATTAACAATGAATAAGATTAAATTAAAGCGTGAAGACGCTGATTTGAACGAGAGTGGAGAGGCTCATTGTCCTAGACACTTCGCCACAATCTGGTATTCTTTCTTCTTGTGAGAGATCTCAAGAGAAGCAGACATGGGAGAGATGCCCCTGACAGTGATGTGGACAAATTATTGTTAGAGTAAAGTTTTACTACAGGGCGATGGGATATAGTGTTAATTAAATAAATTTACATGGGAAAAAAGCAAGATCAGTGAATTAATTAAGTTATAAATGGTGTGCAAATGAATCTAAATAACAAAGTGAATTTCTTTACTTAATATCTGTCCCATCTGCCAAGAGGGTTGGTAAGTGTTAATATAAGTCATGGCCAGGAAGCATTGATAGAGTCGCAAAATTTTAAACCTTTTAAATAAATTGGTCAATTTGGACAGTTCTGAAATGAATTGAGGGGTCTCAGTGTAAAGACAAGGACGTGCATTAAAGTGCCAATTTGATACAATTTGGATCTTTGTTAAATCAGTGACAGTCCAGAGAGTACTGTGAAATCAATCACCTTTGTCCTCAAAATTCAACACATTGAGTTTTTGATCTACATAAGGATTTAGCCGACTTTGATCCTGAGATTATAATAATTTGGACCACGAACCACGACAACAATCGTGATGCATTTGACCTGCGGTGTGGCTTCGACCCACGGTGTAGTGACCGGTCCACGACGCATCCTGTAACTAACGCGAGGCACTGCACTTTTGAGCCGTAGCATATGCCACAACCAATTCAAAGTCTGAGCAGCATCGCATGGGGCGGCTGCTTAATAAAAAAAACCCGATACAGCTCAAGTTTCGAATAGTATTTGTAATGAGTATTTCTATAAATTTTTACATCTGTACATAATTATTTAAATGGTTCCCTCAAATCATATAAAATGAAAACACTCTCGAAGTTCGTTAATTATTTCAATTTTCCTGATATTACTTCGGAATAAAGATTTACTTCAGTGATAATTAAATTTATAATGACGAATCATGAAGCTCAAGAACCAAGAATTTACATTAGAAATGTTCACATTAAATACCATTTCCATCTCTTTAAAAAAATCTTACGTATCGCACCCATTCTTATTTTACTGAAATAAAAATAATTTGCTAGGGCCTAATTATGTTTTTTGCAATAGAGTTCATTGAATAATTTTTTATTGAATGTTATCATTGAAAGATACAATTTGGAACAACAATAGTTGTGTTTTGTAATCTTACAACATAGCTACATACCCATATTTGTAAAAAATATTTTGCTCAAATAAAAAGATACGTAGTGTAATATTTATTATTAAAGGAATATTTTGCCCAATTTTGAAAAGTAATAACGCACATTCTCTTCAATGTATTAAAAGTATTATGACGATAGAGACGCGTTTCATTCAGCTTTTACAGAAAAGAAAGACCGTTTGTTGGCTGGGATGAATGGAAAGGTGAGACAATAAAGTGTATTAACGAATCGCAAAACTATCCGTCATCCTTTGTTATGCCTCTTTGTTATTTATCAAATAAATACACATCAAAACTTTGTTATTTCTGGTCTTTATGAATTGTATGAAAACTTAATAATATTTTATACATAATTTATATTTCATGTAGATGTTTTAAAATAACATTCTAAAAATAATAATTCTGAAAATATTAAACTATAAATAATTTAAATGTTACTTATTGAACACTTAAAATGAAGTTGAAGACGCGGGAGATAAATGAAGATGCAACCGTGTTAAGAGAAGTACAAGATATAAAGGTCTGTTGACCGAAATTGGCCGTCTAATTTAAAATCAATAAAATTTAGGTAACGTTGCGATTGTAAGCATTCTATTTATTTATATTTTTAGAGTTCTGTATTCACTCATGATCTTAATAATATATTACAAAATCCTAAAAATATATCTATTAATTATTATAAAAGAAAATGAGATATGATAATAGTATGTCCAATTGCAAAATTGGTGTTTGTTATATGTACACATACTCATGCACTCGGCTGTACAGTTTTGCAAAACCTATTTAATTTGAATTTTGTGTTAAAAAGCTGAACTTTCCACTGAAAAGTAAATTTTAAAACCCATTAAAATTGTATAAGTGGCAATAGCCTAATTTAATTTCAATAAACATTGAATCAAAAAAAGTACTTGCTCCTCCGGGACTCGAACCCGGATCTCTCACTTGCCGGGTGAATGTGTTACCATTACACCACAGAGACGATTAAATTAAATTATTTTGTATTTTGCCGTTTATTTCACATATGTGTTTAAATAACCAAACTAACATATGATCGGAAGACCAAATACCTGTAAAATGACTCATTTACGTTCATTAAATTTGTATAAGTGGCAATAGCCTTTTTATAAAATTATAATTATATGCATATAAATGTATATATATATATATATATATATATATATATATATATATATATATATATATAAGAGTATGAAAAGGGTCCTCTACAAACAGTAATATCATTAAGAATAAATGTGATGCAAAGAAGGTACATTTAACTTTACATAAAAAATAAAAATTGTATTAACCTTAGTAGTATGTTTCGTGTCGATTACATATTGCGGTCCGGCTAGTAGCAAGTCATGGTTTAATAATATGACCGTTTGGATGTCTTTCTAGCGCGAATAAGTCTGTGTATATACCAAATCTTACGTATGATGTTTGAAAATTATGAAATGATCAATTATTTATTTAATTTCTTATATTTATTTAACCAAAAAGTAAATTTATACATGCCTTCTATGTGAGGTGGATATAAAATCTCGAGCCCATAAGGTTTACAACATTTTATTACAATCAGTGTGCCATTTTAATATGGAAAAAAGGTCAAATACATTGGAATTTTATTGAAAACCAACTCGAAAGTTAAAAAATATGATTTTCCAATAAATTAAACTAATATTTTTAACTATTTCTAAAGTATTGATAAAGTACTTGAGTTGTTAATCATAACGTATCTATAGACTGAACAAACAGTAAAGCACAAAGCAATTTCCCAAATGAAATGTCAATTGTACGTCAAGTAATTAGTCGAATTGGTGAAAATTATAATAGAATGGTAACCTCATACCAAGGTCAATATAAACAGTGCGACAAACATTACGTAAATGTTACCGCCCATAACGAGTTTATTTTGCTAATTGTCAATGCATGAGCATCAAAACAATAAGTTAGTACATTGTGACAGTAGTGACAAGGTTTAATTATGTGATTCCAAAAGTTTTATTATGTGATTCTCGTAAAAAGAATTAATATTAGTATGGGGTAAATGGCTGGCCGTATGTGAAGTTGTTGAAGGACAGCAAAAAAGAGAGCAATATTTCATGTAATATTTGTCTTACCATTTAAAATACTTATTATAGTTAAAATTGTCGTGGTCAAGTAGTCCATTTTAAAAACCCTAACAAGCAGCGACACCGTCCACATTATCTCTCAGTTAAAATCAGTTCTCTAATGACCTTAACTAACGCCATTGCTTGAAAACAATTATTATGTAAGTAAAGGAGTCCAATAATCCTTTCATTCAAGACCAAAAGCGGTCTTGAATGAAAGGATTCGTACGTTGTACGTTTTGCTTTAAACCCTTGTTTTTCTTTTCGTTGACACATTCCGATTTCCCCTTCACGTTACACGTTCCTTAACTCACTTACTATCCGCAACCCTCCGACGTTCTCGTCAATTCCCTTGCGTCATGTTCTAGTTTCACCTACATCTTAAACCTTGACATTTGCCTTTACCTTAGCGGTTATTTATGTTTCTGCTTATAATTATTTATTTACTCTTCGGCAAATCTATCTCGTGCGTCGCCTACAAGTAGACGATGTCACCCTAAAAAAATTTCCTCTAACAAATCTCTTCACTTTCCGCTATGAAAATAAGTTCTGTCCTAATTTCCTACGTTTAATCTTGCCCTTACGTCTCTTCAACCTGCACAGTGCCACCGTTGAAACTTCCTGTTACCCGAACCGCCTTTAGATTTTTCCACATAAACTTAAGTAACTCCTCTACACGTCCGGCTAACGCTTAGGTCCTGTAGTGCCACATTTGAAAAGTAGGCACATTTTCATTTATGCCAACGGACCCCTATCTAGACCATCGAAGCATTTAGGATTACCGAGTGGTCTCCTGAAGGAGCAGCGTCACACTTTCTGAGTCGTATGAACAGGCAGGTATTGAAGAATGTAAAGAGGGATTCCCAGAAGTATCTTCATATATTAATATGGAGAAATGATGTCGTTACGGCGCCGTTAGCTAGATGCCAAGTGGCATTCTTAGATCCAGAGATCCTGAAGAGACCATGTTTCGAGACTGCAGGTAAGAAAACCTACTACTAGAGAAATCCAAGCCGTCTTATACGCCTTAATACGGAACCTCGCCCCCTCCGCTAGAGAAATCCAATCATAAATTTAATTCCTTTGATAGAGAAATCCAAACGGAAAGGTTTGTTTTGAGCTTAAGTAATCCAAAAGCATATTTCACTTCCTCCGCTATAGACACGCAAGCGAACCTTTCCACTTGCGCTAGAGCAAACTGAGCATCCCTTTTGTTCCCACCGCAGGAAATATCCAAGTGGAGCCTACGTGCTTTTCGTTAGAATAATCCAGCGCTTTTGTTTCCCTACGCCCCTACCACTAAAGAACTCCCAGCATACTTCTCCTCATATCCTATTTTTCACCTGGGATGTGATGATACTGAGTGTTTGTATTGACACAACGCATGTTGACTCTGCTCTTAATCTGAGCCTTCGGCCTAACAATCCCCTTTCTCCCGACCTTTGGAATATTTTCTCACTTACGGTTCTACGATACCAAATCTTTCTGGGTCCAAGAAATGGCAAACGCCGTTTATTGGAATAAGTTGTTACAAGTTTTTACATCAATGGGGATTTTACAAGGGCCCTCACTGCTGTCAGTGACTTTCAGGAACGATTTTTAGATAACGCCTTATTTCGTAGCTACTGTGTTAGTTAAATATCAATAGGAATGAATAGGTAATGCCCAATAAATGAGTCTTACCATGAGTTATACTGTGGTAGATATGTGAAAGGACCGTTGGTACGTAATAATAACAATTTAAATAGATAGAATGAACGAGTGTCACTGATATGTGATTCGGACAGGTTAGTAGTTTATGGCCTTTTTTATATAGTTTGTCAGTAGATTTTATAAATTTAAGGTCACAGTAATAAGGAAATTCATCAATATTACATTGTGTTTAAATTTGTATAAATACAATTCCGTTGTAGAAAATGTGGTTTATACTCATCTCTGGTTAATCCCGGTTACATAGTCCAACCTACACGAGACTCTACTCAGCTTTACGACGGACCGATCTATCGTAAATGTGACTCTCGAGTATAACAAACTTGATCTACTTCCTTGAGATGAGGTTTAGTATGTTAGTGATTTAATAACTTACACTATAAAAAACTGAACCTTGAATATTTGAATCACAATCACAATTTTATAGACGAGGATAATTCTGTAATTTTTTAAATACTCTTTAAGTGTTGTGTTTGGAGAACAATATTGCACCTGAAATTAATTTTTGTTTAAAAGTATTATAATGGATATTATATCTATAATTGTCTGTATTTACTGGGAGATAACAATCAAAATATATAATAAACCTTAATATTCAAATTTTAGTCTTACTATGCTATACGTTTCAGATGTTTTGAACTTCTGCAAAAGAAATTCATAAAGTGTTTTTTATATATTTTATTATTTGTGTGACTTATATTTGTATGTATCTCATCCCGAAAATGAAACTGGATTATTAAAGGAAATGTTAATGTAATGTTATATAGCACAAATATCATACTCTTTTCGTCGTAATTATAAAATATTATTAATGTGAGGAATACAAAGATTGTTTAACCATTGAAGCATTTAATTAAATTGAAAGTCTTAAGATGTTTACCTGCCAATGTATTTTACTCGTATTGTGCTACAAACATCAGAATTCTGGTATTTTCTATAAAAATGGATGAAACTGAATGAAACCCAAGTGACTGCGACAGGACACAGAGCACCCCTTATTAATGACAATTACATTTGAAATATTGTATATATAAGGTACAGTACTGCTTAGTGTAATTAGAAAATTTTGTTTCAGAGAAAGCCGGTAAAGTGACCGTGATTGTGTATTATGGAAAAGGTATTTATAAGAGAGTATTTAATAAAGACAAACCGATCCTTAAAGAAGTATTTCTGGAAACTAATTATTTACACTTCTGCCATGCCAGAAATTACGTCAGTGAAGCCATTTTTTGAAATCATCCCAGAATCTCCTCCAGAAGGGCGTCCTGTCTGGAATCAAAACGACGGCTTTTAAGTCCTTTTTACCCGTTGGAAGTAAGACGATTACATAGAGCCGTGTCTGGGCTATAGGGAGGATTAGGGATTGTTGAGATGTTCAGAAGAGCCAGTAGTTCAGTCACTGTGTTTGTAATATGTCAAGGTGAAGCTTCCACTTTCCCATTAGATACGGTAGTTTCATTGATATGTGCTCTCTACATGAAGAGCCAGTAGTTCAGTCACTGTGTTTGTGACATGTCAAGGTGAAGCTTCCACTTTCCCATTAGATACAGTAGTTTCATTGATATGTGCTCTCTACATGAAGCGTCAGCAGTGAAGTCAACTAAAGGAGGAGCATGTAGGTCACGTGTTCTTCGACTAGCCAATAAGCATCATGCGGCGTTGCCAAGTTGTTTCCTATTTTTGAGGCATAGAAAATAACAACTAAATAGGAGATCTGAATGTCCAAATATAGTCGATTATTTTTGGCAAAAGAATTTGTAAATTGGGCAGAAATAGTTGAAAATAAAAATTAGTATTTTTTATCATAATGCACAGAATATTGGCTATTTTTAATATTTAATTTGGTCAATAAAGTGAGTGCTTTTCTTTAACTTATAACAGATATATGACAGACATAAATTATGGCCGTTTTTTCAGTGTGCTAAACTCAAATTGTTTTGTTTGTAAACTTGATAGTTGTTGAGATATTATGTAATAAAAGTAAAAATTGCAAAAGTTTTAAGTTTGATTTTCTTATTTAAAAAACGGTTGTCCCCCTCAAAGAACAACAATGGTTTTAGGCCGTTAATCGTATTTCCGAATTCGGGTTCGCCTGGTTCGTAAAAAATGATTCCGCTACAGAGGTATCATAGTTTAATAACTGATAATATAGCTCCAGAGGTATCATAGTTTATCATATTGACTGCAGTGGATGTACCGTTATATTAATCTCGGCTGATTTAAAGTTGGTACATCACTTGTGTCGCACAGAAGATCAGCCAAACACATAGCATAGCTACATAGGTATCATAGTTTATCATATTGACTGCTGAGGACACACCTTACTACTACTCTCGGCTGTTTTAATGTGGGTACATTACTTGTGTAGCAGAGAAGATGATAAGAATCTATAATATAGCTGCAAAGATACAAAAAATCTTTTCGGTTCACCTCACATGGAAAGATATATTAAACGGAAAATAAAATATCCCAACACTTGTATGATAGTAGAGATCCAACGCTGTGTGGACCGAGAACCTTAAATGACAGTCGTTAGCGTGCTCGTTTCATTTAAATTATAAATATCTGAAGCTCATTATTGTCAAGCAAGATAAAAATATAACTATTGGAATACCCGGGTCTTATCTATCATCTATCATTTTGTTCTGGAAACAGTGAAACGACGTAGCATAAGACATAACTTCCTCACTTAATTCCACAAATCAAATCATCTTAGGTCTTAGTGGCTGTTTTTTAAGTCAAGCATGAAACTTTATTGTACAAATTTGCTCGAGTATACTTGCCACTATGTCTGTGTAGGGGACCACTTTTTATCTAGTGGCGTCCACTATCAGATTTAGTGACAAATGATACTGTTCTGACTAAGTTAGAGCGTTTTATTGTTTCATTATAGACAATAGATCCAAAGATTGCAGGAAATCTTGTCGGCTTTAACTAAATCAATTGGAGATTCCAGAACCACTCCCAATCTTTATTGAACAGCCTCAATATTATCTTCACAATATTATTTTTCTCAAAATGAAACCTGGAAACTACTTTCAAAAGTGGTACAAATATCAAACATTTAATTATTTTCACTACCTACCTAAATGAGCAATTTACATCCGCGGAAGTTCATAGAAAACGTACAACTTAAAAAACATTAAAAACCAATACTCCCATTTCTAAGTAAACCCACGGTATATTTAAACATTGTTTTACTGCTTAAATATCACAAGCAAATAAGCTTTTGGTTTCACTCATATTTAAAACTGTCATTAACATAAACCTCATTTGCACATGAAAGAAGATCTACTGAAAGTTTCGTTTTTCTTGCAGAGTTCATTAACTTGTCATTTACAGTAACGAAGTTTAAACAAATGTTAGCACAGGAATTGGAATAAATTGCTGATGTGACCGAGTAAATGTTATTTATTTAATAATCAAGTTCTAAAATATACACCTAATAATATTTAGAAGTCTGCATATTTAACAATAGAGTTCGTTTTAAAACGCTTTCCCATTTCTAAGTTAAGAGGAATAAAATGTTTTGAATACTGAAGTATATTTTCTATACACATAAAATTACTGTGTACATTTAATTTTTACATACACAATAAATATAGTAAGAAACATCTATCATACATTAGAGGAGCATATGGATTTTGCGGTTTGCGGTGAAAGCAACACTAGCTATATGATTACTATTAGACCGGAAACGTTAAATTACAGAAAACTTTAATACCTATATCCGATTGTAATACACGCATTTCATATCTTATTTATAAATGAAGTGGAGTTAATTAAGTAATAGGTTTTAAAATAAATAAATAAAAAAACTTGGAGTAAGTTTGAATTTTAATAAATCAATTTATAAAAAAATAACTTTATAAATATACATTAAAATTAAATGGTTTTGCTTTGAAGGAAGTGCAATTTTAAAACCTCTTTTAATTTTGTTTTCATCGGATCGGTTTGCTTCGGCTGTTAAGTTGTATTTTTTGCAGCGGATGTCCGCGGCCGTGGTGCCCGAGGATCGCTAGTCATGGTTTGTTGCAGACAGAATGAATAAATGTGGGAGTGTAAGTAAATAATTTTATAAAAATAGAATGTTTTAATTGTAATGTTGTATATTTTGACTAAGGTTTTGTTTAAAATGTATCATCAATATTATTTTATAATCAAGTACCCCATTAATTTTATACACAGTATAAATTTAAGAGTGCAATCTTGTTTTTTTTTGTTAAGTGATTTGTTGTTAGTTTTAGAATGCATAGCAAATATTCATTTTATTTTTGAAACACTGTTGATTTGATTTTTATTTTGAAGATTACAAATGGCTTGTACTTACATATACTAATAATCAGGTTAAGTGTAAGAAAGGACTATGTAGTCCTAACTTCGCCTGAAAAATAAAGAGAATTTTCATTTCATTTCATTTCATGTTTTCGTTTTAACCTGTGAGACAATTTTATAAATAACGTTAATGAGATTCTTTTTCGGTAATTTGTACAACAACGAACATCAAAAGTGATACGAACAGCGTGGTGATACGAGTACACTATGCAATTTTTTATTTCAGAGATGACAAAACTAGACTGTTATTATTTTTAAATAAAGAAGAATATTAACTTTTTTATTCGACATATCAGTTCACAATATACACAGTTAATAGTATTTCTATACCTTAATATTATAAGTACTTTATTCATTTGATAAACTTGTCCATTATCAAATTGAAACTGAACTGATTGTTCGCCGAGAGAGGGAAGCTATACATTTGCTAATTAGTTTATCAGGAAATGACAATTGGATTGCAAGATAAATAATGCTGGTAATATGAACAGTATAACAAATAATGTGCTATGACTGAAACTCGTATAGTTCTGCTTAAAACTCAAACATCACGATAGAAATTGTTCACTTAGAGAGACCATCTATACATTTGCTAATTAGTTTACCAAGAAATGAAAGTTTTACGGAAATATAAATAATGGAGTTAATATGAATAGCTTACACAATAGTGTGCCATGTCTGAAACTCGTCTAGTTCTGCTTACAAATCAAACATCACGTTAGATATTTTTCACCGAGAGAGGTCAGATATACATTTGCTAATTAGTTTACCAGTATGAAATGACAATTGGATTGCAAGATAAATAATGGAGCTAATATGAACAGCTTAACAAATAATGTGCCATGTCTGACACTCGTCTAGTTCTGATTACAACTCAAACATCACGTTAGATATTTTTCACTGAGAGAGGTCAGATATACATTTGCTAATTAATTTACCAGTATGAAATGACAATTGGATGGCAAGATAAATAATGGAGCTAATATAAACAGCTTAACAAATAGTGTACCATGCTTGACACTCGTCTAGTTCTGCTTACAACTCAAACATCATTAGACATTTTTCACCGAGAGAGTCATATATACATTTGTTAATTAGTTTACCATGGAACGACAATTGGATGGCAAGATAAATAGTAGAAGTAATATGAACAGCTGAATAAATAATGTGCCATTCTAATATAAGTAAACCACAAAGATCTTTAATTTTATCTAAGCGAGTGTTTATAAAATAATAATAATTTTTCATTTGAGGGAGTTAATAAAAAGTTTACAGATTCTATATGATAAGTTTGAAAGGTTTTACACAATACCGTTTATAGATCTTGTTAAAGGATATATAATATATCAGTAAAATAGTAAGATGTGTATGGAATATAAACAACCACACATTTTCGTCCCGTCGCTGTGCCATCGAGTACACCAAGAAGTGAATTTTGTAGGGGAATTCTGTAAAACTTACAACTATTAAACACATTGAAATTGAATTAATTCTGGTTTAATAATACAATCAATATTTTTAATTATAATTAATATTATTACCTTTTATACCTTATAAGTGTGTGCTACGGATACATCTCTAATTAATAAAGCATTAAAATATTCGTTTTCGATAATATAAAATACTATGGCAAGAGAATAATACGAAATGTAAACCGATGAATAATTGATCGTCAGTTACAAACGTTGAGAAGATATAAAACTACATTCAAAAGTCAAAGTTTATAATGTTTGTAACATATTCTAGTAACAGGCAATGCAGGAGTACGACACAACAAGTGTCAAATAACAGGTTTCACTGAGGTTGGTGGAACATTTTAAATATAAATCCTATTTCATTCTCAATGTACATGACGTAGCCTAATTTATCCCAATCAACGCCATTTTTGAAAGTCGCAAGCTTACTGCAGTGTTACGTCTTTCATTGTGAATATAGATATTTATTCTACTCCCTAATTCAATTTGAATATTGTAGCAGTTTTAGTTTTATCCACGTACGAAAAGAATCTAAGGAAACCTCTCATTGTAATTTGTCTTTGTTATTGGTTTCGGAGTAATAGTATTTGTAATAGGAGTGGGAATGGTAATAGGGGCTGCCTCCTATCGACATCCCATGACGTGGTATGGGGAGCAGTTAAGTAACTTTGGAAGCAGGAGCGGCTAGCTCTATTCCAGCCTCTTTCTGCCAAAGCGAGTAGGATTGCAACCTGATATCACGCCAGCAACAGCCTTTATCACTAAGTATTAGCTCCTCCCAGTCTAACAGTTATCCACTGCAGTAGACTAGACCTATCGATTGACCCTTTCGTTCCAATATCTTGGAATAAAAGTGCCACTACTGGACATTAATGGGGTAGCCCAGATTTAGGGACACAGTCGGTTTTTGGTGAACCCATTGTAAGTACAACTGCAAGAAATTATAAGTTAACCAGAAGTGAACTCTCCTGGGGAATAATGTATTGATGATTACGATAACTATTTACTATTTACGATAACTTAATACTAAAATAACTATTTTAGTATTAAGTTACAGATAACCTACCGATTGGAAGTGAAGATATTATAGCTTTGAAGTGAATATTTCAACGATTCATAAAGTTGGACAATGGGAACGACTCTGAAAGTGAGAACGGGTTGTTAATAAATTGAGTTTTCATCTTGGAACAATCTTTCTGGTTAAAAATGTAACATTCTTCTACTGCATATTTTATCATAGGGGTTTTACTCTACATAATTTAAAATTGTTTAGCAATCCGACTATAAAACTTATTAAAGCTACTCATATTTTCTTATATTACGCTAGTTGAGCTCATATATGAGGCAGAAAAGTTGTTGAATACTTTTTCATAGCATTCATATGAAAAGTTGTTGAGGTCCATAATTGATAGAAACAAGTTTTTGAAGTTAGTAAATTTAATCTAATATTAATAAAGTTTGAGCACTTCCCAAAGAGTAAAAATATATTTCCCCTGTAATTAGGATTCAACAGTAAATACGATCCAGGAGAGAGAGATTAAAATGTCACTTAATTACAGAAACTGTTTGGTAAGAAACTTTCCTTTGGGGAGGGACGTCTAATTAGATCGCAACTCGTTTCATGGTCGTAGATACTTGTATCAGAGGAGAGCTCGCCATTCATAAATACTATAATCATCATGTTCCAAGACTGGACGTTTACATCATTTTTACCCAAACCATTGCTGTGTCCTTTAGTAATCGACAGTGATATCTGTTTGCAGACTTTGCGGTCTAAAATAAACCAGAAAATCATAGTTAAAGAGTAAGAAAATAAATAAATATATAAATATGTGATTATTATGAATCTTATTGCCTATCAGAGGTTGCTATCAGAGATTTTGTTAGAACTGTAGGTATAATTAAACTGTAACTTGGAGAAATTAACCTTAGGTTGTTGGAAATGTATCCAGTACAAAACCTCTCAATACAACTTTATACAGATACACTTAACCCATCTTATCTTAATGTAACACAACAACTTAATTTTAACTAACTAAGAACGAGTGAAATTTAGTTTGTAGGAGGAAAATAGAATCCCAATATAATTATTAACTGATAAATGTATTCATTTTAACAGTTCATCGTGACTAATTAATTATTTTTAGACAGCATTTCTGAGGAAATGAATATCTGTTCGTATTGTGTTATGTTTTATATGTGTGAGAGAATTATACGTTATTAAAACTTTTGGTAAATTGTAATGTGGAGAAATGGAAAGATAAAACAGAAACCGCAGGTATTATGTGGTTTGATATGGTTTAAGCTTGCATTGCGTTCTGAATAGATTTCAAAGTTATATTTTGTTTATTAGAATTGTTTAATTATATTTTATAAACTTTGTGTTCATTAAACACTTGAATGAGCAGAGATTTCTTAGACTTATGCTTGGTAATTATAAAACTCGATATCGTTAACAGTGGGATGATCGTTGAAATTTGCAATTACGTCAGAATATGCTTTAATTAAATGAAATAATTCAATTTTATGGGCTGAATATCTGTGGAATTAATTTTAATTTTCAAACAAACAGCTGTGAAATAATTTAGCTCAAAGGTAATTGGATTTTCAGGATTTATTATGAGCTTGAGACTTTTAAATCGTATTATGGAGTATATTTTTATCAGGAATATATATGTTCTTTGGCTCCATGTTCTAGAATTATTTTGAACGATATTTATTTTGATTTATTACTCCTCACGCATTTTTTATTTGAAATATTAAAGATAAAAAGAGCTCACAGCGTGTATGTAATAAAAAGATGTGATTGGGATGAATATAGTAAATACAGTAAAATACCTGTTTGTAGTTTCAAAATTTTTCAGGCTAATGTCTTTAACCTCTAAAATTTTAGATGCCCGTTACAGAGACCTACTCGTACATTGTGATAATATGCGTTTACTGTACGTACATTCCAGTAATACTAATTTTTCAATGAATATTGAAAGAGTTCATTATAGTTGAAATAAGAATACAATTTGGAAACAACAACAAACCATGAGTATTGTCAGTAAAAATGTTTGTATGAACAATGAAACATAAGAGCTTTTCAGATGTAGCATTCAGATTGTTAAGTTATTGTGTTAAGTGCCATTTGAAGTTAACTAAATTTATTAATAAACCAAATATTTACACAAATCCTCCTTACTCTCTCCGGCAACTGCGGTACTTGTAAGCCACTCATCTACCTATATCATCAGTTACAACACTTCAGTTTCTCATACCGAAGATGTGAGTGTACTCTCGCTATAATTATATACCTGTGAGAGATACTTGTATGCAGAGGCGGCGCCTTTACTTTCAATTCACACATTACACCAGAAATGGTATAGTTTTCAACCATTGCAACTGAATAAAGTAATACACGTTCTATATTTGGAATTGTTTGTTCAACAAAGTAACTTAAGAATTCGAAATATTTTTGTTCCATTACATTATTTTTAAAGAGACAGCGAATCTCACTTAAACCTTATTTGTTGTAATAGTCTTTGAGACAAGAGCCCATTATTCCATTACAAGGTTGATTAATTAACTACTAGAGACTAAAAGCTCGTCTAAATAGTGACTGTTATCTTGGTGGCAGTGTAATAGTTCTTTCGGTACAGTCTATAAAATTAGTAACTCAATAGTAAATCCTATTGAGTTACTAATACTTGATGATTGCTGTATATTTAGTAATATGGAGTGAAATTAATAAAAAGGTATTGTTCATTCAAATATTTGTAATATAATATTTTTGATTGTAAAATTGTGACAAATTAATTAATTTACATTTAAGTCTTTTCTAAAAAATAAAAACACATTACTTATGAACCTAGCATATGCTTCGAGACACTACATTATCCCATAAAATTGAGTTTGTAGAAGTACATTACAACAAAGCATTAATACTTTGAATTATAACACGGTGTTCTTTAAGTAATTAAGATAAATAAACAAAGTCGTGTATTATATTAATACACAATATTGTATATACCTAAAAATAGTGTAATTTAGTTATCTATAATTTAAATTAGCTGGTTACGACACGACATAATATATTCTAAAACTAGATATTGGATCTTTATTATGTGTCTCAAATAGTTGTATAATGAGTTTGAATTATGCTTATAATAGACTTAAACAGGTTTTTAAGTCTTTTCACGTTTGTTGTATTGTAAATATGGGAACAATCTTGTGATGGTAATTATTTATATAAAGGTTATACCAGACTATAAATACCTAATTATGACTTTTTATTTAGTTAGTATGAGAATGTTTGTTTAAGGTTGAGATGTGGAGAGAGTTTCCTACGATTCGCGTCGTGTTTTCAAACAGTATTAGGTACAACTTGAGAAGGCTAGAGAACCTAAATCTTAAGAGAGTTTGGAGATTTCCGTTAAACGGCAGATCTACGGTTTCCAGGTAACTAGACCGAGAATTAAATGGAATTCAGGGCCTATTTATAGGTAAGGCCATATGAAAAACCCCAAAATGTATAGAAAGATACGATTGTTTCGTATCCTTAAAAAATCTAAACTAACAGATTAAAGATGATTAATTTTATGTTAGTTTATACAACGATGCGTTCATTAATATGTATTAATAGATTTTTTACTATAATATGCTTTATAATATGTACAGGTTTTTACTATATAAATTATAAAAGCTATTTAAATTAATTAATAATAAAATATCTTACAATACTAAAAATATTGAGTTTCTGACAACTCATTTTAGCTCCAATGAGTGTTTATTATTATAAAGCATCGTGTCTGCAGCTAATGAGTTTTTAGATATGTGGGTGTGTTGTATCCGTAACATTTACGATATCACGACATAGTTAACGATTGTTTAGCCAGTCTATTAACCACTATCCCGAACTCTCCAGGGTGGTGAGTTGTACATTAGACTGTCACTAGTGGACAGAATCCATTAGTCCATTACACGGTCGGTTATCAACCGCTGGAGGGACTAGGAGTCACATCATCTACACACGTTTCGTAATCTGTTCATTTTTTAGTTCTATGTAAAAAACAATTTTGTATTCATTTATTTATATAGCTCTTACCCGCAGCTACAGTTTTATACACAGCAGAATGAATTATTGTGTTCTATTTATGAAAAAAAATAATCATTGGGAAACTCGCACATGTATTTTGATATCTGAATATATAATAACGAATCATCAAAAAACTCTTTTCAAAAGCGAGCTGTTAGAAAGCTCCCTTGAGGAGCAATAAATAATTTCTACAGTTCTATTTTCTTTCACTGCACCCTTTTCGGCCTTCAACGAGTCGTATTGAGGAATGAAAAGTTTTACTGAGAAGTGACAATGTTCATATAGAAAGTTCCTCCTTATTCCATGCCACGTCTCTGTGGGGTATTCTGAAGTTCGCACTTTCTTATTAGTATGTCATCCTGAAAACTTATCCTTCCTTACAACTGTACAGTCACTGTTAGTTTCTGGGATATTACTATAAAATTATTAATACCTCTGCTCTCTATACAGACACATGAGCTTTCGAATTGTTCAATTTTAAACCAACCAAAGGAAATGGTAAAATGTTCCTTTGGTAAAATAACATTATACTCAAGAATTTCTTATCACCATCCTCAAAAATACCTCCATAAATAATGTTCATGACCTTCCTGTTCCTCATAAAAAAAGAATCCCAATACACTTAAAACTATTCAATGAACCCGGTGTGTATTTGTAATAGACCACTGAGAGGAACTTAAATAATTGCAACTACTCAATGAAGCCTGAAAATTAAAAATTTTTATATAGCATTGCTTTTTGCAAAAAAGTCCTTATATCTGCATCTACTATCATTCCGTTGTATCATTCTTAGATGTGCGAGTATTATGGTTTTGATGAAAGTCGCAAAGAATTGATAAGACCAGTAGATATAACCTTAATAAATCATTACCTGGAAATATGGTACTCTAATTTACTTGCGATGATCTTTATCTTCAACGGTAACTTCAAGCATTCCACGATCTGTGGAATCATGGAAACAAATATTCGATTACGATTCCCATCGCTGCACAGTTCACGGAAGATCATACCCTCCAACATGGTGCTACCGTGAACATCGGTTCTAATAGCGACAATATTCACAGGATACATATAACCGACCGTATATGAGGCAATATCTTTGATTAACTAATACAAAGAGATAACTCATCCATAGTATAATAATTTGAGGCACAGCAAAAGTAAATGCTCGAACTGACATTTTTTTATCAAATATTTGAACGGTAACGATGAAAGAAACTTACGTGCCACAGCTCTAGCCGATGTGACGCTCTCAGAACTAACTAAATAAATCCCCGGGACCTCAGTACACCTCATCCGTATGAATGATTTTTGTCCTAACCAATATACTCAAAGCTAATACATAAATTTATTTAAAATATAGATTGCACAGCAAATTATCCATCTATTGCAGTTGATTAACCTGAAGCCTACGGTAAATTATTAAAACCCTTATCAGACTATCTTTTAGATAGGATATCAATGGTAATATAGATTCGAGTAGATGTAAATAACATTGACTGTAACAAGGGGTGAGAGTAAAAGGTTCTAATAAATATATAACTTAAGGAGAGTTTTAAATAAAAAAATATTCACTTAATATATAGTACAGATGGACAAGTATTATAATGAATCTTAATCCTTTGATTGGGACAGACGCTTTTGGGCGTGCTGGCTAGTAGGGGTACTCGAGATTGCTCAGTGTAGAATCATAATGTTTAAGAGTAAAGAATATGAATTTATCTTCTTATTGTAACTTATTGTTTGTTAAAATTGTGTAAAATTTAAGAATTATATTAATACTTGAATTAAAAAATGAGTCTGTTATATTTAATCTGTTAGCGCACATATGCGTTTCTTCCAAGAAGCTCACACTCATTAGTAATTTATATTACAGAATTTGAGGTATTTCTATTTTTATATCTGCACAGCGTATTTTGCGATCTATTTGCAACTCACTATGTGTCACTCTGTAAAATATATTGTCAACAGTAGACGGTATATTGCGATCTGCACGAGCGTTGACATATTGGCTGACAAGAACATATTGTTGTTCCTTGCGTAAATATTGTTAACGGAAATATACATGGACTGAACCTCACACAGATAACTACCTCCATGGTGTTATATTCAACACTTATCTTTAATAACCATTTAACGATAATTTTAAATTGTAACAGTAGTGAAGTTTGTCGCAAATCATTGTAACTAAAAAATGTGATTATTTTGTATCTCAAATGAGAGAATAAGGGGGATCATGGTCTCTGATAAATGCTATAGATATTTTTCTCGCATAAGGTATCATATTGGCACTAAGATTTATCTGACACAAAATACAAATGAAATGGTAAAATTGAAATTTTAGAATTCGTATAAAATGTTGGGTAGAGATTTTCTGAGCCAAAACTAGTAGTTACCTGTTAATCCCACCCCTGTGAGTGAATGCGTGTTTATAAAAGTCTGTATGGGCCTTGACTAAACGAGTGGTCTGACTTTGATCAAATTTGGCATGGTATATAATTCATTAATACTCGTACAATTAGTAGTATCCAAATAGTAGCTAAAAAACACATTAAATTATATGTGTGAAAGGTAGCTTAAGTATTTGAAGAGAAAAACATTCCTTCCAAAACTTATGACTTTGTAAACTTAGCTGATTAAATTTGCTAATTGTAGCCAATATGTATTCTAAAATTTTCAAAAATTATGTCATATCTCTAAATAGTGCTAAAAAATAATTATAAAAGATGGAATAATTAAAAACCAAATTATTGTTTTTGAGATATAATACAATTAATATGTTAGATGTCTGATTTAGTTAGATGGAACAAATATTTAAAGAGTACCTTTTTATTTGTATATTTTCTTGCAAAAATATCATATTATGCTTATTACATGGTTATTATCGTACAATAAACCATGTAGTAAGTTATCGGATAAACTAAAGACACGTAGGTAGTAATAAAATAGATACGAAGTAATTAAAATTAAAGTATATCTCAAATTTAAATAGCTTTAAAAACTTTACAATACAATTTTTAACAGCTCGGATTAGGCCGGTTTTTTGTAATAAACTTGCTGTACTAAACAAAAAATCATTAAGTATACCTGATGATTTTTTAAATTATAATATCACAATTATATATTTTACGAAAGAGAACGCGGAATTATTTATGTTTCCATAATATACCTCACGTGTACAGTTACTTTTAGACGCCGACAAAAATATTTTTATTCTGTATAATTTTTTGTTTTCAGTTTCGTTTCTTTAGTACAAAATAATTTTTAAATCTAATATTGTGTTTTTAAGTGGGATTTTTATGCTTAAAATTCTAAATAGTGCTTAAAATTCTAAATTATAGTTATTTAAAAATACTATCGTTTCGGTTTTGGATTTTATAACGGAATGTATTGTAACATATCGTTTGTAAAGAGTTCAAATAGTTCAGACAATAAATAAAAGCTCCTTATCTTCCATAATTATATGCCTTGCACGAATGATTTCTTACTAAATCACATGATTTGATCATAATGACATGTAAAATAGATGTAATAGATTTAGATTTGATATGTAAAGTTTTGCCTACTAGTTGATCACATTTATCGGAGTTTGTACACCTGCTTTTAGGAATTTTATATGTTTAATACGACAAATGTTTTAACACCAATTCGAAAACTCCTGAAATAAATTATATCCATATCTTATATACAACGCTAGTAAAGGCTTGTATACATTCTCATACCGACTAAATTAAAAGTCATAATCAGGCTTTTATGGGTGATAAAACCTTTATATAAACATATTATATATATATATATACACAATATGTTTATAAATTATAATAAAAAGGTATATTATATAAAGGTATATATATATATATATATATATATATACAATTCTACAATTTTCAAAAATTATGTTATCTCTCTAAATAGTGCTATATATATATATATATATATATATATATATATATATATATATATATATATATATATATATAAATTGTATATCAATTAATAACACTAGATTGATGTGAAAAGACTTCAAAACCTGTAAGTTAATTAGTGTTATGTTAGTTAATTAATTAAAACTCATTACACAACCATTTGAACCACAAAACAAAGATCCAAGATCTTTGGTGTAGATCGAATATGGTGTATATGGTCTAGAGCGAAGCTCGTTAATATATTTATTTCCGGCTACTTTGCCCCATCCTACTAGCCTAACACGTGGGTTTCCCCAGAGAACAGTGACACCTAAAATACACAGTAAGGTATCCCATAGCGGGATGCGGGTAAAGGACAAGACTCACATTTGGGAATTTGGTGCGAGACATTAAGGCTTTGTGGCCCCTATGTAAATACTACCTTTGTTCGATGTTTGGTTAGGATGTTTTAGGGTATGGGTTGCTTTAAAAGTAGCTTCCCTATACCGAGTTTCTTTACAATTTAGGCCTACATATTGAATAAGAAAATAATCTTTTAATAAAAGATTTCAGTATTGGAACACGTCAAAAGAATATTTAATAATTGCGATTAATAATTTTCATACAAGTTTAATATATTTATAGCTATTTGTTAACAATTCTTATTGAAATAAACCATATTTTTTATTGTGTATGTAATAATTCACAAAGTGGTACGTGAAAGTGATTTCAAATTTTTAACTTCATGTTGTATATCGTGCAAACCAAGCAGGCATAAAATGCTTTAGTAAATAGTTAAAAATATGATGAGTCAGCAAGAATATTTAAGTGTATAGGGTTGGAAAATCCTGTAAACCAAACTAACCGTAAAGATCTATCGGGTATTGAAATTTAATCACACTCTTACCAAATATACGGATCTATGTGGGTAAAGGTATATAAAAAGTTAATGTACGGTTTTGTCAAAGATATGATAGAGAAAGAGTGACGTCAATGGCAAAATTAGGCTATACCTTACATATAATAATACTCGTGACTTTGGCATAATATCGTCATTTACTGATGTGCTGTAACCTTTAATATGATTTAATTAATTAAAAAAACTTAAGTTTTTATGCTTGCGTCATATTAACATTATTTTAATTTGTTTAGGAAAGTATAAATACATTTTTTAAACATAATGTGGGTGATTTATAAGGGCAAGGGTTATATTTACTCAATTTATTCACGTATATTAGTTATTTTAAAGATATGTTTTATTCTTGTTATAACGTGCCTTACTAAGCACTATTATTTTTCAGATTTTTACATTTTTTATACTCATCTTTATATGTATAATTTATTACAGTACTTTGTAATGTACAGTACAATATATCATATCTTATATATATAAAAATCTTGAGTCACGATGTATGTTGCCAATAAACTCCAAAACGACTGAACCAATTTCAATCAAATTTCACATGTATCCGTAATTTAGTCTAACTTAGAAGATAGGATAGTTATTATCTGAATTATTCGCTTATGTCGTGAATATAAACGAATAAAATGAAGAAAAGTTTTCAAAGCGCTTGCACATTATAACCTGCAATTACGAGATAGATACGTATATTAAACAGTGAAACACAATTTGAAGGCGCTAAGTTATGATGTATAATTGTCTAAACTAAATTTTTGGTTGAACTTAAAGGTTGAGTGGTAGACCACTTTGTAATAAAATACATTATGCATGTACAATACATTTTTGACATATTTTCTTGATCGTGACATCAAGGTAAAATCTACATCGGGGTTGGAAATATAATTTACTTCAACCAGAAATGCTCATACGCGGGCAAAACTTACGAAAAGCGTGCGAAGCCGCGGGAAACAGCTAGTATTCAATAAATGATAAGTAATGAAGTATTAATGACATTAAGTTAAGTAATTATCTGTAAAGTGATTCTCAAATCGTATTATTTTTCTATAATGCTTGTAAGCTCATGTAATACAATATAAACCGCCTTGATACGCCGCATAATTTTTGTTGGCAGAATAATCCCTTTAATACTTGCCTGTTAACCAAGAAAATGAGAACAGGATGAAGCAAAAGGCTTTATCACAAGATGAATGCCTGGCTTACACGGGTTAGCGACGAAACTCTGTCAGTCACAGTGTCTATTACATCAGCGGCTGGACATTTTCGGGTGATAAGCGTATATGAAATTTTAAGAAACAAAAACATCGGTAGCCTATTACCAGATTATGTATTATATAATATAAGAAGTTTGTCTCCTTTTTAACGATTTCGAAATGGTTCTACGTTTCTGCCATAGAAACTTCTAAACCATTTAAAGTTAGGAGCGGATGGTCTTAAAAGTGTATCTCTAAGGATTTGTAGCAAAATATTTTCATAAGTAGTTTTTTGGGTGGATTACACGTAAAGTTTAATGGAGAGGATCAGCTCAAAAAGCATAAATTGTTTTTAAAATATGACAACTGTAGTGATAAATATTGTTGACATTAAACTAACCGTTCAATAACTATTGTGTGAATATTATATATAAATTTCATTTTTACACTATTATTTAAAAGATTGATAAAGTATGCCACACTACGAAAAACATACTTAAGGAATCTAACTGGTATTGTTTATGATTATTAATTTAGAACATCCAGAACCTAAAATATATGGAAGACACGCATGCGATAAACGTTCAAGAATGTTTCTGATACTTCTGGGCGATAGCTGATCGTAAAGTGTTTGGAATTAAATAACTATACATTGCTTTAAATGTTATTACAATTGAAAGGTGTTTACAAGAAAACATCTTAGAATTTTTTGATTGGTTTGGTAGGAAGATGAAACAGGGTCAGAATTTATGCACTTCTTTTTAAACGAGAAGATAAGAATGAATTGTATTCCAAAACATACGTCGGTTCTCGATGATAAAGAAATCCTTATGGGATTTACACGTATTCAATATATGGGAAACGGTTCGAGTTAATTACAAGCGTCACTATATTGGAACGAGATGACATACCGAGCTGGCACATTATCTTTACCAGTGCATACGAGTACATATAAGATAATATTTGTACCGACTTTCAGTAGTTTTAGGAGTTTATAGTTTTCATAAGCTCTATTATTTATACTAAAAAAAATTGTACTTTTTAGCCCTTAGTCCCGGATATTTTGAGAGCTAATGAAGTTTTAAGCCCGTAAAAATTGACTCATATGCTATACCTTTAAGGTTTGGTCGCCCTAACTGCGAGTTGAATTAAATTATTTACACACTGCTATGAAACCTAATGAAAAATTGTATATATTTGTAGACTTTAAATTGGCATACCATTCATTTCTACATACACATAAATGTATTCTATGATGGCTCATGTCCAACCGGAGAATTTTAATGAGTGCCAATTTTAATAAAAAAATTGATAAATGTTATTAAATTGTTAAATATTTTGTTAAAATTGAGCGTCGCTTTTAAATTTACAAATTATGTATTTTAGTGATTTTTAAAAGAATATTTTACTGACTTCTTGTGATTTAAATTCATTATGATCACGATTTACTGAAATATTACAACGTGTATATCGGTCTGAATATTTCCTTTAGATTATATATATATATATATATATATATATATATATATATATATAATTACAATAATACGTACATTTAAATTTGTTTGAATTGACATGAAAAAAGTTTAAAAAGTATTGTTGTAACAATGTCATATTTTCTAGAGAAAGTCTTAATTCCCTTGATATAATAACCCTATAATGATATGCGGCTTTAGCATACAGCTTACACAGAAAACAAAAGCTGTCTGTTGCCGGGCTTCACGCAATGAATGGGCGCGTGAGACAATAACGTGTATTAAAAAAGCACCGAACCTCATTCTGTACGTCAGCCTCCATCATGTCTCGCTGCTATTTTTACGGAATATGATATATATTTTGAGTTTGTAATCTAAAGGAAGAGCATTATCAATATACGTTTTTGTTTTGCATGTAACACCTCCACTCATACATTTGTGAATAAAAACTGAACAGAAATATTAATATGTTGAAAAGATATTATTAAATACCCTTTTAGTTAAATAACTACTATAAAGTAAATAAAAAGTTAAATTAAGTAGTAGTCGACCGTATTCTTAAAGAAATTCCTAAGACGCGTCATGTTTATACAAATTATTTAAGTTTGATACAAAATTGCCAGCTTTGATATTGTGGACCTAACAATTTTTAAGCTTCACATTAGAATTTAAGAAAAAGAAAATCAATTAGAAATTAAATAAAGTCTCATAGTAGAAAGGTGGTAGGTTGACACAGATTAGAACTATAGACCTATATAAAATTTGTTGAAGTGGGTTTTCTGAATTACAGATTAACGGTCTCCTTGGTCCTAGGGGAGACACTGAAGAGTCTTTTTTTTGGATACCCACACTAGATCCTGGATATTAATCCGGATGGTTTAGCACTTATTTGCCTACAGTAAGATGGTACTACAGAGTTCGCTATCTGGTTGTCACTAAATAATATATAATTTCTTTGTTTAGTGTATAAACAAAGAACATACATTTTGTAAAACAGTTAGATACGCTGTTTATACCACACAGAGGTAAACTATTTTATCCACAAAAGTCAACTATTAAGAAGCAATTTTCGAAAACTGAATGGTACATAAAAGCCTTCCCTAATGGTCTGCGGAGTACACAAAATGTTGCGAGCGTTTCTTGGACGACTTCATATTAGAGATGTGCAAAAAGAACTGGAGCAGTTCCATGAACCATAACCAGAACGGATCTGGAACAGTTCACTTGTTCGGAACTCCATGTTCCGTCGGAACGGTTTACTAGACGTGCCAAAATGGTTCCGGGCGTCTGGATCTTTTAAGCGGAACGACTAGGGTGGTAAATGTGTCAGTTCCGCTCTGGATTCTAGGCGACTACAATACTTCTATGTGGCAATCTGTACTTAATTATTTTTATTGATATATTCAAATTCTTATCAATTTATACGTTAGCAACTAATAATTCATATATGACTTTTAGTGTATGTAGACTTAACGAATGAACTTTACCAAATTAAATTTTCGCACAGCTATAGTTTAAAAGCTTTCTCTAGCAATATTTATTTAAAATTAAACTAAATTTTAATTTGGAATCAACCGTAGTAATTGAGTAATAAAGTTTTAGTACTTAAATAATTGAAGTTATTTTCACATATCTATTTATTTTAATGTTTTATGGAAACATTAGAAATATATAATTAAGTTTCAATTCCATTCATTGTATTTTAATCATTATTTAAAAGTATGTGAATTGCAATTCACTTCATAAATATTTCTTATTGTATCTGTTGTTGTTGAATAAAACTGTTTAGTTTACTTTGTAATGAGTGGATTTAGTTATGATTGGATTTATAATTTAAATTGATATTTGCGAATATAAGCATTCAAAAAGTTTAATTTTTATAGAACTGTATATCTATGATGCACGAAAACAACTTGAGCAGATAGACTTTGTGTTTAATATTCAAATATCGGAGCGTAATCGACCAGAACAAATAAGTAGATAAGCACTGTCGTAACAGAACGCAAGGAACTGGAACTATCTCGCGGAACTAGTTCCGAGGCTGGAACGTTGCGATTTTAGTTTTTGAGGAAAATGCCACACGTTCTGAGGAACTGAGCCGCTTTTATTTTCCTGTTCATTTCACAACCAAAATTGGCGTCAATTTTCTATATGATAAGTCTACACCGAGAATGGGTTTTCGGTATTTCTAGACACAAAGGGCGGAGCCCTGGAATCAAAACTATTATATATACAGTTGATATAAACGTGTTGAGGTTGGACAGACTTTTTACTAGCCAAAACTAGTTAAGAACGTTTTTTGGAGCCAATATACCCGATAACTCGTAAATGATTTTGGAAAAAAAGTAGCAGTGGATTTATTTCAACCATAATGGAAATGGGAGTTCTATGTGTATAAATAGCCATCCAAGATGGAATTTTGGTACGCTTTGAGCTAGAAGGCAGCAGCTCTAGGATTAAAATCATTTTTATGCCTAATTACTGGTTACGCATTGTTATTTCAGAGATATTAACCAAAATTACTATGTATTTTATAAAATTTATATGTTATCAGAGGCTGGGTCTTATGCGAATTTGATCCTTAACAGCTGACATCCTAGGTAAAACATTGTCATTTCACACTAGCCTACATAATTTAGAATACCAGGCATGAAACCATTTTATACCCCACAATATGGTTATCGTTTCAAGAGATGGCAAACATTTTTTATCTCTACCTATATATTTATACTTTTCCCGAGCAAGTTTAAGACAAGCAGTAAAATGTATACAATACAACTCTTGGTGTCTTCAAAATTATGAGCTCATTAGAAACGAACACAACACACATCATAGAGAGATTAAATGCGTGTAAAGAGGCTTTGCGAGGAAGCATTCTAAGGAAGTGGAAGTATGTAATTGTATTCAGAACGTCGAATATAGACTGACGGAGGAAAATATGGTTTTTAGTTCTAATTCATCTCAAATCTTTTATCAATAATATTTCATGTTTATTTGGTAATATTTGAATGGATAAACGAATAAAACAAAAATAACTATAAGAAAACAATTTATGCACTTATTTATTTATACAAAAGTAATATTACCAATTAAAGATGCTACGATCCTGTAGTATATTTTAAAACGGACAAATAATTAAATGTAAAGTGCAGGAAAGCCGCAGGTTAGTTTACTAATAGAAAGTTTAATTTACACAATGAATCGTTAAGAATGGCAAGCATAATATGAATAAAGATAAAACTATAAAAATATGTGTTTGTTCACCTTGAACTGTTTTTTAGATATAAGTACTCGTACATCAAAACCTACATGTTTAGTCAGATACGATTACCGCATTATTTAAGGAACACTAAACCGTTTTTTATATATGAATGTCACATATCAATACTAGGTTAGTTTTAAATTTTTTCTTTGTATGATTAAATCCATGTAATTTAAAAAAAATGTTTGTTGGATACACGAAAACTTTCTTCCTTGAAATTATTGTTTTTAAATCATAAATTAGTAATATGGAACGCTACAATATTGAATTTAATATCTTTAAGTATTAAGCCTCAGATATCCTCGGAAGCAAATCTGTATAACAACAGTGATGTATCATGAAGTGTGAGAAAAGATGTGATTTGAAGAGAGAAAGCATTTTGTGGGAGATTTAGATTAGCTGATAATGAAAGTGTCTGGAAATATGTGACGTCCTTGAGTCATCGCTGCCATAAACTGTCCTCTTCACTTCTTAAAGAGGTTTTAACGCAATTTTCCATCCTTCCTCGTTTCTCTAACTCTATGCTGCTTTTACCATATCTCTGATCACGACTTATGAGTATAAAATAATTTAATGTAAAAATCCATTATGATAGGTTCCTTATCTACATTATTAAACAAATTTCTGAATTTTTGCATGGAGATGTTAGGTATATAAAAGTATTATTTATTATACATAATTGATATAAATCCAAAGCCATCTAGACGTCCTTTTTATGAAGTTGTAATCCTTTATGGACGTTAAATCAGGTGATCGTTCTCCATTGGTCGATTGACTTCGCGTGACGTTCTTAGCGATCGACATAGTTTCTGTTAGACGCTGCTTGGACAATGTGTGGTTAGCGTTGTTCATAATATGACCTAGGAGGTCATATTTCATAGAGAGTTGGTGAATGTAAACTTGGAAGGTGTATCTCTAAATAAAGTGCGGGCGTTGATTTGATTTGCTTCTTTGTAAAACCTGTTAAATAGGTGGAGTGTATCTTTACAGACGCATTCCTTTATATCACGAGTACCACCCGGATGCCTGTAACCTTTGTGAAGTGATAACGGCGTTGCAAACGACCCATCCATCCAGGAATGAGTCAACTCCATAGGAACCCCGACGGAGAATCCGAGCCAGATTAAGCGCCTGACCTGAAGCGAGAACGATCAAAATAATTAATAAAACTAGAAAATAACAATAACAAGTTAAATGTATCGTATTAATAAGTTAATAAATACGGTACATTTGACTTGTTATTGTTTTTTCTAGTCCAGCAGTATTCATTGGTCCTTTGAACCCGGATTCATAGTCTTCATAACTTAATTTATTTCTATAGTCTCTAACTATTTAATAATGTATGAAAATATTTCATGCAAAAGTACACATTTATACATGTTTAAGGAACAGATATTTCGGTTAAAGAGTAAAATTAAATTGCCACTTATTCTAGTTTAGCACGTAAAGAAGCAAATCTGGTATGAACCAGTTGTATTTCACACGCTATAGTAGAGTTTCCCTTAGTGAAGCGATAAAATTTATATACATACTTGGTTTGAGAAGACGAGTTCTATAGAATATTATCTACTATCTGCTCTTGCGATCTATTTCCGGTCTAAAGTATGAAGTATGAACGTCTTAAGTATTAGATAGTTCTGAAAAGTCTTCTTCAATCAAACAGTTTATATTCCTAATTGTCTGGTTCCTTTCTAGGGTATTTCGGGTGCCGTAGTATCATGGACCGTGTTGTCCTAATCAAGAATAATAAACAGAAACACGTTTGGCTTAAATTTATATCCCTGTGAAAAAGCAATCAATCGCGCCCTTTGGAATCTACTTCAGGTTAAATTATTTCCACTGCTGCAGTAGCATTTTAATTGTTGCCCCTATTTAAAAAAAATATATACATACGTTGTTCTGAAATATGTTTTGGTTAAAGAGCTTCTATTTCGGATTTTTTCTAATCTTTTTCTAGTCTAATTTATTGTCGGTACTGGTAGTCTGTTGAGTGCCTAATTAATACACATGTGTGTCAATTTAACCTTTCTAGACAGTGGCAAGTTGAAAAACCAATAATAGTTTTACTAAGTGTTTCATCTCCATTTAAGTTTGTGTGTAGTTGATATTTATGTAAAATATATGTCTATTGCGGGCTTACGCCTCCTGTTTTCAAATTTCATCTTTCTAAAACATCGGAAAACTTGAAAAATATGGTTTTTCTATGGATTGGAGTAATTGTTAAATCCTTTTCAGTGGTTCATCCAAATGCAATTATTTTTTGTTTTCCTTTGCAAGTCATGGTGTATGTGTGGTAAAAATTTCTTATTTTTAGCATATCAGGATTTAATAAATAAAAATATAGTTCCTCTAGGGGTTTAAACTCTATTTTAATTGTTTTGGGTAATAATCTTCATGAAAATTCTTCTATTTTTGTATTTTAGAAGCATGAGGCACACGTGTGTCAAATATGATCGTTGTAGGTCATTGGGAAGTTTCAATACAACTAGCAATAACACATAAGTGTGTTTGAAAACTAGCAGTTTAAATTATAAAATATGTTATAATAAAGCGCTTTAATTTGACTAATTGAACACTAAAGCTTTTTTACGGATGTATCATATGAATTTAAAACTAATTGTGTTACATTGGAATGTACTTATTTGAAGAATATTAAAAGTCTTATAATGCTATTCTCATATTTACGCACATTCTCCCAAAACTTCCCAGAACCTGCAATACTTGAGCCTTTCACATACCTATATCCTTAAACTCCAACACCAGTCTACTTACTTACCAGTCTCTTCTTCCAAAGAGATTATGTAAGTATATTCTCGCTATAATTGCATTTCTGTGAGAGATAGATCTATTTGCAGTTGTATCGTCTTTACTTTCAAATCACACATTCTTTTGTAAAGATATATGTTGATTTAAATATTTGAAATTGTATAATTTGACAGTAATGAGTTTAAAATTTTAATGGTAATAAGTCCCGTACAACTCTAATTAATTTTAAAGAGACAGTGACTGTTCCTCAAACATTCAATGTTACACTAGTCTTTGTGTCAACAGATAGCTCCCATTAGTCCATTACAAGGTTGGTTAATCAATCACAAGGAGACTAAGAGCTCGTCTAAATAGTGACTAGTGACGTGTAACAGCAATTGGTCCACATAATTTGGCACTTCAAACGTAAATGACAAATATTTTAAATTCCGTGTAATTATTTCCAAAGAAATAAAAATACATTATTAACATCTTTTAATAAACGTATGGTTACAATCTTCACAGTAAAAACTAACTTTTAAAAATGTATTAATACAACTTGGATTGTGCGTATTAAAACTATAAAAATATTAACCAACCATATAATGATTGAAGTTTCCAATTGTATGATATTTTTTTACAATAGCTCACTATGATCCAACTATAATATAAAATGGTGTGGTTTTCTGTAATAAATCTGGGCTAGTACGATATTGCCCTTACCTGACCATACGAATTTTGGTGAAGAGCTATGATTACGGGTTTCCCATATGGTAATCCACCGCGTGTTTGGTTAACCTAAAGTACCCATTAACGATACTAATAACTGAGCGGTTTGGAGCTAAATTAAACAGCAATGCTTTTAGTTGTATTGTCGCCGAGTTGAAAGTTAATTATCCTTTCAAAAATTCAGTTGATTTTATGTAATAAGTCAATACTAACATATGACGTGTTTCCCTCAAAATTGTTTCATACACATACACTCTTTCATACTTTGGGTACATATTGTCTTTGATGTTCGATATAGAATGAATAAATATTGCTGTGAGAATTTTTCGACACGAACCCAGATTAATTTAATAAAATCCTATCTAACATGGTTCATAATACAAATGACTTAATAATAAATATTTGCCAAATAACACACTCTTTGTAGATTGTTAAAGATCAGTTTCATTGTGTTAAGCCTATCACACGACGTTCACGTTATCCGTAGAGACTATTGACTTATCTGTAAAATATATATGCCGAGGAAATATATGCTTAAAAATTTTAAAGTCATTAATTAAATTTTATTCATTTTAAGGTTTATAGTAATGGCTACCATTTCTGTTAGGAATTTCCAATTCTTTTCTTCCTTTTTGTCACTATACTTTTATATAAAAAAGTTATAAAGTTTAATAAAATATAATTAAATTTTAAAATACAGTTTTCTTAGAAGGCAACCAATTTAGTTGAAGTATTGGACGGTTGCAATTTGTGTTGTTATTTTAAAAGGCTGACAGATGATAAAACCATTATTTACTTCATTCAATTTGTGCTAACACTAAAACACTTTCCGTCTTAAAATCTGATTCGTAAAAGAATTACTACAGTAGTTATTAATTGCAGTATATTTCATAAATATTCAACAGATTGTATTCATTTTCGTTTTACACTAATCGGGTAAACAATTGTCTACGCCCAACAAAACAATATTGCAAATCATTATTAAAAAGACAAATACAATAATGTTATTGAATAAAACTCTATATTTACGAGGAACCTGAACAAATATTGATGCTCTCAGCCAATAAGATGACAAACAATGTCAGTATTGTTTGGCAAGAACAGATCGCATTGATATGCTGCCTGACATCAAACATTCCGACGTGCTTGGCATTAGGCATATTTCTTTATGTTCTATAACTTTGCTTTATTATCCATACCAATTTTCAAGTAGACATATCGATTCCATCGCAATATTTTCTTATAATAAATTTGAGTAGTAATAGTTGTGAAAACACACTGTGTAAGGTTTTTTGACAGCTTATAATTTGGGAAGCTATGTAAGTAGTTTACATGTAAAATAGTGATTACGAAAGGAATATTTTTGATTAATCAAATTTATGGTATTGTTTAAGAAGATTTTCTTTCTTAAACTAAATGTAATTCTAATGTTTAGTTTAGCTCCATTTCACCTTGCTCTCAGTACAGTGTCTGAAATCTGACACTGTCCCAGTCTTCACCCGCTGGAGAGATACAATAATGTTGGTGATTAAGATGTTCAAAATAAAATCTTGACATTTTTCCACATCAGAGACATCTGAACCACAAAACCGATCTCCCTGGTTTCCCAGTAGCTACCCAATGTAAAATAGATGAAGAGGTGTTTTCATTGTCTCATCTTTATGTCTGGGAAATCCTGATTCCATGTCTCACAGGATAAAAACTTTAAGACATAAGTATTCTATAAAATATTTACAAAACATTATAAAAACATTTTATCAAAGGTCATTTATTTAGATAAATAATATTATACTGTTAATTTTAGCACACACGTTTAAAGGACGAATATAAAAGGAATGCTGATTTATTGTTTTTCGTAGTAAATTTTTATTTGTTAATGTAGACTTAATAAGTACTGAACACTGTTTTACAGCTAATACATATATACATAAATAAACCTAGGAAAATATATTACTGAATTTGTCGTTTATCACTAAATATTTTTTAATATTACATTTTTTGAACTATTTATACTTTTTCGGGTGATATAATTGGAGATATTATCAAGTTGTAAATAGGATTGTTATTTACTTTTATTTTCGGATACATGAAGTAATCCCTCATTGCCCAAGTCTGTACCATGAACATCGTGTAAGAGGCAGATAGAGTAGAAGTATTTATAACGCGAAGGCGCAAATTGAATCCCCTGATTTATATCGGTTAGAGGTTCCCATCTGCATGGTTACTGGCCGTTACACGGCTAGACTGCCTCGCTGCTTGCCTTCATTATACTTTTGGAAAGCTTCAACTTCCTGCTGTCTTATCGAATCAAGTCAAAACCTAAGTTTTCATATTATGAATTTAGATATTGTTGATAAATTGCAGTAGTTTAATTGAAGTTAATTTATTACAATTAATTTATTAAATTTTATAATTTTCATTCAAGTGAAGTTTCTAAACAATTATAATAAGCTTTAACGTCTATAGCCTGTTACATTGGATATAAATAATAAAAACAAAATTATTGAATATTGATTTTATTACACTTCAAAAAAAAAAAAAAACAAACTATAGTAAGACGCTAATATGTTATTAAAAGAAGAGATTAAAAAAACAGGCAAACCTATAATTATTAAACTAGCAATAACTTTCAGATTTAAAAAGATTGTTTTAAAGGACTTAAGGAACACTGTGAGCATATTCTTTTTAATTGTATTCCAAACAACTCTGAGATAAGAAGTGATAGTCACTGAACGATATTTCAATCTCTCGATTCGTTTTAAATTTAAATACCTCTAAGATTTTTCGAATTTCTTCCGAATATTTATTATTTATTAATTATTTATAATACCTTATAAATCTATTAAAATTTTGAAGATTGTGAAACTTTTTTATCGTTGGCATAATTTTTGTACATTTCTGACAGCAGTGCCGCACAGTGACGTGCACTCGTGTGTAGATAGTGGATTGGATAATTTAACAGTCAGTGCCATTACCTGCTGATTGTCTGTAGCTATTAAATTGCTCATCACTTCACTACAAAATTGTAGGTTTCCCTAAAGTTATCTTTAATAATTGGACTTCACAATATTCGTAGGATATTCAAAAAGCCCAAAGTTGGAAGACCCAATAGGTCATGATTTGAAACACATGAAACAAATTTATGTACAGATGAACCTATTCAAAAAACCTTAAATATAATAAACCGTCTAATGAAATCTAATTTTTTGCCAGAAACAATAATCTGAACCAGTGATTCTTCTGAAAGAGGTTCTGAAACAAAATTATTTTGAACTTAATGGTACATTTTACAGGGATTGGAAATGGACTCCCCATTATCTGGCTTTTTGTCATATTTATATTGTACCGATTGTATTAAATAATAATTCTGGGGTAACTGGATTACCGGTGGAAGGAGTAGACCCAGATGAGTGATAAGGACTGGACTATACAAAAGAGGCTGCATGGGAATTTAGGAACTTGTCCTTTTGATCTGTGCAATATAAAACTTGTTGGTGCAGTGAGCACATGTATATAAAATTTTATGTAAAAATACTAAAATAGTTTTGTGGTTGTTACAGATGCTTTCAGCATTTTTTGATTTTTAAATCTCTAACACTGAAGAATTTTTTTAATTATTAAATCTCTAACACTGAAGAATACTTTTAAAGTAAAGTAAAGAAAATTAGTAACAAACATAATTGAATTTTGAAGATAAATTAAAGTGAAGAATTGCCAGATCAGATTAGAGTGTGAATGTTTGAATTTTGAAAATTGAATAAAAGACAAGCTGTAAGAACTTTGTACATTTTGGGAGTGAAGAATATATTACAAGTTTGAATTTAAAAGTCATCAAGAAGTTTTTATTTTAATTTTAATTGCAGTAATTATTTTTAAGAAGAAGTTTTATTTTAGTTTGAACTTTATTTATTTTAGAATAATTTACTTGAACTTTTAAACCTTCACAAAAGTTTATTTTAAATTCCAAAGCTCACCCCTTATGTGCCAGTAAAACGGTAAAATATCTTAATCACATAGAGAACGAATACATAATCTGATCGGAATAAATAAATAAAGTATTATTTTACAGTAGATATAAAGTGTCACCATTGTTCTGTTTGATAGTCATGTTCGCCAGTTAGATATTTTCTATAAATATTTACACAAAATGGCCCCTAATCTACATTTCACCACTGAAACAGAAGCATCAAATCAACTGAACCGTAGATCTCACTGTACAAAAAAGCAGCAATATTTTAAAACTTCGATACACCGTAACTGAAATCACCAAGTGTCTTCTGCCGGCAGGGATATTTTATCATGTTTTTATATTCGTGTGTTATGGGCCTACAAAATGTTATGTTTTACGTTATTTGTTTATTAATTGGGTTTTTATACTCTATTCGTATATTCTAAACTAAGACAACTTCAGATGGACAGTGCTCACTCTTAATACTTATTGACACCAGGAGATGACTTGTTATTTATTTATTTTTATTTACGTATTTTTTTTTATTTACGTACTTATTTTATTTAAAAAGGAGAAGCCGATCTCCTTTTATGCCTTATTCTGCTCTTCCTCGTGGGCCTCTAGGTTTGTTTATTAGATGTAGAAACTATAGTAGTATTATGACTACGGTTTTAACTATTTAACGAAGTCACGTGTTAATTTCATTATTCAATCCGCAGTTCGTTCAGGGCTATATAATATGGAAAATAATTTGCTCATATTTACTATACATTAATTCTTTTCATTTTAATACTATTTTTGTACTTATGTTTGTTTTTGTTGTTTTATTTACTAGTATTTATTGTAATGTTTCATTAGTTCGAAATAGAAATAATTTTAATCATGTTATTCTATAATTTTAAGTCTGTTTGATAAGCAGGATGATGTATTTTAAATTCTTGTGGAGAATTGTATTAGTGACACTAGGTAAAAGTTAGTTTAGTATTTAAAACTCACTTTAATACATAACATTTTTTTGTTTTCATATGCGCAGTGATTTTCCAGTGTGCCACAATTATCTTAGAGTTCAGCAGTAGAGTTTTAATTTCACAAGCATTGTTAGAGGATTCTTGTATTTCACTGCACAACACGTTATCAATAATTAAATAAGACGTATTTTTAAATGTTTTTGTTAAGAATTGTTGTACAGTTATTAGTAACGTGAGTAAAATCATAGCATCTTAATATCTGTAGTTTTATTTTGTAATTTATTTGGAATTTAATTATATTATTCATATTAGTTTTAAGTGTTTTTCATCTTATTTTCATATAAATACTTTCACATTGTTTTATTGCAGAATATATTATTGTTAAATTTAAAAATATTTACTGCAATAAATCACAATACAAAGCTACGCATAATTAGAACTCAATACACAGTAGGGACGAGAATATCACAGTGCACATATCTGGTAAACGTTTTATGTAATAACATTTAGGAAGATAAAAACCAGGTTAAGAGGAAGCGGTAATGAGACACACAAACCTTCTACTTATACTAATGAGATCTCCAACACAAGGAGCATAACGATGTACTTAAGTGTTTACTTTATTCATTATAATAAAGGCAACAGTATTAAGTCACATAAATATTAGTTTAAAAAACTAAAAAAAACACGCTTTTATAGCTAACCAAACTAAAAAATAGAAAATAATGTTTAATTACAAGGCGTTTATATTATGGTAGTAGAAGGCAAAACAATCATTCATAGTCAATCACCTCAAAATAAAATTATAATAAAATTTAAGTTATTAACAGAAAAAATTAATTCAGAGTAAAAAGCGTGGGGTCCTTGATATATTAAATATTACAATCATTCTATCGGTAATTATCTTTGAGAGGAGACTTATGAAATGTAGTAAAATGCACCTCACGCTTTTTACTCTGAATTAATTTTTTTCTGTTAATAACTTAAATTTTATTATAATTTGATTTTGAGGTGATTGACTATGAATGATTGTTTTGCCTTCTACTACCATAGTATAAACTCTTTGTAATTAAAAATTATTTTCTATTTTTGAGTTTGGTTAGCTATAAAAGCGTGTTTTTTTTTAGTTTTTAAACTATTACTTGTTTTTCATTTTTTAGCTCGATGTATCAATTAGTTTCTTGTGGAAATGTGGTATTTCTTACGAACCATTCCGCAATCTCATCATTTCATTTAAAGCTTCACTGTTGCATGGGGGTATTTCCTGCTAACTTAGAGCAATCAAGTTCTTCAATCCGAATACCGTCTAAAGATCTTACACGACTAAGTGGTACATAGGCTTGTCCAGCAGCAAACAATCGCGAGCCTAGATTAAGGATGTCGGGTCGGAATGGTTTTTGCCCGCTTGGTACGTTTCTGTCATCGGTGCCTCATTGAAGGTTCTGTCCTATTAATAGCTACCAACGGGGAAATAGCAACCTGCATCGCCTCAATATGACTCCTCGAGCTTGCACTTAAGATGTCGGCTCTGATCCCTGGAGACTCGGAGCTTCGCAGTTCTCTTTAGATTAATTATTGTCGTAAAAATCGAAGGCTGGCATCTAAGCTACCAAGGAACTGTGGCTGTTTGAAACACCTTTGCCGGACGTGAGGGTTAGGTATGTGAAGTATTTAATAAACGTAATGTTGGCTAGTATATATAATTTATCATTCTTACTGAGCTGTATTAAAGCTATTACTTATTTGAGATATACTATTATAAAATGTTACACGCTTAACTAAGTTGAATTTTTCGTATCGTAAATCATTTTATATTTTTATCATATAATTACATGCGGAATAAACTTCGTAAATTTATCTTTATATTTTGTAATCTGCTTAATATACTTACAATAGATCTTTTAAAAACTGTATATTATGCTTATGTGCAATCAATTCTTCAGTATGGTTAATTTAGAATGGGGTGGCTGTTTTCAAAATAACCTTGCTCCCTTAGAAGGCGCTCAAAAAACTATTATAAAAGTAGCTCTGAAGCGAAATCGTATTTATCCAACCAATTTATTATTTGAAGAATTTAAAGTTTTTTAACGTCTCGCAATTATATATCCGAACATTAGTTTTGTAAATTTTTCAACATCGAGATTCAATTTTCATTCACAGTAACCACAGCCATTTTACGCGTTCTTCACTTCATAACAGAATTATTGTTCCTAGACTCGTTAAAGCCTTTAATTCAACATCATCTCACTATATTGCTCATATAATTTTCTCAAAATTACCATACTTTATAAAAAACCCAAGACCTTGCACTATTAGTACGTACAAAAAATTAGTCAATAAATGGTTAGTAGATTCTGGGCGAGATGGATTTCGTCAATATTTTTCCTCAATCTACACCTAGATATGCTTTTTTATGTATTAAATTTCTGTTATATTTTTGTATTACAATCAATGTTAGTCTGAGTTTTTGGTGAGTCTGTACAATCGTTTTGACTGCAGGCCAACAAGGACATGTGGTGCGAGCAAGTGTGCGGGTGCGTGATTGGGGTGTGTGTGTGTGTGTGTGTGTGTTTTAGTGTGTGTGCGTGGGTGTGCAGGTGTGGTCCAAATATCTCTCTACTTATATCGGCTAATTTTTAATTAAGTCTTTCTGATTGCTCTTTTTTATGTAAGTCACAAGTTTTTATAAATTACATTTTTAAGTCTTCAAATTGCATTTTCTAAATAAGTATTTTCCTTTTAAATTTTAGATTATTTATTAACTAGATTTACTCATGTATTCCATGCTCTGGCCTTGTATGGTTTATTTTAGAGGTTAAATCTTCATTTTTCATTTGTTAATGAAAATATTTTTATTAATGACAATTCATTTCCTTATTTAAATTTAAGTTTTTTGTGTGTTATTGGTAGTGCAGACTGAGGAACTCGTTTCCCCACACACAGGCTGATGCCCATGTGGGGATAATTTCCTATAAGATTTTTGTTATGTATTATATTTTACTCTGTACATAAATTTTGGAAATAAATAAATAAATCAATCAATCAATCAAATCAATTGCTATATTCTGATATATATATATATATAATTTCAATAAACATTGAATCGCAAAAAGTACTTGCTCCGTCGGAACTCGAACCCGGATCTCTCACTTGCCGGGTGAATGTGCTACCATTACACCACAGATCCCTCACCTTTTCCGATTCAATTATTTTGTATTTGGGCGTATGTGTCACATATGCATTTAAATACGCAAACTAATATATGATCGGAAGACCTAATACCTGTCAAATGACTTTTATTTACATTAAATAGTATACATGTCAATAGCCTTATTTAATTTCAATAAACATTGAATCGCAAAAAGTACTTGCTCCGCGGTGAATGCATCTTTGTGAATGCTCCCGGCATCTCTCAATTGCCGGGTGAATGTGCTACCATTAAACCACAGAGCCCTCACTTTTTCTTTGATATATGTTAAACAAACATTAAATAACAACAAATATATATATATATATATATATATATATATATATATATATATATATCAAACATACACATACATAATAAAACTAATGGTTATTGTAGTTCAGACTTGAATATACCCATATTTTGGTACTTTTATTATTTAATTTATTAATTATAATTTAATTTAAAACCCAGAGGCAATTCTCATAAGTTATGTTTTAATATATTTTATACAGCTCACATATTTGATCAAAGCGAAATGGCTCAGAAAGTGGTCGATAAATCAGTAACTCTTGAGGGTAAGGGTTACACAAACGTTTGGCGGTGGATATATTGCCGTTGCACGTGGCTTTGGTAAACGTAAGGTCGCACATGGCATACAAATGTTCATGCGTTATTAAAGTTCCCTAATCCATATTAATACCATAGTTGTAACCTTGTAATTACATATGCAAAATTTCTGTTTCATATTACAAATTGTAGCTTTAATTGTTTCAAAAGTCACATTCATATAACTGTCATGAAGTGTACATTTATCAAGTTGCAATCGATATGTAATATTTCTAACTTATATGCAACATTTCTATTTGTCTATATTTCTCGATACTAATTTGATTTTTTAAATAATAGTTTTATTCTTAAATAATTGTACACTACATGTCTATAAATTATAGCATGATAAGTATTTTTCTCGATTTGAAATTAAACCTAAAAATATAGGTTATTTGAAACTACTAAATGAAATGTATGCTTGAATAAAACCATAGAGATCAAGTGAGGACAACAGGATAGGTAAACAGTTGAATACATACAGTGTAAAATTTTATGAGATTAATAATTAATAAAATAATAAATAATAATAAATAATTTATAATGTAAAAATAGCAATGTTATTTAAATAGCAATGCTAATAAATCCTTAAGTTTTCTTACTAAAAGAGAGTACAAAATCTAATTTTGTATTTCTAAATACTAATATAAATATACTGACACGGTCCTAGATGTGCAATGAAACTGGCGCGCCACGCCATTGCGGTGGGAATATTAAACATAGCTCTCTCTGTCTTTATTTCATACAAACTTATGTAAAACTCATTAAAGGTCCTGTGTAAATTAAGTTGTTATTTTTTAGATTATAAACATTTATATGTTCTTGTATTTTAATAAAAAAAATCTAAATACGGCAATAGTTAAGGATATTATGGCCACAGTTGCAAAAATTTCATATTAAAACAAGAGCAGCTAAAAGTAACAGAACTGATGTGGCTCACAAGGAGTGCTGAGACGTTGATATTGTTTAGCTTTCGGCTTTTTAAAAGCGCATTATCTCATTTATTTCTCAACCGATATTATTGAACTTGGTATCTAAAACTTTTAATTAAATTTTCTAATTAAAATTTAATAACTTTCACATGTTTATCAAATGTGGTTTTTTAAGATATTTACGATTAAAAATTTAAGAACCACCATTTTGAAATTAAAGCTCTTATAATTGTTTGTATGCAATTAGCTAGTTAGGCCTTTAAGTTATAAAGCTATATACCAAAATGTAAACAAAATAAATGCCGTTCTAAAATTAAAAATAATTGTGTAGGCCTAACAATTCAAAATCGTAAATGTTCGGTTAATTATTGAGTTATCGAAAGTTAAAAGTTAAAATTTAATATTTTGTTTTGTCCTTGGTCCACGAATAATATCTTATAAGATTGGTAGAGAGTTCTGGGGGACTCTGTATATATAGGCCAGCCTATTACCCTTGCGCCACCTAGCGGTACGTTTTAAATCATGCTTATTTTCAATTATACCCTGAAAAGAGTTATAAGAAAGTAAACATTAAAGCAAATATTAAAATAATATAATTAAAAAGAAACTTTGAATCTGATATCTGGGGTAATGTTTATGTAAGGATTTGTTGATATGCAAATGATGTCTCTAATGCCAGAACTATTATGTTTCAAACCCTACCACTTGGTCGTATGTTTAAACTAACTTTGCTCGGTCTGTTTGTCCTACAGCCCAACTCTGTTTTATTATTTACTCTACACATAGAGTTATACGTTATTATATTCTAAAAAAATGTATTTGTTTTTAGTTAAAGTTATAGTTAGTTAATTGTTTTTTTTAAATCTAATGAATTTATTGTATGAATGAAGAATTATTGTTAAAATAGTGGTTTTATGAGTACCTTCTAACCTATTAATGACAGTTCCGCTTTAAGTTGATTAAAACCATTGTTCCTTTTAACATCACAATAATTTAAAACAACGTATTTGCGAATATTACTTTTAATCGTACCAAAGATGCCATCATCCACTTCACATCCATTCACCATTCTCATCCATTCATTTTTTGTGTGCGTGATCTTTATATGTATTGTTAAATTTGGCAGTTACAAAAGTGTTACGATTTTATTAAAACTTAAAAAATCTGCGTTATGTGTCTTGTATTCATGAAGAATCAATGATAATATTTTAGAGCAACTCTTATATCAATGCCTTTTGCTGGTACTTGCTTCCATAGAATAAAAATTCACATACACGATTCAATAATATTTATTATTTTTCAAAATGTACTATAGTACTATAGTAAACATTTACAACTGGAAACATAGGCTCAATTCTACTAGACTACTTTTCTTCATTTTAGTGGATACCAAGGCAGATGTTGTACGATATTTATTTGTTACACTTAATTAGTGCATTTACTTTTGAAATTTGTCACCACTTACTCTGAGGACGTTGTCAAATGAGTAATTGGATTCCAATTGAGTAAAAACATAATTTATTAGCTTATTTCATAAACAAGCGCAATGCGTGCAATGGAAAAGAATATATTTATTTATGTTCATATGCAGCACCCTTTAAATAGTATTTTATTTGTGTTTGTATATTATAATTTGTTATATCCCCACAATATCATATTTATCGTCTTTATAGTTAAAAATAAAATGGGGTTGCAACACCTAGAAGAACACCTAGATACTATATATCTGCAATATATAGTATTATATTGCAGATCTATTCGAGTTTTTTATTGGTATTTTCATAAACTTTCCAATAAATATAACTTATCTAAAGGACTTTCCTATGCCATTTAAAAATATACCTATGACTTCTCTGTTATTCAACTGAAAATTTCATGCAAACCGATGGTTAATGTTTTATTTATACTCCTAGTTTCATTTATACCTAAATAAATAATATGCTTGGTAAACAATAAGTGATTTCTACTCAGAACATAAAACCTGGAAGAACCTGGATGTAATGTGGAATAATAATAATAAAAGGCAAAATTTAATACAATAATTGCGGTTTACATATTTGATTGCATTTAATATAATTAAAACTCATTGGTTGTGTCCATATATTCACTATATGAAATAAATACACAATTACAATTTCAAGATAGATTACAATTACAAAGTAAGTAGATATAACTGAAATTTGAAAAATAAAAATTAGCCATATTTTATAAATTAATGTAAAAATATATAATGCACACTCTACTACAATACCAAAAATATGAAAATCAAGTATAAAATTACAAATTTGTTTCTATTATTATAAACAATATAATAATAGTTTATATTATTATATTATAATATATTATATTACCTGTGGTAAGAGATATATAACTATGTGCTTAAAGTTTTAATGGTCTTGTGTAAAATACTAGGTTTATAAAAAATTTCAACGAATTCCAGTTATCTTAGGTGAATAAATATTAAACTAAAAATATCGTCGTATAAGCTGTGTGCTTCATTATGGTAAACTAAATATAGCCGACATTACTGGAATAATAGTTTTAAAGAGTGAATTGTATAAAAAAAAAAACAATCTAACTTTGATTACTACAGATAAATGTTACTATATGTACAGAAAAGAATATTTTATTTTGTTAGTTTATTTTATATCCAATACCTATATTTACTGTAATCTAGTCATGTGAAAAATAAAATTTCAAGTAATGTGTATCTGATACTTATTTCAGAAATCGGTTATCTTTTTTACCTTTATATAAATTATCATAAAATATAACGCTCTGAGGTAACGTCACACTAATTGAAATTAATTTATTATCTAATTAAGTACCTGAGAAGATAATATAAAACCACTTCGATATCTACAACCTAAAATAACAATGCCAAGACAGCGTCAGAGATTTCCTGATACCTTTGTTATTAACTCATTTGAATGCTTAATAAAAGCTGCAAACCTCGTCTTGAACTCAATTTCAAGTCGACCTCTTATAATGGAGAGTTATTCTCCGGGAAGTGTTTTATTCTCCAAAGACATTAACGGACTTCTTCTTGAACGTACAAATTTAGTTTCTTCCTTTCCATTTACATTGCTTTTGTTTATTTCAGAAAACTGAATATAACGAATATAGATGTTGTAGCGTATAAATCATACTTGGCTTATATGTCATAAAGTTCCATCAGGTCTTGAAATAAGTACATTATTAATAGATGTATTGTTTATGAAAATAAATGGGACATAATGCAGAGTGGGGTAGTAAATTTATAAAAATATTTTATATGTTGAGCAATAACAAGTTTTATTTTATTGATTATTGTATTTTGAATGTTATATATGTTATTCTTCATTTTCAAAATATGAGCTACTATTTGGTAGTCATAAGGTTTTCACCCAACGATTAACTTAACTAACCGATTAAAAAATGTATGTAGCAGTAGTAATTATTATTATAATCCAAACGAATACTTTCTAAGAGAAATAAAACGGCAAAGCTATACTTTTCATAATTTTATTTTGAAATAAAGCATTTAGCTGATATAAATTAAATAACAGTCTTCATGCGTATGGTCAGGCTAAAATGGAATTTGATTGACTAAAAAGATGGTATTAGTTAAATATTATAGTAAAATTTTAATAATGGTATCCATTTATTTAATTCCAAATGTGTTGTTAAAGACAAGTTTATTTTAAAATAAAGTTATTTACTTCAATAATATCTAAAACGACCATGTAACTAAATTAATATTTGATTTGTATTCAACTATAAGAAGGTGAAATTGATTATTAGTTGAAAATTCGCTCACATCGATTTGATATTTGATTAAGGTTCATTGTATCGATTCTTTTAAACATAGTAGTGGCCATAAAAACTAAATAGTTATTCGTTACAAAAACTATAACTTTAAATAAGAGTAGCTGATGGCATATCTTACCGTCTACATTGTTAAAAAGGGTGATCTTATTGGTCATAATCACTACACCCCACATTATACTAGACAATACAGGTCCATAATTATATGACTTGATTTTTGGAACAGATTAATAGACTTACTTATTGTATTATATAAAAAGATTTTTGGAATACATTTAGTAGATTTACTTTTTGTAAATATCAAAATTTAAATATACACTACGTACTCGCATTTATTCCCAGAAAATTCATACACGAGATTGGGGGAAACAAAATTTAGTACTATGATGCTGTATGAAATGTTATTTGTATTCACAATATAATATCAGCTCATTGATTTAATTTAGATTTAAAATCATGCAGCAAAATAAATAAGTTAACCTGGAGGCAATACATTTTTAATTGATAGGAAGATTATTGTAGACACAATGTAGCATTTCTTACTACTCAATATTTGCTAGTTTGTAGCGTGTGAAATATCAGCTAGTGAGTTCTTTTTCACAAAGCATGAATAAAAATGGAGCCATTTCAATGTTTATTACGTCCCGGAGCGTTGGCGTCTCAACACTCGTACACAGAACTCTGACATATCCATTTAATACTTTACTGTATTTCCATGAAATAGTGTTTCCAGTACACCAGCAGTCAAGGTCAGTACAAGGATACTCATGGCAGATCTATAAAGTGAGATTACGTCCGATAAGTACAGGAGGTTGCACCCCCCCCCCCACTACTGACAAGCTTGTGTTACAAGTATCTCTGTTACTCCAACCAGAATAACAGATTTGAAAATGAAATGTAATGTAGTAGTGACAATGGAGGAAGTGAAATTATTAATTCGTAAACTCCTCAATAGGATCTTCCCCTAGACTGCTCTATCAGTTATGTCCCCCTTTTGTTTTTTTTAAAGTTCTAGATAACCACAATTTGCTGTCTAGTAGTAATAAGTTTGTGATGTTAATAAGGACATTAAATTTACATCTGTAGTACGTGTTGCTAATTTCCCACATCGTACGATTGGTATCAATTTGTTATAATTCACAGACATCAAATTGGTATCGATTAGAAAAGATGTGCTCCACAGTACCAGGAGGTCTAAGCTCAAAACATAGTCGAGTTTATTGGGCACTGTGTGGGAAGGATTGAATCAAAAATACGTTACTTTTTTCTTTCATTGTTATAGATGTTTCGCATATTGATGCCTTTTACAATGAATTGAACTCCTTTAACAGATCTGCCAATTTCTTACATTATTCAGTTAGTCAAAGATCGTAGATTTCGTCTCAGCCTTAGATTCAATATGATGGATACCAAGGGTTTTAAAGTTGATATTTTCATTCCGTGGTAATGTAGGAGATCGGACTAATTTATTGTTCCAAATTTTATTTTGGCCAAGGATTGCTTTTTTGTGTGATTATTATGATTGGATTAAACTCATTACCAGACTCTATGCTGTACTCCCAAGCTAATATATAATTAGAGGTTTTTCTCAAATAGAGTTCAAATTTAGTTAAGAGATAAGGCTACAGTGGGGGACTCCAGATATCCTTTATTTGTGCAAACATACTGCGGCCCGTCATCATTCATACTACCATCGAAATCATGGTTTATCTGAATGCCGAAGAGATAAATAAAATTGATCAGTATGTAGAAGTTAGAAAAGTTAAAGTTAGGACAAAAAGGAAATATGTTATCCAGAGAATGTACTTAGAAAACGAAGGAGAACGAATGGTTAGAAGGGAGGCTGAGGATTTCCCTACCCAAACAGTAATAAATTTTAATGGCTTCCCAATAGGCTCTTGAGTACCCTTTCAAAAATCTCCCGAATCTACAACCTGAGGACTACCAGTTAAAATATAAGATGACTGCCACGAAAAACAACATTTTCCTCACCCAGCTAGACCTATACCATTTCCAAGGATGGGTTACACTCTTAAAAAAAAAAAAAAAACGATTTTACCATTTCATTTTTAAATCCATGCTGGAAACAATAATATGTTTAAAGACGCCATGGTAATTAAATAGAAATAATACAATAGTGATGTTATTTATCATATATTATTTGACGGCTGTTGGTGGTTGCAATGAAGCAATGAAACATTCTTGTTTTACTAATGTAAAATTTATGTATAACAAAATAAGCTTATAAAATATGTAACACAATTTTTATCGAACGTAATGCCTCTTTTATTTATTAAAACATGTTTGCTCTATGTTTTGAAATATATTCTGTAGAATTTTATTCAATAATCGTACAATTTTGCAGGGCAGGTTACTAATGAATAAGGATGATTACTACAGCAAGATTTGTACACCAGTTGGGCAATTAAGGCTGCGTTAACGTTCCAGTAATAGGGAAAACAATTACTGCAATTAAGAGTACACTCTAGTGGTCACTATTTATATTTTCATTTTTAACTATGTTGAATATCCTCGTGACAGTGGTCCTTTTCCATTTTATAGCTGGAAAATAATAAAAGAGTTTATAGTATTACCAAACATTTACATAAATTATATTCAAATTATTTAAATATTGAAACTTTATTTTTTTAATACGCTAGGCTATGTGATGTTTAACTTTACCTATATCACTTTTTAGAATATAACTAATGTATATTGAACTGAATTATTCCAGGGTTTCTTAGTGTTGTTTATTTGTACATGTCACTTAAATCACATATGTTTTATTAAAGTGTTCTTATTTTTTATTATAGTAAGAACTGGGTATCAATGAAGATGATTTAAAAAAAATATGAATAATGTATGTAGCGTATAAAAGTACATAATATCTGAATAATGCAAAGCTTATAGACTAAAGATTGATGACAAACTAAAATCTTTGCCCAATATCGTTTATAATTATATGAAACAACAGGGTTGTAGAAACAACACGACTATGCTTTTAGCTCCGAGTGCATTAAATTGCACGGTATTCACGGAGTAACTGTGTTTAAAGTGCCTAAACACAATATTAAACTAAGGTACTAGTAGTGTCTTTAACGTTCTGCAGTTGTACCGTTATTACAGCACATATTTTTAATTTATATGGAGCTAATACTTTATAAATTAAACAACTTTTCGGAATACTTGGTTTATTCCGAAATTCAAGTTCACCCAAAAGTTTACAAAATTTACAAACTTTTGATTCAATTTTATTCAAAAAATCACTCAATCAATCAAATCTAATTAAGAGTCTGATCAAAAGGTACTGAAATTAAAATTAAACTAAAAATGTATACTTCTCCAAAAATGGTTTAAATTAACAAAACAAAATAAAAGTTCTCTTCTCAAAATACTCAAAATTAATATAACACAAAACTTGATATTTACTTTATCACCAAAATTTAATTCACAAAACTTCAAAAATTTGAATTAAATTTTCAGACTCTGAAAGATGGGAAACTTTTAGAAATTTTTAATACAGTATTATAAAATAAAAGATATTAAACTATACGCTGGTACGGGACTTACTACTTTGAAGATTACGGAGGCAGATCGGATCTTAAAACGCACTAAAAATTTTAAATACTTCAAATTGACTTTACCCACGAAAAATAAATTACTCTAAATCCCAACTATTGGGTTAGAGAAAGAACTTCAGCTACTAACTCGACCGCTACACGTACTCCTCAATCGCCAAGACTAGACTGAACACTCTCTCCCCTCTTCAGGCTTGCCGGGTCGGAACGTATCACCCGATACGTCACTGACCGATCAGCTGATTGCCGGTCCAACTGAACAAACAATGTCCCCGCACCGCGTCTAGTTAATAAGAGCCTACTTCCTACCGCGATTCAGCATAAATGAATTTGAACTATGGTACATATTTTCCCTAGCCCGAAGCTGCAATCACGGTAGGAACCTAAACCTTTAAACACTCATCCCGGACTCTAAGTACAATAATATCCCTCCACATGCACACTTTTAAATAACAATTCTTTGTACTTATCACTACGTGGAGGCTGTGATGTGTAGTCCGAGGGGTGATGTGGTAGAAGGTTGTCCGACGTCCAGTGTGGGTCCCCAGGTAGCCATCGCAGAGGGATGTGGTAGGTGAGGAGTCGAGGCAGGTAGCATCTCCAATGATTGTGCGGCCGGTGCAGTGCGGCGGCCTCGTGGATCTCGTGGTTGGCTGGCTCTGGTTCGCTACTAGCACTGCTACCTGCTCCTCCAATCTAATAACAATTTCAGCCCGCGAGGCATTGAGCTCTTGGAGGACATTCCATTTTACAAAATATTCCCTCCGTATGATTGTATGGCTGTCAGTCTTTCACGGTGTTCTTATTGTACGCCTGCGCCAGTGTCACGAATGTAAACCATTACCAGATGTTGTTAATTACAATACAATCAATTTACAGGGATTACAATAGCACAATAATCAATTGTTTACACACAATAAACCTCATATAGTGATAAAAAAAAAACAAATATTACCCTGTCCTTCTACATTTTGAAGGAACAGGGAAGAAATATCACTATCAATACAACTCATTGTATACAAAAAAAAAAAAATATTATTATTACCCTGTCCTACTCTATTGGAAGGAACAGGGAACAACAACACCACAACATTACCAAAATCACCCTGTCCTTCTACATTTGAAGGGAACAGGGAAGAAATATATCTCATGATATATCACAATACATCAGAATACATCTGTGTATTTACTTTATCCACCATTAATGCCATTCATTGTCCCTGAAAATTACATGGTTTACAACCACACACTCCTATCACACACTTACACTGGCATTTTATATTATGACTTCTCCATCTTAGCCATACAACTGCTGAAATAAAAACGTCGTCACATCACCCTTTTATATTCCAATATTTATTTGTATAATAATAATAAACTACTGGACTCTCATACTTAACTTGTTTTGTGTTTTGGGCCAAATTAATACATAATTATATAATCAATTCTTGAAGTTAATTTAGAAATAAATTATATTGCCAATTTTATTGTTTTAGACCCATCTTCAATTCCTTTTCGACAATATAATTTTCCTGAAAATAAAACATAACTGACCTTTTGCCCCGGGCTAATGTTTATTGAGTTCTCAACTTTCACTTTTAGTACTTTAACTTTAATTGTGAACATGCACTTTCTTCACGATCGTTCATCCTTTATATCCTGCACTATAAAGGTCACTTCTGTTAATTTATATATAATCCTGTAGGGTCCACAAAACCGGTTTTGCCATTTTTGCCTGAAATTTTTCCGCTTTGTTACTCAGCCAGTGGTGTCTTTACGTATACAAGGCTTCCAACTTTGAATGGGTGTTCACATTCCTTATCGCTATAGCCTGCCCTCTTCCTGTTAGCCGAAATGGACTTTTTTAAATTTAACACAGTTCTTTGAAACCTATCCAAATTATCCGGTTTTGACACATCACAGTCCAATAAATCATTAATGTTCCATCTGTTGGTCAATTCCAAGTTAGGTTCTATTTCCGAACATAATTTCGTATGGTGAATTTTTGGTAGCTTCCGAGGTCGCACAATTTATCGCTAATTGTAATTCAGTTAATTTGGTGTCCCACTTAGTTTGATCCGAATTAAAAGTAAATTTTTAACATCTGTTTTACTGTCCTCAACTGACGTTCACTTTTGTTTCCCTGTGGTACAAATGGAGTTACAAATTGATGATTGATTCCCCGGGCGAATTAAATAGTTCTTTAGTTCGACACTTCTAAAACACTGTGCATTGTCCGACACTATATTTTTGCAATAATGCAAAATTTTTAAAAATTTCACTTTCTAATACTTTTATTATTGATTTACTTTTCGCGTCTTTATCGCACTTAAAAATACCATTTTTGAATGGTCGTCAAGTACAATCAGGATATTATTATTTTCCACTTCTAGACCTGGTTAAAGGGCCAAAAAATGTCTATGTACAATTTATCCATGGGCCTAGCTGATACACCAGAAATCAGTTTGCCATGATAAAACCTTACCGGTTTTCGCTAACGCACAAGCTTCGCACATTTTTTACCTTGTCTTTTAATCAGCCCGGCAAGATCCGCATGGTAAAATAAATCGCATATCTTTCTGGTAGTTTTTTAATATTCCATAGTGGCCCCCGATTTCCGACTCATGGTATACTTAAACACCATATCTACTAAATGTTCTGGTAGACATATCTTTGGCTTACTATAGGCTTACTTCTATACATCACAACTCCCTTACACAAGAAATATTTTTCAGAGTTAGTACCACCTTTTTATACTATTATATATTTTTCGTATTATATTGTCCTGGGTTTGGTGAACCTTAAAGTCCGTATAAGCTAGTGGAAAATTACCTACACTATTTACAAATACACTATTTACATTTTCTTCCTTAATTGCTACTCTTATGCTATTGTCCGTTACACTATCATTTTCTATACCGTACTGGTATTCTTCAATTTCCTCCACACTTTCCATCTATCTCTACGTTCAAATAGTCTAGATAAATAGTCTGCCACTGCATTGTCTTTTGATTTTACGTGTTTAATTTTAAATGGTAGGCTCAAAATTGTAGCTGCCCACCTACCTAATATTTTCCTAATTTCCTAAAATTGCCTAGTACCCACGCTAGTGCACTATTGTCCGTTATTAGAGTAAAAGGCCTTACTTCTAAGTAGCTGCGAAATTTGTTTATCGCGCATACCACTGCAAGTGCTTCCTTTTGGTACACAGTCAAATTTCTTTGTTCGGATTCATTAAATTTTTTTGGAATAATAAGCCACTGGTTTATTCTCACCTTCTATTTCCTGCATTAAACAACTTCCTGCTGCCTTGTCACTCGCATCCGTACATAGGATAAATGGCTTATTATAAATCTGGTAATTATTAATACCGGTGGTGGTACTTACACTTTCCTTTAAGCTGTTGAAGCTCTCCTGGCACTCCTGAGTCCACTGAAATTTCCTATTCTTTTTTTCTCAATTCATTTAGACATGCTGCCTTGTCTGCATAGTTTTGGGATGAACTTTGCAAAATAGCTCACTGCTCCGATAAATCTACTTACGCCTTTTGCGTCCTTTGGCTCTCTCGCATCTCTAATGGCAGAAGTTCTATCCGGGGTCGACTCTTATCTGGTCCTTAGAGATTAGGTGACCTAAAAACTTGATCTCTTTACATGCAAAGCTCACCTTATTCGGGTTAACCGTAAGTCCATGTTTGGCCAGCCTCTCCACAACATCTCTGACATGTTCTATATGCTCTGGTAAACTTTTGCTAAATATTATTATGTCATCTACATAATTTAAAGCATACTGGAACTTTACACCTTGCAAACACTTTGTTTAATAAGCGGCTCATTGTTCCGCTTCCCAAGTGTAACCCATATGGTACACGATTGAATTCATATGATTCAAACGGCGTAACAAAACCGGTTAAATGTTTGCTTTTTTTCTGTGAGTTTTAATTGGTAAAACGAATTACTCAAATCCAAGTTTGAAAAATAAGTACATCTTTGTAGGTAGTGGTATGATTCGTATACGTCTCCAATTGGATGTTCCACTCTCTTCAACTACTATTTAATTTTGAGTAATTAATCACCATTCTAGATTTATCACTTCCCGGTTTGGTTACTAAAAATGCGGGGCTAGCATAATTTGACACACTGGGTCTAATTATATTCTGTGCCAACAGTTCATCTAAAATTTTTCTTAATTCTTGGCAGCTTGGGGGGGATAGCGGATACGGCTTCAATGTCACTGGCTCGGGGTCGCTGACTTCTAGGGTCAATTTCGAAGTCAATAGCTTGCCCTATTTTATCGGTAAAAACTTGAGGGAATTCGTTAATAATTTTTAAAATACCCTCCTTTGCCTTATTGCACCCTACCACAATACTCTGGTTCACATTATTTATAAGGATTGTATTATTCTGAAATAACTCGATTGTGACTTCTGGTTTTAAACTTAAACCAACACATATCCTGTTTTAAATCCACCACCATGCCAGTTTTCTTTTATAAAATTTGAACCCAGAATTATTGGCCAAGACAAATTTTTCGAAACTAAAAACTGAACTTTCCAAGAAAAAACATTCTATCTTTATTTTTACTATACATTTACCCAGGATTGATAATTCGTTGTTATCTGCCGACAAACATTTAATATCAGTATGTTCAAGAATACTAGCCAGTCCTTTCTTTAACAATGAGTCGTAAATGCTTTTCGCTTATCAGGTTCACTCCGCTTCCCGTGTCCAATAATACATTATGATATGTACCCTTACCAACAAACACTTTTACAACGGGCAGGGTCATTGAACCTTGGCTACGTCCGGCCCTTTTTACATTCATACAGGAATTTCCCACATTATTCTTACCCCTTGCCCTCATTTGTTCTCGACCTCTTCCATAATTATAATTATTTTTAATGTCGGTGGGACGTGACCGGGGAGATTCCACTCTCGCACAACCTTCTTGGAATTCTCCCCTATTTATAAGTTTTTTGGGACCGCAGATTTTTCGAATCTCGGTATCTGTGCTCTCTGAATATTTTTAAAACAATCCCTAGCGATATGTCCCGGTTTATTACAAATAAAACATTTTATTATTGCTTTCTTTACCATCATGGGATTGTTTTACATACGAGTTTGCAGTTGAGTTTACATTACTTTTCAGAACAAAGTCCGATTTACAAACTTTACGTTCCTCGCACACCTTCACTTCTTCATAGGCTACGTTCTGCTCATATATACATAAATTGTCAAGGTCGGCAAATTTTTCGGATTTGTACAAAATACCAGTCGGGCCCTTACTTGAGATGAGATACCTAATTTATCAATTCCGTCAGTTCGGTCTCAGAATAATCACACAATAGCAATTTTTGCATTTTGCTTAAACGTTTAAAATATAACTGCTCAGTTTTTCATCAGGTTTTGTGATCTAGTTACTAAGTCCCTCTTCAAGGCTTCTCTATGACCAAATGGAACAAAATAATCTATAGTCCTTTGTGTACTTCACTAAAATTACTAGAATTTACCTTAAATTGAAGCATTTTATTGTAAAGTGGACCAGTGGCATAACCTACACTCATATTTATGATCTCACTATCACTTAAGCTAGTTTCACCCTTAATTTTTAACATTATTTCGATATAATTCAACAATTCTGAAACATTTAGTCCGTCTGTGGGTTTAAACATTTTTAAAAATCGCTCTAGGGGATTTGGCAATTTTGCAAAATTCCCTTCTACATGTTTCCCCTGGGGATATACTCAAACCTAAAATATCCTCGTTTCTCGTTTGAGATACGGGCTTGCTTCATCTCTTCGAATTCTTCCTCTTCCAGGCTTGTATTTAAAAGACTGTTTTCAAAATTCACTATTTCCTCCTCGCTTACGCCAAGTTTTCCTAATTTTGCCTTAATTTCAATCAAACCATCCTTAAGTTTTGAAAATTAAGGTTTCAGACGCTCCTTCCAACTTATACAACTCATATAAATACATCTCAACTCTCACAGTGAGATGTTTGTGCCTACACACTAGTCTCAAATACTCGCCTGTCGATTTTTCCTCGGACAAGTTTCCTATCTTGACAGATAATGCCTCCAAATCAACTTTTATTTCCTTTAATGCAGTGCTAGGTTCTATACGCCCCTTCAGATTACCAGCGTTGGCCCTGATATTTAATTTTCAAAAGGGACCTCAACATTTTTCTAAGATTCTGGACGGTGTCGCTTTCAGAAGCATTTCCGCCCCTAAAATTTATTTCAAATATTAATTCCTTTTTGAGCAACAGATCTACATGCGCTAGCTCCATTTTTATTTTAAAATAATTTTCTTAAAATAAATCAAATATTCCAAACTCACAATATTATTCTAAGTCCTAAGTCTTACTCCACTACACAAAATTATGCAGGTTTATACACAATGTTCAAGTTCATACAAGTCCTTATACAAGTTACACACACTTTCATGAATTATACCAGTTTACAAGTTCTTTCCTGTAAAATAACCTGTTGATACAAGTTTATGCTCAAAAAGAAATAGCAGAGTGGCGCAATTTATGTACCGTTTATTACAGCACATATTTTTTAATTTTATATGGAGCTAATACTTTATAAATTAAACAACTTTTCGGAAATACTTGGTTTATTCCGAAATTTCAAGTTCACCCAAAGTTTACAAAAATTTACAAACTTTTGATTCAATTTTATTCAAAAATCACTCAATCAATCAAATCTAATTAAGAGTCCTGATCAAAAGGTACTGAAATTAAAATTAAACTAAAAATGTTATACTTCTCCAAAAATGGTTTAAATTAACAAAACAAAATAAAAGTTCTCTTCTCAAAATACTCAAAATTAATATAACACAAAACTTGATATTTACTTTATCACCAAAATTTAATTCACAAAACTTCAAAAATTTGAAATTAAATTTTCAGACTCTGAAAGATGGGAAACTTTAGAAATTTTTAATACAGTATTATAAAATAAAAGATATTAACTATACGCTGGTACGGGACTTACTACTTTGAAGATTACGGAGGCAGATCGGATCTTAAAACGCACTAAAAAATTTTAAATACTTCAAATTGACTTTACCCACGAAAAATAAATTACTCTAAATCCCAACTATTGGGTTAGAGAAAGAACTTCAGCTACTAACTCGACCGCTACACGTACTCCTCAATCGCCAAGACTAGACTGAACACTTCTCTCCCTCTTCAGGCTTGCCGGGTCGGAACGTATCACCCGATACGTCACTGACCGATCAGCTGATTGCCGGTCCAACTGAACAAACAATGTCCCCGCACCGCGTCTAGTTAATAAGAGCCTACTTCCTACCGCGATTCAGCATAAATTGAATTTGAACTATATGGTACACAGTTTTTAATTTTGAATATTTCTTTTATTACATTTAAAGAAAATTTTGATCACAGCCCCTTATGATACCGTGTCAAGCCCGAAGAAATACTGATAAAATAAGGATACGAAGTTGAAGGATGTGAATGAGATAGCAGGAACTTGCAAGATGACGGGAGGGAGAGACATGTTTTATATTTATAAACAATGTATTGTAAGACAATATTTACTGAAATGTATTTGCTGTTTTAAGTTGGCTTTCCATAATTAGGCGGGTTACATTCCAATAGTATAATCAACGACGCAATGTTGAACCAAAAAACTTAGATTTAGTATTGACACCGGCCGTAAGCCCAGGAAATTAAAAGGACATGTAATTTCCTCAAACTGTATATAAAATATAGTTTCCTTAAGTGGATAAATCAATTAATAATATACGAAGTTCTATGAAATGTCACTCATGTCATTCTGTAAAGATTTCTTTTTCTTATCATCAACCGATTTTACGAATTTCCAACTTTATATTTTTAATTCCTCATGGATTGATAAATTTCTGGTGAACTGTTTCCACAATATGATGATTGGTAAGGACAGATAATTGTCACATAGAACACATATTATTACATAAAGAGAAAGATAAATCAAGGAGAATCAAGTAACTGAGAGGACACATTTTTAATTGATGTAACGTGCCATTTGATTTTGGAATTAAGTACTAAATATAATTAGCTCTCATCTGACTGTAATATGTAGCAATTTTAATAACTAAATAAAGTTAACAGACAATATCAGAGTATTATATTTAGGTAACAGTAGGACAATGTGGGTCAAAGTTTCTTTTTATAATACAATTATAACGCAAGCCTTAAAACAAAATTTAAGAGCATGTATAAATGATAATTTCACACATCTGCAAAAAACTCTATCTATAAGTGTTTTCTCGATTTTAACTTGAATGTAAACTAAGATTAGTAAACATCTCACCATATAGCGTTATTAAAGAGCTTGAGCGTTTAAACATTTCTAGAAAAATCATTAAAAGATAAAGTATACAATTATAGTATTAAATACTTTTTAAGCATATAATAACAATTCAATTAAAATCACCTAGAATGGCGAGATCCAATAATAAAAACGTAAGACAAGAGAACCAAATCCAATATCGTTAATGACATCAGTATTGTTGGCGCTCTTTCGCGGCGGGTTGGTAAATGTAGCATAATGCTGACGGAGTGGCGTCTGTGCCACGTTCTGTCGTGATTTTGTAGACACATCACGACTGCAAATACTTGCACCTTGACCATCTAGTACATGAAATTATAAACCTAATCCTCTTATTAGTACAGTTCAGTTATTCGGAGGAAATAATCTTCTTCCTAATTACAGTTGGAAGCATTACAGGAATTTTATTAAAGTATTAAAAGACTACATATATCATTATAGAGCGATTGTACAACAATTATAAAAATACTGAAGAATCTATACATCGTCAGTGTATATTATTGGAACAAAATCTTTAATTGGATAATTTTGTCACTACACTGTTTCACATTTTCTGATAAACCATTTTTTACTTCCATAACTGATTTTATAAGAAAACTCTTTTTCCGAATTTATTTTCATTTTTTACTACATTATACAAAAATACAATCTATTTTACTCTTAATTTCTTCTTTAATATAGTACAAAACATGTATGATTAAAGGGATACGTACTTTTAGAATTTTGATACTATTATTTATCGTTATTTATTTCAAAATTTCAGCTACATAAGGTTTTTAAAAATATTTATCAATGCAATTAATACAGTATTACAAACATATATAACATACAGAAATCAAATGCTATGAATACTATGAATATGAATAAAGACGACACAATGTTCTGGTTTTGATGAATTCCATATATTTATGAAGTATGACAAACGTTTATTTGTTCAGGGTACTTTTTTTCTAAATTTTGTGAATACTTTTAAGTACTTAGATAGTTTTTTTACTTACTAAATAGAACTTCCCTCACTAAAGTTTACCTAATATCTTTAAGGTATTATTTGTAATAAAAATCTGTTATCCCTTTTGATGGTTAAAACAGCTATTTAGTTTTAATGTATTTAATAAAGAATAAGCCATATAACAATCAGTGCATCTATAACTAGATTCGCCCCAGTAATGTGGTGAATGAGGGACCTACACAGATAATAAAGCACTCATCTCTGCCGTTTCACTCCGCCCATGTCCATTGATAGGGATAGTAATGGAATCAGTACTTTAAAGCTGGCGTCTAGTGTACATATACGATATCTGCACTTGTTCTTTAGAGAAATAAAGCAAATTAACATGCCAATGCCTCATAGTATTTCACTGCCTTTAAGAGGTTTATTTGTTTCAAACTTTCATAGAAAAGGAGAAGATATAAGAACTATTAAATTATCTTTGATACCTAAATACTGAGTTCTTTCACTAGTATAATTAATTTGTGTAATATATCTCAAGGAAAATCACAAATGAAAATAAGGTAAGAAACTTATTAGTTATTAACTACCACAATATTTATAAATAACAAAGATCTCAACAGTACTTAAATGTTCTGTACTGATATTTGCTGGATAATCTTTCAATTCGTATCTTAACAAAATTAGATTAAACAAAAATTAATAGATATAAATTTCAAAATATTTGCACACTAAACAAATGTAATTAACAGTAACTTAAGTAGCACGCTATAAAACTTCATAAAATAAACTGCAATGGATATTATAAATCTGAACTTTTTAGTTTTTAAACCAAATTATGTTGTGAGTGAAAAATATTATCAAACGCCAAGTCACCCACGAGTAATGTGTTTCTCACAGTTCAGGTCACACACCTTTCAGCTTATAACAAGGATCGAATGTCAAACTAATGGTGTGTCAGTATCAGCTCGTTCAGGTTATAGGTAGTCTTTTATTTATAATTTCAAGTATAAATCACATTCTATTTGTCTAATAACACTTTCGATGTAATTTCTGTTTTTGTTTTGGTGTTAATTGGTGTGATAGTGTCACTTTACGCTTTTGTATTTCCAAATTATATCTAATTTATATACTAAAGCAGGTAACATATCCAGGTTACTTGCTCTGAATGTATACCTCCTAAGATTTGACCAACAAAATACAACGTGAAATATTTGATATAACGCTCCATAATCTTTTGTTTTTAATAAGTTAAGTTAAAGAAATTAATTATTGCTATTAATATTGAAACAACTAGAAGCACATTGAATTTAATTTTCTCTAAGACATGTATTAGACACAAATATTAGAAACATAAGTAGACACAAAAATGTCGAAACACATATGTATTCGCTTTGATTGTGTTAGTTAATCAACAGATAAATTAATTACATTCGAGGTTTCTGTGTTCCAAGATATACTCAGTTAGTCCCGGGGACTGACGCTGGGCTGCGCCACGAGCACTGCCGCGCGTGTTTAGTCTCCTTTCATGATGTTCGAAATCTTTCATGTAAAGCAATTTCTCTCTTAGTTCATACTTAATGAAGTGTCCTGCAGAGTGACAACGCTAGTATCGCGATTGACACTTTCATTTCCCTTCCACAGTTAACAGTACCGAACTTGGAGAGCGGATTACAGTTTCCGTTTCTAGTGAACCGACTCGAACAGAGTCATGATTCATTACTAGTTACCCAATCCTCGGAACGAGTGAGAAAATGATAAGTTAAATTCACGGCAGAGTGGATGCGCCATAGTATCCTGTCACACCTCAGGAAGCGTCCGAGCACTCCATTTAGCAGTGCCTAAATTTATAGCATTGGATGGGGTTTTTCTTGTGTAACTAACACCGTGAAAGGAATTACTAAATACTTTTACTTTTATCCATATAATGTGTTAAATGGGTTTGAATTAATTATTTTCGGCACGATATCAATAACTAACTTAATCAATACATTTATAACACATCAACCAATACTTAAAACTTTTATTTTTTAGGCCTTTCGATAGCTGATGTTACACATCACAAAAGTAAATTAGCTTTTAATAATAGTTAGTAAACATATGTGATTTTAATATTAATTTGTCCCGTGTTGCGTAGTGTCTAAAATAAAATATAATCCTTACTGATATTGTACCATATAAATGTTGAATGTAATTTTTGTCATATTTATGAAAGTAAAAGTAATATTGAACTTTGTACTGGTCCATCTTATTGATTTAATAAGTCTTCTGCTTTTGCTTGATATATGCAATAGGATTCACGTGCATTTAAATTTCTAGGTGTGTTAACGTGTTTTAATAGATTTAGGTTTTCTTTTGATATAGTATGTCCAGTATTAATACAGCGGTGTGCGACGGCTGATTTTTCTTCCTTTTGAATTTAACGTGAGAGCAATATTTTTTACATCTTGTAATTCTTTTGATAGATTTGTCAATGTAGAGCTAATCCAATTTGTTTTTGTCTTTAATACATACAAGTGTTGTATTTGACTAGTTTTCATGTTTTTTTTTAATTTTTTAAATATATATTCAACTAAATCCATTTTATATCCATTAAAACAGCAACATTGCTTATATATATATATATTATTGTTTTTTGTTCTCTTAGGACAAGAAGCTTATAAATTGGACTTAGTCCTGTAAGAACCTTTGCGCTGCTTCTGGAGTGACAGGATATTCAGGATGGGTAAGGTTAGGGAGTAGGGGCCGCCTGCTATCGAGATCCATGAGGAAGAATTACGGCACTACATCTCAAAGTCATGTCTCCCCGGAAGAAGGGGAGGCCAGTTCTGAACCAGCCTCTCTGGTCAAAGTAGGCAGAGGGTGGCACACCCTTGTAGAGGCTAGCAAGAACCTCTGAGGTTAGGGAACAAACCCCACAGCTCCAACAGTCATCTCCCACAGTAGACTAGACCTATCGAATTTTCTATGAAACCCAGAATCTCGACATGCGGTTAGTGATGTGCCGCTCTTAGACATCCATAAGGTTGCCCAGATTGAAGTGACACATCGGTTTTTGCTATGCCCAGTAGAGGATTCAACTGGGAGGTATAAACCAGCCATGAGTGGTTAACATTGTTAACATTGTGAGTGGTTAACCTGCCGGGTTAACATTGTTTATATACTGAAGTTTAATTTTTCTCATGGTATAGAAGTATTTAATAATCTATAAATGAATGAAGACTGCTTGTTTGTGTGCTGGTGGATGATTTGATCCCTTTTTTATAAAATGATCAGTGTGGGTTTAATACAAATTTACTTTTTTTACTTACTTTTGTCATGTGTCTGACGAATATAGCCTTGCTATCGAAAGGTCTTACAAAAATAAAAGTATAAAGTTTGTGTGTTCTTAATGTAGTTATTAAGTTAATAGTAGCCAATAGAAGCTCCATATTCAACATGATAACAATAGTCTGATTTCGCACTAAAAGGTTTTTCATATTGTTTTGGGTTTTATCGTGACATTTATTTTCATAATTTTCATAATGAGTTTATTATAGAAACTCATTGAAATATCTTGAGTCCGATTCATTCACTACCCTGCATAAACACAAATATTTTGCAACTCGCTATTTTGAGTTTCGATATTTCACTCTCTATAACTCATTAAACATTACACAACGTGCAAATAAATTGATGGACGAACATATTTTTTACTAATACAGACAGGACGTATTACACAAGTCTTTATACAACATTATTCCGTGCAGCTTGGGCTAGTGTCCATTAGTCCTTTACAAGCCTGGTTTAGTAACCATCAGCGAGCTGAGAGCGTGACCACAGCCGAGGAGGAGCTTATATGTATTAGTCGGGAGTAAAGGGAGGGATAAACAATCAATGTAAGTTTACATTATACAACTTTATATTCCAAACGTAATATATTTTTGAGGAAAGAAACATAGATCCAGTAGTAATTCATAAATAACCCGTATTTTAGTAACTGTAAGTTTTTATGATTGACGATTAAAACCTTGACTAAGACCTGATATTGTATTATATTTCTGTATGTATGTTAACTCCCCTTTAAATAATGGAAGGAGTTCTTGCGTTGAACATATTTCGCGCCAGAAGGATATAAAAAACTGTTCCAATTATACGTTGAGTCTGACTGTATTTCAGAAACGTAATGTTGTGACCCTAAAGCGATCTTTTATCATGCACTTTTACTGACTCATTCTTGAGCCCGATGTTTTGAAAACACAGTTGGTTTGGCGAGTTTAGGTCTCTAGCCTCGTCTCAGAAGGATATTCACCTGTAGGGGTAAAAATATGTCACCCCATTTTCAAAGGGGGTTGGGAGGGGGTAAACTTAAATTTTCAAATTGAAACCTTATCTTTTGACATGTCATTTTAAAGGTCTATTCAAAGGGTTGATAAAAAATATTGCAAAATCTGAAAAAAAGATTTAAGCAATATTTAAAAAAATTGAAAGCACAATTAATCTCACAATAACATATAATTTTGTTCAAACCAACAAAATGTTGCTATTCACTAGCTTTTTCCATTTAAGTTGGTAGCAATGATAAAACACGTCGATAAGTGAAACGTTATCGGTTTAAATGGACTCTAAATCATCCAAGAAGCACATATTTGTTATAACACTAATGTTTGCATTAAAAATAACAAATTATGTTTTGTTTTATTCTTTAAATATTTTATACTTTTATAAATTATATAAATCACTTTTACAGTCTAATATTTCAAAATTAATGATAGCTTTGCATTATAGTACTTCAGGGCCAAACCATCAACTTAGAATATCATAAAACACAAGCAAAAAGTTTTATTCCCTACTATAATACTATTTAAAAAATGTATATACGGGTTGATAACAGCAGTCCCTAATAATTCAATAAAACGATGTTACACTACAATATTGTTATTAAAAAGTAGGTTGTTGGATATTCTTGTGGTTCTAAGACTGCCAAGGACTGTTTAAACAGTATAATTGTATTATATCCCCATCAAATAATGAATGAAGCATTGTTTGTTTAGAATATTTTGGAAATCTACAATTAACATGAAAAAAATCCTTTCTGAGACCATATACAAAGTTTTGTTCATTCCTTATAAAGTTTATGCAATAATATCTTAAAGTACGTTTTATAAATATACTTGAATACCATTGAAATGGGAGCAATAGAATTATTCGTTTTGGAACAATCTCGTCTATTATTCAAGAAGCAATCGCGCTGTTTGCAACTATATTGGTTTATTTGCTCCATGATTGTAGTTGAAATACTGGTATTTAAACGTTAATCCTTTTTTAGATGTTGTTATGCAGATATTATTGGTTACTATTTAATGCACTGATTTATCATAAACAGTTGTTTGTGGCACCGAAAAATATAATAATTAATGTTTTCATATGCATCAGCAACATTCATTGATGTTTTTTCTCGTGATATAAAACCCAAAATATTTACATTTCAAATAAAACGCACGACCGATAAAAGTCAAATTGTGTTAAAATAAATTTAATATTAATATAGAGTTTTATTTTATTAATTGGTACATATTAGAGCATTACAACAAATGGTAAAATTGCAAAGGCACGTTGGTGGCATAATGTATGTATATATATATATATATATATATATATATATATATATATATATATATACATACATATATATTTATGTATTTACAGAAACGAGCCACTTGTTGCTCCTGTGTTAAAAACTGTATTTTCTGGTTACCAATACTTCTTTTTATACATTAATACCACAATCTTTTCAGTTTTTGGAGTATATATTAATGTTATACATGTATATTGTGCTTGATATGTATATATTTTTACATATTAAAACCTGAAGCGCATGCTTGTCTGCGTGCAATAAGTGCCAGATGTTAGTCTCTTGTATACATTGTACGATTACGTGGCAAATGTTAGACCAAGGATGATTTGGTTAGTGGTTGGCAAAGAGAGGAAGGGGCCTAATCTGCCTCTTGATTTTAAATCATACATTGGACCTACCTTTTGTAAAACTCCATGTCACAAAACTAATATTAAATATTTTCTAAATTTTAAGCCAAACAAAGATTATAGGTTTGCTTATGTAAATATTTATGCCCGTTTATGAAGTTAACAGGATTTCTTGTACATTTAATTTTGAAGTTATAATCCAAAACCTTCATTTGAAACAAAATACTTAGCAATATTTAAATGGAAAAATATTTTTGACAAAAATTCAACTTTCTTCTTACAATCGATTTTCAGTGCAAATTCTTTTTTTCCGTGTGTTTTAGTCATACTAAATGTATTTTTAATTTGCTATTGGGTCGGTTCATGTAGTGAATTGAACATAAGCATTGACAATGCTCACCATCAATCGTATCAATTGTTGCTGTGTAGCCGTGTGTCGGAGATTTCTAAAATATTCCCATTAATGTAAAACACAAATATCATTAAAGATAACCAATAAAATACTCCTCTTCAATAAATATTTTTTAAATTATAAATATGGAATTTAATTAAATATAAAAGTTCTTATATTTATAAAGAACCTAACACAAAAAATAAAAAATTTCATCTGAGAGTGAAGAAAGTGGATTTCAATGACAAAAAATATAAAACAAACCAAGTTTTTACAAATGAGGGTTTTTAAAATTACATATTCTTTAAGAAAAAACTTTAGCGAATCTGCACAGATTCTTAGTGCGCAAGTACATGTATTCATTGATCTACACGATGAAATTTCTAATGTTATACTTTATTACGTCTTCCTCAATTGTTCATAGAACCATTTAGCTCACGTAATTGTTAATTGTTTTATTACATTCACTTATGTTCTCAGGAAGTTAGCTCCATTAATCATTTGAAGACTACGAAGAGTAGATATGAAATACTATTTCTTATTAACTACGATACGTACCTAGTGTCTCCACCCTCTCCATCGGTGTAGTGAGTTCAGCTTCACTGTATAAAACTGAGTCGCCCACTGCTAGTTTATCAGTATTTTAGTTGAACAGTTGATATTTAGTAGCTGTTATTTTGACAACCGATTGTTAGAATTCTTTCCAGTTATAGTTTATTAGTTGACCTTCTTTTTTAAATATAAAAACACTGAAAAACACTGAAAAGTAAGATAATATACTTAAATTCCTGTACAAAATAAAATTTTAAATAAATAAATTGCGTAATTGTATACTGAAGAGTATACTGAATATATTAATATCTAGATACTAAGCAGGAACTGGGATTTACTTTTGGCTACCGCAGGTAATGCATAACAAAGGTTTGTAAGTATTCTATAATATGTAAATTCTATTATTTTCAAACAGAACAAATCTCACACGAAAAAAAGGATAAAGTTGTACAAGTAGAAGCAGTGACGGATAAAGATAGAATTAAACCGACCGAACCTTGGATCCTGAGTGTGGATTATGGAAAAAGGGTATGTTGTCTTCACTCTACACGTACCTGTCCCTTAGAAAATATAAAACTATTGAAGAATACGATGGCTACCATGAAATTGACATTGGTAACACTTTCGATGTAATTTCTGTTTTTGTTTTGGTGTTAAATTGGTGTGATAGTGGTCACTTTAACGCTTTTGTATTTCCAAATTATATCTAATTTATATACTAAAGCAGGTAACATATCCAGGTTACTTGCTCTGAATGTATACCTCTTAAGATTTGACCAACAAAATACAACGTGAAATATTTGATATAACGCTCCATAATCTTTTTGTTTTTAATAAGTTAAGTTAAAGAAATTTAATTATTGCTATTAATATTGAAACAACTAGAAGCACATTGAATTTAATTTTCTCTAAGACATGTATTAGACACAAATATTAGAAACAATAAGTAGACACAAAAAATGTCGAAACACATATGTATTCGCTTTGATTGTGTGTTAGTTAATCAACAGATAAATTAATTACATTCGAGGTTTCTGTGTTCCAAGATATACTTCAGTTAGTCCCGGGGACTGACGCTGGCTGCGCCACGAGCACTGCCGCGCGTGTTTAGTCTCCTTTCATGATGTTCGAAATCTTTCATGTAAAGCAATTTCTCTCTTAGTTCATACTTAATGAAGTGTCCCTGCAGAGTGACAACGCTAGTATCGCGATTGACACTTTCATTTCCCTTCCACAGTTAACAGTACCGAACTTGGAGAAGCGGATTACAGTTTCCGTTTCTAGTGAACCGACTCGAACAGAGTCATGATTCATTACTAGTTACCCAATCCTCGGAACGAGTGAGAAAATGATAAGTTAAATTCACGGCAGAGTGGATGCGCCATAGTATCCTGTCACACCTCAGAAAGCGTCCGAGCACTCCATTTAGCAGTGCCTAAATTTATATAGCATTGGATGGGTTTTTCTTGTGTAACTAACACCGTGAAAGGAAATTACTAAATACTTTTACTTTTATCCATATATGTGTTAAATGGGTTTTGAATTAATTATTTTCGGCACGATATCAATAACTAACTTAATCAATACATTTATAACACATAAACCAATACTTAAAACTTTTATTTTTTAGGCCTTTCGATAGCTGATGTTACACATCACAAAAGTAAAATTAGCTTTTAATAATAGTTAGTAAACATATGTGATTTTAATATTAATTTGTCCCGTGTTGCGTAGTGTCTAAAAATAAAATATAATCCTTACTGATATATTGTACCATATAAATGTTGAATGTAATTTTTGTCATATTTATGAAAGTAAAAGTAATATTGAACTTTGTACTGGTCCATCTTATTGATTTAATAAGTCTTCTGCTTTTGCTTGCTTTATACAATAGGATTCCCGTGCATTTAAAATTTCTAGGTGTGTTAACGTGTTTTTAATAGATTTAGGTTTTCTTTTGATATAGTATGTCCAGTATTAATACAGCGGTGTGCGACGGCTGATTTTTCTTCCTTTTTGAATTTAACGTGAGAGCAATATTTTTTACATCTTGTAATTCTTTTGATAGATTTGTCAATGTAGAGCTAATCCAATTTGTTTTTGTCTTTAATACATACAAGTGTTGTATTTGACTAGTTTTCATGTTTTTTTTTAATTTTTTAAATATATATTCAACTAAATCCATTTTATATCCATTAAAACAGCAACATTGCTTATATATATATATATATATATATATATATATAATAATATATATATTATAATATATATATATATATTGTTTTTTGTTCTCTTAGGACAAGAAGCTTATAAATTGGACTTAGTCCTGTAAGAACCTTTGCGCTGCTTCTGGAGTGACAGGATATTCAGGATGGGTAAGGTTAGGGAGTAGGGGCCGCCTCCTATCGAGATCCATGAGGAAGAATTACGGCACTACATCTCAAAGTCATGTCTCCCCGGAAGAAGGGGAGGCCAGTTCTGAACCCAGCCTCTCTGGTCAAAGTAGGCAGAGGGTGGCACACCCTTGTAGAGGCTAGCAAGAACCTCTGAGGTTAGGGAACAAACCCCACAGCTCCAACATTCATCTCCCACAGTAGACTAGACCTATCGAATTTTTCTATGAAAACCCAGAATCTCGACATGCGGTTAGTGATGTGCCGCTCTTAGACATCCATAAGGTTGCCCAGATTGAAGTGACACATCGGTTTTTGCTATGCCCAGTAGAGGATTCAACTGGGAGGTATAAACCAGCCATGAGTGGTTAACATTGTTAACATTTGTGAGTGGTTAACCTGCCGGGTTAACATTGTTTATATACTGAAGTTTAATTTTTCTCATGGTATAGAAGTATTTAACAATCTATAAATGAATGAAGACTGCTTGTTTGTGTGCTGGTGGATGATTTGATCCCTTTTTTATAAAATGATCAGTGTGGGTTTAATACAAATTTACTTTTTTTACTTACTTTTGTCCTGTGTCTGACGAATATAGCCTTGCTATCGAAAGGTCTTACAAAAATAAAAGTATAAAGTTTTGTGTGTTCTTAATGTAGTTATTAAGTTAATAGTAGCCAATAGAAGCTCCATATTCAACACATGATAACAATAGTCTGATTTCGCACTAAAAGGTTTTTCATATTGTTTTGGGTTTTATCGTGACATTTATTTTCATAATTTTTCATAATGAGTTTATTATAGAAACTCATTGAAATATCTTGAGTCCGATTCATTCACTACTCAGCATAAACACAAATATTTTGCAACTCGCTGTTTTGAGTGTATATATTTCACTCTCTATAACTCATTAAACATTACACAACGTGCAAATAAATTGATGGACGAACATATTTTTTACTAATACAGACAGGACGTATTACACAAGTCTTTATACAACATTATTCCGTGCAGCTTGGGCTAGTGTCCATTAGTCCCTTTACAAGCTGGTTTAGTAACCATCAGCGAGCTGAGAGCGTGACCACAGCCGAGGAGGAGCTTATATGTATTAGTCGGGAGTAAAGGGAGGGATAAACAATCAATGTAAGTTTACATTATACAACTTTGTATTCCAAACGTAATATATTTTTGAGGAAAGAAACATAGATCCAGTAGTAATTCATAAATAACCCGTATTTTAGTAACTGTAAGTTTTTATGATTGACGATTAAAACCTTGACTAAGACCTGATATTGTATTATATTTCTGTATGTATGTTAACTCCCCTCTAAATAATGGAAGGAGTTCTTGCGTTGAACATATTTCGCGCCAGAAGGATATAAAAAAACTGTTTCCAATTATACGTTGAGTCTGACTGTATTTCAGAAACGTAATGTTGTGACCCTAAAGCGATCTTTTATCATGCACTTTTACTGACTCATTCTTGAGCCCGATGTTTTGAAAACACAGTTGGTTTGGCGAGATTTAGGTCTCTAGCCTCGTCTCAAAGGATATTCACCTGTAGTGGGTAAAAATATTTCACCCCATTTTCATAGGGGGTTGGGAGGGGGTAAACTTAAATTTTCAAATTGAAACCTTATCTTTTGACATGTCCATTTTAAAGGTCTATTCAAAGGGTTGATAAAAAATATTGCAAAATCTGAAAAAAAGATTTAAGCAATATTTAAAAAAATTGAAAGCACAATTAATCTCACAATAACATATAAATTTTGTTCAAACCAACAAAATGTTGCTATTCACTAGCTTTTTTCCATTTAAGTTGGTAGCAATGATAAAACACGTCGATAAGTGAAATCGTTATCGGTTTAAATGGACTCTAAATCATCCAAGAAGCACATATTTGTTATAAACACTAATGTTTGCATTAAAAATAACAAATTATGTTTTGTTTTATTCTTTAAATATTTTATACTTTTATAAATTATATAAATCACTTTTACAGTCTAATATTTTCAAAAATTAATGATAGCTTTGGCATTATAGTACTTCATGGGCCAAACCATCAACTTAGAATATCATTAAAACACAAGCAAAAAGTTTTATTCCCTACTATAAATACTATTTAAAAAATGTAATAATACGGGTTGATAACAAGCAGTCCCTAATAATTCAATAAAACGATGTTACACTACAATATTGTTATTAAAAAGTAGGTTGTTGGATATTCTTGTGGTTCTAAGACTGCCAAGGACTGTTTAAAACAGTACAATTGTATTATATCCCAATCAAATAATGAATGAAGCATTGTTTGTTTAGAATATTTTGGAAATCTACAATTAACATGAAAAAAATCCTTTCTGAGACCATATACAAAGTTTTGTTCATTCTTATAAAGTTTTAATGCCAATAATATCTTAAAGTACGTTTTTATAAATATACTTGAATACCATTTAAAATGGGATGCAATAGAATTATTCGTTTTTGGAACAATCTCGTCTATTATTCAAGAAGCAATCGCGCTGTTTGCAACTATATTGGTTTATTTTGCTCCATGATTGTAGTTGACATACTGGTATTTTAAACGTTAATCCTTTTTATAGATGTTGTTATGCAGATATTATTGGTTACTATTTAATGCACTGATTTATCATAAACAGTTGTTTGTGGCACCCGAAAAATATAATAATTAATGTTTTCATATGCATCAGCAACATTCATTGATGTTTTTTCTCGTGATATAAAACCCAAAATATTTACATTTCAAATAAAACGCACGACTGATAAAAGTCAAATTGTGTTAAAATAAATTTAATATTAATATAGAGTTTTATTTTATTAATTGGTACATATTAGAGCATTACAACAAATGGTAAAATTGCAAAGGCACGTTGGTGGCATAATGTATGTATATATATATATATATACATACATTACATATATATACATAAATACATACATAAATATTTATGTATTTACAGAAACGAGCCACTTGTTGCTCACCTCTTGTTAAAAAACTGTATTTTCTGGTTACCAATACTTCTTTTAATACATTAATACCACAATATTTTCAGTTTTTGGAGTATAAATTAATGTTATATATTGTGCTTGATATGTATATATATTTTACATATTAAAACCTGAAGCGCATGCTTGTCTGCGTGCAATAAGTGCCAGAATGTTAGTCTCTTGTATACATTGTACGATTACGTGGCAAATGTTAGACCAAGGATGATTTGGTTAGTGGTTGGCAAAGAGAGGAAGGGGCCGAATCTGCCTCTTGATTTTTTAAATCATACACATTGGACCTACCTTTTGTAAAACTCCATGTCACAAAACTAATATTAAATATTTTCTAAATTTTAAGCCAAACAAAGATTATAGGTTTGCTTATGTAAAATATTTATGCCCGTTTAATGAAGTTTAACAGGATTTCTTGTACATTTAATTTTGAAGTTATAATCCAAAAACCTTCATTTGAAACAAAATACTTAGCAATATTTAAATTGAAAAATATTTTTTGACAAAAATTCAACTTTCTTCTTACAATCGATTTTCAGTGCAAATTCTTTTTTCCGTGTGTTTTAGTCATACTAAAATGTATTTTTAATTTGATATTGGGTCGGTTCATGTAGTGAATTTGAACATAAGCATTGACAATGCTCACCATCAATCGTATCAATTGTTGCTGTGTAGCCGTGTGTCGGAGATTTCTAAAATATTCCCATTAATGTAAAACACAAATATCATTAAAGATAACCAAATAAAATACTCCTCTTCAATAAATATTTTTTAAATTATAAATATGGAATTTAATTAAATATAAAAGTTCTTATATTTATAAAGAACCTAACACAAAAAATAAAAAATTTCATCTGAGAGGTGAAGAAAGTGGATTTCAATGACAAAAAATATAAAACAAACCAAGTTTTTACAAATGATGGTTTTTAAAATTACATATTCTTTAAGAAAAAACTTTAGCGAATCTGCACAGATTCTTAGTGCGCAAGTACATGTATTCATTGATCTACACGATGAAATTTCTAATGTTATACTTTATTACGTCTTCCTCAATTGTTCATAGAACCATTTAGCTCACGTAATTGTTAATTGTTTTATTACATTCACTTATGTTCTCAGGAAGTTAGCTCCATTAATCATTTGAAGACTACGAAGAGTAGATATGAAATACTATTTCTTATTAACTACGATACGTACCTAGTGTCTCCACCCTCTCCATCGGTGTAGTGAGTTCAGCTTCACTGTATAAACTGAGTCGCCCACTGCTAGTTTATCAGTATTTTAGTTGAACAGTTGATATTTAGTAGCTGTTATTTTGACAACCGATTGTTAGAATTCTTTCCAATTATAGTTTATTAGTTGACCTTCTTTTTTAAATATAAAAACACTGAAAAACACTGAAAAGTAAGATAATATACTTAAATTCCTGTACAAAATAAAATTTTAAATAAATAAATTGCCTAATTGTATACTGAATAGTATACTGAATATATTAATATATAGATACTAAGCAGGAACTGGGATTTACTTTTGGCTACCGCAGGTAATGCATAAAAAAGGTTTGTAAGTATTCTATAATATGTAAATTCTATTATTTTGAAACAGAACAAATCTCACACGAAAAAAAGGATAAAGTTGTAGAAGTAGAAGCAGTGACGGTTATAAAGATGGAATTAAACCGACCGAACCTTAAATCCTGAGTGTGGATTATGGAACAAGGGTATGTTGTCTTCACTTCTACACGTACCTGTCCTTAGACCATATACAACTATTGAAGAATACGATAGCTACCATGAAATTGACATTTGTCGTTATATTGTGGCATGCCCTTAAGTTACCAGTAGGAAAAAGAATTAATTGCTTAAAAATCCGTAGGTTCCAACATAAAATTACCATTAATTTCATGATTACAACCGTCTGAAAAGAAAATTTAACCGCTAATGTTTAGATTAATATACCCCTTGGCCTTTGTAATCGTCGATTAAGAGGTGCTGCTGTGTATGCACCGTATTATTTTTCCTCCTAGTATCGCTACAGTTAAAGGAGTTTTAAGCTCATTTATGGTAAGTTACGGTACACACTTGAAAGTCATACATGAGGTTTAAAGGTATACGTGAAGATTGTATTGTATCCAATGAAAGTGAAGGTACACTTGTTGGAAGATCCTACTACAAAACCTCAAACCGCTGCTCCAAAAGCGTTTCTTTAAAATGTTGCAATGGATGTACAGCTGCAAAGTGGTCACCGGAAGATAATCGAAAAAACAAACAAATATTGTCATTAATTATGTTTTGAATATTATTTTGTGGAACTCATGATTTGTCGCTTAGTAAAGATAGGAGATGAGATGGGCTATTTGTTGCGCATTAATGTTGAGAATGTATTCAGATGATGAGAAGCCCTTTGATTAGCTTGGATAGACGTCGAAAAAATGTTTACACTTCACGAAACATTTAATATGATATTATAAGATTATGTGGTGAACTTGTCAAAGATAGAATTATTGAAAATTGTAAACAAGCAAAAGCTCATAATATGGTCGATGAAACAGCAGATATCATTTGAAACGAACGGCTTTCTATTGGATTGCGGTTTTATGATGAGAATGGAGAAAAAATCAGAGAGAAAATTGTAGTTTATGAAGAGCTGAAATTTTAAGATGACCGTGTAATCGCTAGTACAATGCAGAGGTTTTTAGTTGATCCGAATCTTCCAGCAGAAAATTGTGTTGGAATTATATTTGACGGGTGTTATGCGTTGGCTAGAAAAGAAGGTGGTGTAGAGGTAATTTTGAAGGGAATAAATCTTAGTTTTCCCATTTATCAGGCTAGAAATTAAATATTGTGTTCAATGAAGCTTGGTTCAGCTTGGTGTAATCTGTATATTCTACGAATTGGTTTAACTAAAAAAAGTTTAAGTTTATACTTTAAATAACAATTTTAAATATTAAATGATCATGCAAATATAACTGCATTTTATTATAACAAATTTGTTTCACACACAGTTATAAATCAAATAAAGATGATTAATATAGTCATGCAATATTCACTTACATTGCTAAAAATATAAATATTGTAGCAATATTAGTAATATAGTTATTATGAATATTATTTTTGTAATATTCAGGCGAATTACAAGATTAATTATTTGTGGTAAATAATTTAAAATATGATTTATTAATATTCAGGCAAATTAAAAGATTAAATATTTGTGGTAAATAATTTAAAATATGAATTAAGAACAAAGATTTTGATCTCCTTGAACTGGTTGAGTAAAACGGGGAAAATATTATCATTTCAATAATCGGAAACTAAGTTGATCTGAGTTTGAAATGCATACTCTGCATTCATTATTATTCAAATTCTCATTAGTAAACTTTGGATTTTAGTTAATTAATTGTGCATTTATAATTAAAAAAATGAACGGTTATTACGTAATACATTTAGTTATTTTAGTAATCCTTCAAAATTTGTTTTCAACCAATAGGACATTTTTAAACCTGTGCATACTTATGGAATGTGGTAGAAATGTTCAACGAGGAAAGTAGTTTTATGAAAATCACAAATATACGAATTTCATAAAAACATATTTAAAATGAAAAATTTCAACAGATTTAAAATTAAATGCTTTTGACAAATTTACTCCGTATGAGTAATTTACAACAACTTACAGATGTAAAAATCTATCACATTACTGATAATTGCTAGTTTTATGATTTTTATCTTCACAGAACCCCAAGCAGTGTAAATAATTGACATTTATAAAGATTTAGTACTATATCAATATGTTTCTATGTAAAAACCTGTTGTTTCCTATATCTAAAAATTAGAATTTTGTCATTGGCTGAATCGTCTACATCAAAAGTCATTGACTTAAACCGGAATTCGAAATAAGTTTAATCGGTCAAAACATTCATCGATTGAATCATGTCACAGTACGTATTACGGACTTAGTGATTATATAATAATAATTGTGTTAGAATAAATTAGTATTCATGCCTTTAACGTATAAATATACGTTATTTAGACCATTGTATTTCGTAATAATCGACCTGAAAAAAGATAATTTGAATTAAAACGAACGACAGTACAACATTCCATATTAAGGCAAAGTTCAGATGTATCTGAGGTAGAAGCAAGAACTCACCTTTAATATTTAACGAGGTACTTCACTAAATCACACAAACTGGAGAGGACCTACGTGGCCTTGTCTCTATATTCTCTGTGACTGTGTTCGTGACTTTGTTATGTAGTCACAGCCAACCATTTCTTTCTCCTGAGAGTGTAAGTTATAATAAATATTTTACATCATCCGAGAATATTTGTCAATTCACTTCAGTTTATTATTACAAACCCTTGTAATAGTTAAATATCAACCAGATTTTTAAAGTCCTTATAGCAAGAAACCCTCATTTTGTAAAAAATGAACACACAAATCATACTATGTATGTCAGACAAACCGAAAGCAAATTTTTCTAGCCCCTCGAGCGGTGCATAATGCTCACGCAGAACGTAAATATTAATTCCATACACATCAGATATAAAAAATTATCAAATTTAATAATATTCGAATTGATTTTTATTTTTAGGTTAAATTGGTTGAGACGTTTACAAATAACAAGATTGAACGGTATTTAATCTATAGTTTATTTTGTAAATTTTTATTAAATTTTCTTACAGACGTGCAAGAGGTTACTAATGAATAAGGTTGATATAGCAGGCATGATTTGTACACCAGTTGGGCCATTAAGGCTGCGTTATTGTTGCAGTAATGGGGATAACAATTACTGAAATTACACTGTAGTGGTCACTATATATTTTCACTTTTAACTGCGTTAAATATCCTCGTAACCAATATCTTTATCCATTTTACAGCTGGAAGTAATAATTAAAAATAAAAATAAATGTAATCAATCATTTATAGAATTTTTAAACATAATATAATTTCTTTTCAAATTATTTCTATATTGAAACCTAATTTGAAATATAGTACGCTTGTGATATGATGTTCATCTTAACTATACCCATTTTAGAATACAACTAATGAATATTAAATTGGCATATTCCTGGTTTACATAGTTTTATTTCTTTAAATATGTTAATTCATTCAAAAGTTCTTTATTAGAGTTTATTTGTTTTTATTGTAATAAGAATAGGGTGTTTATTAATAACTCAAAAAGATAATTACGAAAAAAATATGTAATTTAATATTGCTTGATTACCCTTATTTGTGAGTTGATGTTATTACAACTTTATTAGAATAACACTATAGGGTATTGTGCTACAATTTATTGCTGTTATATTATTAATAGCTGTTACCCGCGTTATCACTCGGTATTTTACGTACTTATAGTATCTGGTTAAAGCAAAGTATAATACAGCCCTACATATCTTAAGTATGCATAAATCAGATACATATTATTCCCGTGTTTTATCGTTTTCCCAGCTACGTTATCTTATAACATGTTTAGTGCGTCTAGAAGCATTTCTGGTACCATTATTTACATTTCAAACAAAAAAAATGAGTCTGCCTTGTTGTGCTGATAAAAAATATAAGTATATAGGTCTCGGTAAAACTACTTAGGTCCAAAAAAGTTGAATTCAACTTTTGTCACTTACTTCTGATCTAAGATATATTCAATGTCAAAGTATAGTATAATGCTGCCTTTTTGTCCCGACGAAGACAAAATATGTACGTATGTAGGTTTTAGAAGCTTACTTCGGTTAAAAGTGTCTACTCCCTACCGTATAAATAGAGAGAATGAATAAGTTCTAATGAATGTGAGAGAATTTGATGTAAATATAAAACAGATTACAAGATAACAGTCTTTTTATACCTACCATGTAAAGTAGATTTAATACACTTAATGCCGGTAAAAGGAAAGTTATCGATATTATATAGTGTTAAAAAACATAAAATTCTACCCCATTGTAGAAAACTTGGTTTATACCCATCTCTGGTTAAACCTCGCCACACAGTCCAACCTACTCTAGACTCTACTCAGCTTTACGATATGCAGATTTATCGTAAATGTGACTCTCGAGTATAAAAAACTTGATCTACTTCCTTGAGATGGTTGTTAGTGATTTAAACGTTCATTACAATAATACATTGCAGTGAAATAAACATGGAATTAACATGTCTGTGTCTCTTTATCTTCAGGAATAATTCATAAAATGCTGTAACAATCAAAATGTATAAGAAAACCGTATTTTAAATTTGCTTATAATGTTATGTTGCAGGTTGTACTTGTTATATTATAAACAAGAATTACGCAATTTGTCTTTACTATTTTATTTTTTGTGTCTTTTTATTTATGTGACTCAAAAATATCCCCAAAATCAAATTTAACCGATTGAAAATTTGCATTTTCTATGTCATAAGAAACGGCATAGCCGTACTGTTTATGTCTCAATTTATTTTTACTAACAAAAATAATAATTATACAAAGTATATTAGTATTGTACAAATCTTTAACAGAATTTAAAATCTAGAAATATAATCTCTACTTGTAAAAAAGCATTCTAACTCGTTTTAGAACTTTGAAATTCTCATATTACGTATAAAAACGAATCAAAGCTAAAGCAAAAGAAGTGATCGTGACAGGGTACACTGCTTAAAATGAGTAACCTTTAACTTCCAGCATATATAAAAGGTACAAGGCTGTTTAACACAGGTACGCAGTTTTGCCTCAAAGAAAGGCGCTCAAGTGAACAAGGATCACTCTGTAATGAATAACAGATGAAACAACTCACACTTCAAACTTAATTATGGTTTAAGAGGTAAAAGAGTTCTTAGCGCAGTCAGGCAGTTTTATTAAAACAATTCAATTGACCGCGCAAGAAGAGAGAGCATGCTCAGTAAAAGAATTGTACTCAAAATTTTACTTTGTTACATAATCTTTTAAGGTTATTACGTAAAAGCAGTAGGGATGGGTTCTAGTTAACCACACTACTTGTTCTAGGTATCATCGAAACCGATATTAGAAAACCTTAAAAGCCAAATTTACAATTGGTTAAACAAAGCCTCAGAATAGCCAATTGCTACAAAAATGTGATGTGATACATACATTTCAAATAGTTTCGAATATTATTAAATTATTATACTTTTGGACATATATTATCCAAACATTTGTTTCTCAAATAATTAACGTTATGAAATATTTAAATATCAATCATTCAGTTATGCTTACAAAATTTATATCAGCAAATCATTAGCGTAAAATAATCTCTTGTTATTGTAAGTACTATATACAGTACTCGTATCACTTTAAAATTAGTTTATGGTTTCACTCGTATTAAAGTTTCTGTAACGTAAACCTCATTTTCAATGCTACTGAATGAAAGAAAGAAATGCTACTGAACATTAGTTTTTAGACAGAGCTCATTAACTTGTAATTTACATACAAGATGTTAATTTATTGATTATAAGAATTCAGGTTAATTTATTTAATAGTATTGTGCAAAATAGATACAAGTTTTTACTTTAAAGTCTTTAGATTTTTAAATAATGTCGAAAATATTAAACTTTATATGTTAATAAACATGTATATTGAAAAGGTTTTGGTATAGTGTTTTGCCACATAAATTGCTAAGCATTTTGTGACAGCGACTCCTTTTTAGACATTAAAACAGTGATAGTTTACTTTGATTTCCATAATTGAAACCTAATAAACTGATGTTCTGTTAGGATCGTTTAATCAACAACAAAATCTCTATAACTTGAACTTAAAATATATATTTGTTCCTTCAAACACTAACTAGTTTTAAATAGACACGTGCCTCAATATAACATGCAATGTTGTACTGGTCTTTGTGGCAAGAGCTAGCTTCCATTAGTCTATTACAAGCTTGGTTAATCAACAACAAGGTGACTAAAAGCTAAATAGTGACTGTTGTCTGCACAGCAATCTAGTGGGTCCTTTCCGTAAAGGATATGAAACGAATACCTTAGTCATAAATCACGAATCAATTCCAGATATCTTCAAATTATCCCAAGGAAATAAAAAAAATACCATTTACAGGTTTCAAACTCTTCGTTATACATTATAAGAATGCATTAATACTTTGAAGTATTTAATAGTGATTTTTATATAACTAAGATTTTTATATTTCAATACACAATCTTTTTTATCTATTATACATATTCAAATTTAGAGATAGGCTTTAGATTTATGTAATAATTAAAACAGGCTGGTCATGAAATGAAAGTGATATTTTACTTTTATTTTTTAGGCGAAGAGGCATGATTATGGCCTCTCACGGTTCGCGTACAGTTTTTGAGTACTATTAGATTCAACTTACAAGGTTGGTGGCTCTAAAAGACCAATAACATAGGGTGGTTTGTAGATTTACATTAAACCACAGGTATACGGTTTATTGGAGACCAGACTGAGAATGGGATAACCGTTAGGAAATTATAGGTGGTCTTATAAATATTGATTAGTAAAACACCTTATAGTTATATATTTAAAATATTTACCCTCTAAAAACCGAGTGCTTAGAATCTGTCAAATTTGGAAACGATGACCTTTAATATCTGAGAATGTTTTCAGAATATTGAATTGATCATTTGTAGTGGTAAATCTGTATTAAGGGATAGTTTGTTTTGGAACTTTTTACTTATACAAGCACAATTGGGGTTTATATATATATATATATATATATATATATATATATATTATATATATATATATATATATATGTGTGTGTGTGTGTGTGTGTGTGTGTGTGTGTGTATGTATGTATATTAATATGTATATAAGTAATATAATATAAGTAATTTATATATAGTCACGTATTAATAAGATAAATTAGAAATTTGCAGCAGATATATTATGGTACTAATTATTAATAAAACTATTCAATAACTTCACTTTTTATAATTGGTTATCCGTTAAGTCTTTCTTTTTGAAGAAAATATAATCAGACCAGTGTAGCACAAAATATTTATACGTTTTGATGTAAGAAATACAACTCTAAAGTTTAAGCAAAATTAAAAATATGATTAGTTAAATTAGTAGTTTAATATACTTTATGGTTGAGCAAATGAATCAGAAAAAAATATTTGATAATCATATATAATATTATTAAAAAGTAAAACTATGAATTTTACAAATTTTGTATGAATTTAAATTATTAAAAAAAGTGTTTATATAGCCTGGTACACCATTCTATGTACATTGCTTGTAGCAAATTTTGATCAATAATTACTTTTTATTTCGAAAAAGTATCGTATACACTGATATAGGGATATTAGAAGGATAGAATATTTTGTGTTCATGTTACTGAATTTACACCAAAACAAAATCTTCTGATAGCCACAGAGTTAATGACTATGTAACCACTATAGTAACTCAATAGATGTCTAACTGTAATCCCCAACTCTCCAGGGTGGTGATGCACATTAGACTGTCACTAGTGGACAGAATCCATTAGTCTATTACATGGTTGGTGATCAGTTGCTATAGCACTAAGAGCTACATTTTTCCACGCAAGTTTAAACACGCTAATTCTTCGTTTTGAGTAAATAAGATTTGATTTATTATAATTAAAAAATGTTTTTGGCACGGAAGACCTAATTTTTACATCATACATCTATTAGGCTCATTTTTTAATAATCTAGCTTCCTTCCTGGACGTTTTACAACCAATTTTCTGTAGCTTAATAAAACTGGCCTTCAGGTTATAAAGAGGCGTATTGAGGTATGAAAACTTCTCCTGTGATGTGGCTTTGGGTGACCATGGTCAGTATAGAAAGTAGGATCTTCATATTTCTCCCTATACCTATAAGGAGTATCCTGAAACTCGTGAACCAGTAATCGTTGCTGGAGGATGGTTATAAGATTATTCATATCTCTAGACTCTTTACAAACATATGAGATTTCAAATTCAAGATCACCCAAAATGCTACCACTGGTAAATTGTTTTCTACAGCGAGCCTCGGTACAACGAAAATACGCTCAAGATTTTCTGGATTCTTAAAAAATCCCATTCCTTCCTGTTTCTCTTCGAGCTAGATATCTCAGTATATCTAAAACTCCTCGATTACCTCAAAGAGTTTGCATTAGATGATAGTGTGAGAATATTAATGTAATATAATGATCACTATAAGTAATCGCTATCTTTGAATCTAGTATTGTACACCTTTGTGACATGGTTAGAAGTTTGAAGCTTTTAACAAGAGTATTGCTGGAATATTTTTCGATGATAATCTGAAAGTTCTTATACGACCAGTGGATATAATAACAACAAATCATTACTAAAACCAACCTGTGTCGCTGCTTTGGGTCTCTAAATTTGGAAAAATGGACTTACGGTAACTTTTATCTGGAACGGCAAACATCAAGCACCCCATGATCTGTGGGAATAAATCTCCTCTTTCGTACTCGAATCTTTGTCGCTGCACAGTTAATTTAAGATGATAGCCTCCATCAGGGTGCTAACGTGAGCATAGGTTGAGAACATTTGCACAGAATACCTAAATTCATCCACACATGAGACGATGCCATTAATTGTAATGGTTACAGAAGAGCAATGCTATACATTGAGACAAAAAATAAATGTTCGTTCTGACTACTATCTGTAGCAAATTTAACGGCAGCAATATAAGTTACATGGCGCAACACAGCGTCAGCACTGAAATGAAGAATCTTACGGACTTCAGCACATCTCGTTCGTATGAATGATTTATCACTTGTGCAACTAATATCAATGAGGTTAATGTATAATTTTCACTCTAAGTGTATATTGAAGCAAATTATCTGTTCTTTTCCACTGTCAAGTAAAGAAATACTCCTGAAGGCTATGTTCAATTATTAAAAGCCTTTCTCAGATTATCATTTAGATCGGCTGTTGAATGCTAGTAGAGATACGAGTATTTTAAATTAACTTTAACTGTGGAAGACGGTTATGGAAACAGAACTTGAATCCAAATAGAACCTAATGAGAGTTTTAAATAAAATTATTCATTTAACGTAAACAAAATGTTTTAAACTTTTCAAACATTGGTTGACACCTTTGCTGTTATGGCTAATAGTACTACTCAAGGTACAATTTTGATATTCAGCGTACAATAACCATGAGTATAAAATTATAATTTACCTTTTTTATTATTATTTACTCATATTATTTCTGAAATAAAGAATAAAATTGATAATATCAAATTTGTATGTCAAAACAAGCCCATTTAATTTAATGTATCTGCATATATTTAGTTTCTTAAACAAAACTTTAAGATTATATTCTTAAATGTGATGCATTTCTATTATTTTTTCAGCACTGCAAATTTTTGTATGTATTCGTCGTTCAATAAGTTTCACACCTGAGAAATATATTGTTGACAGCAGACAGTATATTGTGATATGTACGAGCGTTGGCACTTTGGTTGACAAAAACACATTGTTGTTCCTTGCCTAACTGTTGTTAACTGACATCGTTTGAACATCGCGCAGGCATTCGTCTCTCTCTAAATAGTGTTAATATTAAGTACATTCTTATTTTCAGCATTTAAACTCACTCAAAGAATAAACCTTAATCTGAACCTGAAAGATCAAGTATAGAATCTAAAAACCCGTGATCCTTGTCATCCATAAAACAAGTTAAGTTATTTATTGCATATAAGTGATAAACGACATATAAATAAAAAATACATTAAAAAATGATTTGATTTGATTTCGTGTAAAAATGCAAGTAAATCCAAGGAAACCTAAGAATATTTAAATTATACTTTCCAAAACAACTTTCCTTTTGTTAGTAAAGCGGCTGTTACATAAAGTGTACAGGGAAAGAGTTTGTAAAATATTCTTGGTACTATTTATTTCTTATGATTTCAATTGCTCACCTTTCTAAGCTTTCTATATTTAAAAGCTCGTTTTAGCCCATCAGCTGTGAAGTATATGTTCGAACAGTAGTGCAGTGAAATTGAATCTTAGGAACAGAAATTTCATATTATGCTTTCACGATGATATAACAAACAGTGAAGTTAACGGAGCAAAATATACATATTCAATAATATACATGTATTTCTCACAATACCACCCAATACCACCTTACAATATTATTTTATTGTTTAATGGTTATTGATAGCTTTGAGTAGGCTCTCCGAGTTACAGGACTGTGAAATTCGGTCCGGTTACAGCCCTGGACTGGAAATTCATGATGTAGAGAGTTAAACTACTTTGCTATATAATAAGCATTAATTAAGTTTGGTTACGTCATTTAATAATAATGAATATAAATTTTTTTAGGAAAGAGAGCGCGGTTAGTTTAGTTTCTATTTCGTAATACACAACAAATATTATTAAATCACTTTAAAATACCAACATTAAAAATATTTATTTCGCGTAGTCTTTCATTTTAAATTGCGTTTTATTGAATTGGATTAAATTATGGATAACGCAGCTATGGTGTGAGGTGTTGATTTTATTTAAGACGAGAGATGAGTTTCAGCTCCTTGTGACAACGTCGGATTCCAGACACTGTGCTAAAAGTGCTAAGAGAAGATGATCATGGAGCTGAACTTAACATTCGGATTAATTTATCTTACTTACATAATCTGTTAATTTATGTGGGGAATTTTTATACTAAAAATTGTACATATTATAATATTTTTTGAAACCTGTATTGTAAATCAAATAATCAGTTTATTTTTGTCTTTGTGTTGTTTTGTAAGTTTAACAAAAAAAAAATGTCCTCAGTGCTGAGTTGTGCTGTAACGTTTTGAGCAATCATAGGGCCTTAATTATTCGCTCGGAAACATCTAATGTTCACCGCCGCTTAGAATCATCAGTTGCGGTTTTCTATAATTTCCGACACCGTTCAACTAAAGATTAGGTAAATGGTCAAAATATTGCAAGATCTACTTAACGGCGAATCTTAAAAATCACGTAGATTGTAAATATGATTGTTCCTATATTGACTCTGCTATGTGGCGATCAGCCGAGGATGTAGCCCGTTCCGCGTGTGATGTACGTAACAAGTAGTTAACGAGACAAGGACCACGTCTATGTAAAGACAAGTTTAACGAGGATGGAAACAATCGTTTGCCAAAAACTAATTACAAAACCAATTTGAGGATAAAATATAAACACTCTGAGGATAAGACCTAATTTAAGGTATATGGTTGCTACATCTAGGAGAGAAGTAAGGTTCTTATCCCGTGAGAATGTTATCTTGCAATCAACCACTTTGTCCTCCCATTTTACATGATGTCCAAACTTCATTTACATTCAGGAACTTAAGGCCCCAGAGCTGTGACATGGTTTGTGTGGTGCGGCAAACAATTAATCACTAAGTTCAATCTTGTTCCCCTAGTGAGGGGGGGGGGGAGATGCAGATAAGGAAAAGAAGGACATTTGGGAATGGAACTGGTGGTGTGTTCGGGGTGGGGGGGTGAGGGGGGGGTGGTGGGGCGGTGGGGGGAGTGGGTGTGAGGTCCCCCTGTTATCAAGCCTTATGTAAATACTGGGTGCCAATTTGTTTGGTGTTGTGTTAGGAACGGTTTAGGATAAGGGTTTGCTTTTTAAAGTAAGCTTTACTAGTTTTTTTCACCTTTTCTATCGGAATTTACATATTGCATAAGCAAAACAGAATTTCATTAACAGATTAAGTGGTCTCCCTGCAAAATGGTATAAATTTTATAATGGATAGCCGGGGTGGGGGTAAATAAAATATTAAGTCAGCAAGGGCATAATTACATTCTGCTCTGATAACTGGTACAAAATATAAATTTCATGTTAAAATGATTCTTTTTGGTATTTAAAACTTTCATATGGGGGGGGGGGTACTCATAATAGGTGGTGGGTGGTTTACGTTGTTTGACAGTTAATTTGGGGAAGAAATTGGCTGTTTAAAATATTGTTGTTATGATAATAATACAGTCAATTTTGGTTTTTATACTGGTTTCTTAATAAAGAAACAAGCTGTACTTTATTTACAATATTACTATAAATTGTTTTGTCCTTGGCACGTGTATATTACAGTAAATGGTTTTATCTCAAATTCTGGGCAAAAAATTAGACAGTTGTTTACCAAACTAAACAGTAAATATAAGAAGTATTAACGCTACTAAGTCTTATACGCAAATTAAAGTGTTCATGTGTAAGGGTTCTAGTGTTCGACGACCCAAGTTTGGCTGTTACGTTGTTAATAAATCATCATGTACGTAAAACAATCTGGATGTTTGGATTCTCAACGCCTTGCCTATTACAACGGATAAGTTAAAAAAAGTATGATAATTTTAATACTTGAGTGTTATCGGTGACCACAAAACAATAAGAGTGGGACAACAGAAGACTTAGTTGCCCACTTTCAACATGAATGTGTGTTTATTGTCTTATACAATTCACCATTAAATTAATCTTTTCAGGTGAAATAATGAATATTTTTTTCAACTTTACTAAGGCTTTGTAAAAATGTATTTTCAAATTTATTTTTTGGGTGGGTTACTCTAAAATTTAATGGAGAATGAAAGGTCTAATATTAGTCGAAAATATTTTCGTAATTAATCATTAATACCCATAGCTATAAATATTGGTTTACACTAAAGTACTATATATAATTCATTATTTATGAGGTATAGCAACATTAATTATATTGAGCGTTTCTTAAGCCTCCAAATACTTACAAAAACTGAAAAAGTATTTTTCTGTGTAACCAATAACAAAATGGTAAATCAGTAAGGAATAATTGTTTTTTTTGTGAACCAATTTATAATTTATGAATATTGACTTTTAGCACTCCTGAACATAAAGTATGAGAAGGGATATCGACCGAAACAGTTTTACGGTTGTTCTAATCCTCTCCTGCTAAACGTGTTCAGAATGTTCCGATGATATTGTGGATGATCTACCACCGCCGAATGAAATTGTTTTATAGTAAATTAGTTATTTCAATCAAAAGCTGTAGAACCGAAAGTTAACAATTGAATTTAAAGAAGAGCTTATATTTTTTTTTGGTAGTTTAAAGATCAAATTGATTATAAGTTATACCAAAAGCGCCTTCTTATTTTTACATAATGACTAACATACTAAATTCAGCTTTGCATATACCTAGCAGACTCATTAGATGGAGCGAGAACTGAGATGCAATCACCCTGAGATTTAACATTTGACATACTAAACAGGACGATTTCATCTTAATTCTCTCAGCACACGATATGATATTCCTCACATGACTTGCTGTGGCTCCCCTAAAGAACTTATTATTTAAAATACTTATTAAACTTAACTCGAGAAAACTAGTGTAAGACAGCTTCATATTTTTAAATTTTACATGAAATTTCATTTCTAGATAGAAAAGTTTGGTATAGCTCTTTATTATGTGACATTTCCTGAGCGAAAACCTTTAATTTGGTTTTACTGAGTGTCAATGATATAACACTTTTAATGTTCTACATGAATGTATGTTTTAGTAGTTTTGAACTGTAAGATTTGTCAGAAGCATATGACTTTAGACGTATTTTTCGTTGCACTAGTTTACTTTTACTCAAATACTAATTGGTGCCTCATTAGTTACTTATTACTTATGTTTTGTGTAATCTATATTGCGTACTTGCAATTGCACCATAATTCATTGTGATGAAGATGTAAGCGGCTTCCATATTAAATCCAAGCGAAATTTATTTCGTAAACATTATTAACCAATTATTGGATATTGAAGAGCAACCTGGGTTGGTACTGGGTAGTTGTAAACAATTTCATTTAGATATTATGGTTCTTTGTGGATATGTTATTTATTTTGGTATGGGGGGGGGCTAGGGGGAGAATTCGAAAGACTTCATTGGGGACGGCTGCTCTACATGTTATACATTAATCGCGTTATAATGATACATGGCTTTGGTGAACAGGTTTTCACCAAGTCAAAACTGGGGAAAAGACTGTCACTGTTATGCCGGGCTTCAAGTAGACATGAATGGGTGGGTGAGACAATGGACGGAACGTGTAATTAAACAAAGCGCCGAAGAAGGGGTGAACCTCTGGAGAAGATTTTTTGCACGAATTCTCCCGTCATGCCTCTTTGTATTTGTTTGTTTCTTTTCAATAATGTATCAGCGTATATCTTTTAGAATGTGTTCTAAAGGAAGAGTACTCCATTCTCCATATACGTTTAATATTTATTTATCAAACAGGAGGTATACTGTGGTACATAAAAGACCCGGCCTTTCATTATACGTTTGTGAATATAATGTGGGGTTATTTATTAAAATGAAAAAAAACATTGTATAACAATATTCTTTGTCACAGTCAGGGGATAGTTTCCTAAATATTTGGAGAGAGTGTGTAATAAAAAGTCATTTAAACGAAAGTTAATTAAAGTTTCAGGTCACCCGTTTTATTGTTCACGGGGAGATAATCCTGAGATAATTCGGCTGTATATACTAATTTTAATGTTTTATAAACACATTTCAAACTTTGGCGCCCCAATATTATGGCACCAAATAATAATTTAAATGTTCACTAATGTACCCGCGAGATAGTTTTGACAGGTTTCTTGTTGTTAGCCGAAGGATATTATTGGGGACTCTAGAAAATTTGTTTGGAACTTGGATTTTATGAATGAGATTGTTTATTGACTACTATGCTCCTAGGGAGTTGGAGAAGTTCTGCATGGATCAGTCTTAAGATCATGGGAGTGCTGGAGAACTGAGAGAGGGGGACTACAGGAAAGCGGCTTTGCTCGGTTATTGGCCATTCTTTGTTTTGCAGAGTTAGAACCTGTCTGGTTGGAACACCACTAAACAACGTTGTAACATCTTTGATAACTACAAATAGTTGGATAAGCATCATTTTTTAAAAACAGCCTATTCAAATAAAAATTCATTTTTTGTTATTGAGAGAATAAACAATTTTGAAAAAAACGCCAGTCCGGGTACGTAAAACCCTTTCTAACTTGGACGGGGAGTCCAGGATGTACTGAAGATCGTAGGGAGTGCACCAATTGATTGCCCTCCCGAAATACAGATTAACGGTTCGAAAAGTCGGGAGAATGGGTCCCTTCCGTGATGATTGTACCTCTCATCTGCGTAGCCTTAGATTCTAAATCTGTGTCGAGGCGATTCAAACTTTGAATCTTCTTATCAAGTAGGTTTTTTGGGACAGTGTATATTAAATCTCTCAGATTTAAATTCGAGTTACCCCAAAGTTGAGGGGAGCATTCTTGGAGAGATCCCGATAAGGGGCGCAAGATCTCACCAGGAACTGTTTATCGACCCGTTTGAGGGAATTGTTCATTTAATATCGATGTTATTGGAAAATTTTTCGTGGGAACGTTTAAAAACTATTACCACAAAACTTATAATTACGAGAAAACATAGCTGGGGCCCAAGTATATTTGTTGGACCGAGGAGTTTTTTCTTCATTGTACTTTGCTTTTTTTTCATGGGATAGCTTCCTGAATTACCTGTTACTTATCTTAAAATAATGTAAAGATATGTAACAGAAAGTTATTGGTAAATCACTGTTTGATTTCTAAGCTTTTTGCCTTAGATAAACATCTACTTACATTATTGGGGTTTTTATCTGTAGAAGCAAATTGAATCATATAAATATGTTTAATTATTCCACTAAGATCACCTGGTGCCTCAAACTGATTCCACGATTTAACAACGTGACAACTGGAGAGGCATCCTAGGCGGAAGACAGAGATATTACCCTCGCGACCATTTCCCAATGAATTAGGTCTGATTAACCATAGCTTATAGCACTCGGAATAAAACAATATAGCTCGACTGGTTACTAGCCAAGTATTTTGTCTTTGGCTGGGAACTCCCTGGGGCTTGAAAAAAGATTCTAATTTAGATATAGAATTGTTGAGTTTAGCTCCAAAGATGCATTCCCCTTCCTTTTATTAATGCCAGTGTCTGGATCTGATGATGCCATTGCAGGACTTGTTTGTGGTTTTTTAGATATAAAAGCATTGGAAAGTAAGAAATTTTTGGGAAGAGTTTATTTTTAAATTCCACTTGATTAGCATTCGGGTTTCTGCGACAATAAAACGGCGGCCTCAATTGTGCACCTAGTCGAGACAATGAGAATGCCAATGGAGGTGGCCTGGATATTAGCACACACTGAATTTGGCAACGTTGCCCAATTTTGTAATCTATGTGTGCTTGTGGCCTAGAGCCATTTGTAAAAATCTGTGATCAATGCTATTAGCTGACGTTACATTTGAAGCTATTTTAGGTCGTCGATTTATTTTGAGTTCTTCACATTCCAGGAAGCCAAGCTGAACTAAATCATGAGGAAGGTGAACTTGGAGCCTACATTTCCACGTTTTGCAACGATTCTACCTTGGGTCGCGAAATAAGGCTTTCTAGGTATAATAATTCCGGCAAATTGAAATATTTTACCCTCTTTAAGACATTTTATAACGAGTTTACTGGATGTTAGTTGGTATTTGCATAAGAAATACAAAACTGGTTTTCCACTAGGAAGACCCTTTTTGTGGATAACGTGAAGATGTGGAATATAGAATCTGAGATTTTCAATGCCTCAGGATAAACCACTCAATATCAGTATCCTAGTCTCATACCTTAGGGACCAATAATACTTAGTAATGCTGTTAAAGTCAATTTTCCTTCTCATGTGCATGTTGGCGTATATTGGGGGCTTACTTGTATTGAGTTTAAAAGTAAACAGGATAAATTTGCCTATGGTGAAAGTTTTATTTAGAATGTTCTTGCTTTAAGACTTAAAATAATCTTGGGACCAAAATAAAACTAATATTATATCGACATGTAAAATTTACGCCTACCTTTTAAACTCTTACGGGTGCTTTCTGAAAATCTTCAGAAAGGATTCATTAAGGAACAGCCGTAACATTGTTTATGTCACATTTGGCCGCCCCCGATGGCTTCGTTTTATTAATAATAGCCCTATTAGTTATAGGAAGGATACAGACAATGTTATATGAGTATGAAATCCATGAATTTGCCTGAACCTGAGTCAACCGCCAGCTGTTTTTTGTAATATAATATCAAGTTTGAAGGTTTATTCTTCATTAGGAAAACAATCTTTGCGATCTAATTTTACCTCTAATTGTGAAGAAGGACCAAGAGCGTTGGAAACTTGTGAGTACTAGCAAAAGCCTTTGACGATTAGCGTGAACAATACAGAGACACTGCTGTACACTTATAATATGCATTAAACAGTTCGGCCTTTTACTATCTAACATATATAAAAGTTTAGAAGAGTTGTTGCTATTTAAAGACTTTCCGTTTATGCAAACAACCAAAATTATTCTTGCCCTCAGAAGATAAGCCGCTCACGTTGACTCGGATCCTCTCTGTCAGTGAATAACCTGCCCAACAAGTGAGGCACTTCAAACATAATTCAGACTTTATAATGGGCATTAGGAAAGAAAGAGTGCTTTGAACGCGCTGTCAGGCAAATGAAGTTTTATATAAAAGTGACCGTTTCCTCGCGAAAGGATTTAAGACATTGCTGTTTTGTGAGTTTGAAGATACCCGATGAGGTAGGGATTATTGCACTCGCTCCAACTGGAGGGAAAGTTAAAAATGATATTTTTCTAGTGGCGAAGCTTTGTTAAGGACTGCATAAGATCTTTGGTAAAACTTGATGGAGTTTTTTACCAAAATAGCAAGTAGCTAATCGTTCCACAAGGTTATCGGAAGAACCTGAGGACTTAGGACGAAGGCAACCACGGTAAAAGCTTTAAAGACATTCCGTAGAATACAACAAGTTCACCAGATTTGGCCTCAAGCCGAAAGGCTGGTAAACCAGACGTTTGGCTCGTTACTCTCCCGATATATAAATGTCAGGAGCCGGCCATATATTTTCGAATATTTAAAAGAAGAAAGGAAACGGAGAAATATTTTGCTTCTTGATAAATGTGGTTATATGCAAACCTTATTTATCTTATAGCAAAATTGGAGAAGGATTTGAAATTTTAGATAATATGACACCTTGAACCGCCATTACATTTCAGTTTGTTTAGCTATTCTTACTGACTTTACGTAAATAGCATGATGGAATATGGGGTGTCCGACAAATTTCCTGACGTGGAGCACATCGTTATTAAAGATAGTGAGAATCGTTGTCTATCTTTTCTGTGCCGATAAGTAATTACAAGGTTATAAAGGTCCTATATATTTAATCAGGCCAACCCCACCAAGGTACCATTGGTCTTACGCTCTAGTGGTTTAAGCAAGAAGGAATCCTCTTTACAGTGTATTTTAGGGTACCAAAAGGACATGTGGGCTCAAACCATAGAATTGAGCCATTCTCTGTGCTTATCCTTGAATTACGGGTTTTCTATCAGAAAAGGTCCTGGAGACTTGAAAAATTAGTACAAAGGATCTTTTTGATCCAAGGAAGGGCGCTTTGTAACGTATGGTGCCAAAAGTATGCACTCAAGGAACGATCAGTAGGTTTGTGGAGATTAATCCCCATTTCTGTATCGGTACTTCTTCGATACTAGGGAGTCGTATTGTGTTTAGCGTTGAGGGATAGGTCTTAAATGTTGCCTTACTTCTGGCGAATGCGGCTAAAAGATATAAATCTAATACCAGCTTACGATAAAAATCATACAATATTCACCGTCCAGTAATCAACAGTAGTATGATAGAACAGCAAACTATTGTTGTGAAGAAATAGCTAGAAAAGTACTACACCTTTCAAACAAATGTGGGAACGGGAAGAGGGGTCCTTTTTTTCTATTATTTTTGTAATAATTTTCGATCTTTTTTTATGGCGACTCTGCATAAGACATGGCAGGCAATATATAAATGGTTCAGTCAGATATTTGCTCTCACGCGTTACATCAGAGCTGGTGCAAGACGCTATTACCCGTATGTCAAACTTCATTACATTCGAGCAATAGGAAGTTATAGGAAAATTTCGAAAGTTTTGCACCCTCTCAGTATCCCATTATTTTCGAGATTTCAAAGTTAGTTGGACCAAGTAAGAAACAGTGTATTTAAACATCTTTTTTATCGAGGAGTTCTAGCGATGGTCCGATTGCTTAAATGTATGTCAACGCTCGAACCAATTATCTTTTAGTAATGTATTAAATATACTTTGAATCCTTCTTAGCCAAAGTTATTTTTACTATTATTCACTTGGCTATTTCATCACTAAAATCGTCATTTTTTCATTACAATGCAAGACATTGCCCTGCAAGTATAATTATCATGCTTTTGTAAAATGTTGTACTAGTCTTTGTATTTTACAAGAGCCATTCTCAATTTAGTCCATTACAAGCTATGGTTAATCAACCACGCAGTATATTGAGACTACTTGTCATAAAAAGCTCGTTTAACTCAATAGAGACTGTTGACCATTCACACACTTTTCAAGGTGTGTGGACCTACTTCATAAATGATTTATTCTTGTGAATTATAACATTAACCAAATCACTCACTTTTCGTGTGATTAGGACTAATTGGCCTGAAAAAAAATCCAGTTCATACAAAAAAAATATTATATTAAAACTGTATAATTAGCCTGTTATTCACAAATGTTACAATATTATTACTGTCTTTAATACTTTTAAAAGTATTTTTGGCACGGTAGCTTTAAAAGCCTTACCAATGTAGTAACTTAAGTTTTATATACAAATTATGTTATTTCGGTACACAGGATTAATTTGTTGTTACCTTGACTGAAAACATTTTATATTAGGAATGAGGAACATGTTTACAAGGGTTTTCTGGTCGACAAGCCCAAGTTTGGCTGTGACGTGTTTCCCTTTCATCCCGTCGGGCCGGCATCGGCCGGCCATTTCGTCTCCACACCTGGATGACCTGGGTACGCCATTATCGCCCAGGGTACGGACCTTATCAGACTTCAACCGAAATAAGTCTAACTCTTAATTACAACATCGACCCGTATCGGTGATCCACTATTCATTTTGTGTGGTGGGGACACAGAACAGATTATAGGTATTTGCCCACTATTAAGAGTGAATTATATGAACTAAAATAGTATATTGGCTTGTTTATTTTAAAGAAATTAGGTTTTTATAAACATGTTCTTAATTATTGTTCTATTTATTCTCTGTTAATATATATGTGTTATGATTATTTTCGGTAAAGATTCACCGCTAATTATCTCATGTATTGGCTAGTAGATTTATTTTGCTCGAGGCCAAATTGACATCCTAATCATTTAACATAGTTAGAGCCTATTTGTTTGAAAAAGTATTATTTATTTATTTCATTATTTTAGGGTATATTGAGCGAACTGTTCTCATTAGATTTGCAACGGTTTACTTTTATTTTGCAGAACAATAGATATATAATTGTGACTATGTTTATTAGGGCATGAACACTGATGCATGTGATTTTGTTGAGTGTATTGTAATTGAGAGGTTGATTTTTAACTTTCTATTGCCCTTGGGCATTAAATTTTTTCAAATTATTCGAAACAGGTGCCTCATTGATTTAATCCTCTCTGGTTAATAAGTTTACCAGAATTGTGTTGACTTGCACCACAAGATTGTAGATATTAACAATTCGAATTATTTTTAACTCAAGCAACCGATATTATTAATAATCTGTCAAAAATGTTAATGACGAGAGTGAGACTAGTTGTGTACTTGGGTATTTGTAACTTTAGTATTGATTATAAGTGTATCCAGTGTAAAGGGTTTAGAATTTAATAGTAATATCCGCGCGTGTTTAAAAGCCGGCCTTACCCTCCCGACCCACCCAACAGCGAGAGCGGAGAATACTATTCCTTTATTTCTCTATACTCCTAAGGACATTTCATCTTCCTTCCTAAGATTTGAACATCCCCCCTGCGTGTTTATCTTGCAACTTTTTGATTGGCGCCCTAAAGACCATTCCAGTATAAAACCCCTAGGACCACCGTCATCTCTGACTCTGAACATAAACCATATTGTTTCCTGGGCGACTGAAGGTAACCAGTGCCATTTTTAATTAGCTTTTATTATCCTACATCTAATGTTTCACAACTCGCGCTTACTGCACGGTTTCTATAAAGATCTTCATTCATAAAATCTCAAAAAAGATCACAGTAAGGTAATATAGGCATGATATAGCCTTGTTCATAAAAAACTTGTAAATATCGATTGTTCCTACATTTAAAATAAAAAAAAACATGAAAAAGTTTACACAAGTCTATTTAAAAACTTTAACCAAAAACAGGTGTTGAACGCAGCAAAGGGAACGACGCAAATAGTAAAGAATATGTTGTGGGAGAGTATGTTATTTGATAATGTTTATTTCCAACCACTTTGCTCAACGTTTTCAAGGTCCAACACCATTTGGGTTCTTTACCCCAGAGTATACAGTGAACACAAATTTCGAAGTCTACTCCCTCAGTGAGATGCAGATAAGAAAAAAAATGACGGACATTTGGGAAAACACCGAAGAAAGGCTTCGTAGCCATCTATTGTAAAGATTGCTTTGTTTGGTAGTTGTGTTAGGGGACGTTTTAGGTAAGGGTTTTTTAGGTAAGGGTTTTAGCTTTTTAAAGTAGCACTTTTCACATTTTCTTTGTTTACATATTGTATACAAAAAATTTTTCAGAACAGAAACTTTAAGTGGTCTTTAAGATTATATTTTTTATTCTGTTAAAGATCATTCAGTAAGTAGAAAAGTAACATTATATTTACAAATTGTTATTTTTTGAAAGAAAAAAAATGTAAAAATTAATAAAATTAAAAAAATGTAACAAAGTGTTTATACAGGCTCGAACTATGTACCATAAGTATCGTATGGCATTTAATTTTAAAAAGTATTGTTTTTATGGAAATGAAAATATGGATGTGGTATTTTGTTTTTACTATGTTCTTTATTAAAGAAACAAGCTATACTTTATTTTACAATAATATTAGTAAATTGTGTACTTGTGTATATGATACAGTAATGGGTAAATCTCAAATTCAACGTAAAAAAGATAGACAAACCGAACTTTACAGTAAATAAAGGACATTATTTAACGCTACTAAGTTACAGCAATTAAACACTGTTTTGTAGTAGTCTGTTGTTTGTAATGTATCAACATCCCGTACTCAATTCTAAACAGCCTATATTACATACGGTAATGCACCTTAAAAAAAAGATGGTCACTGTCAATACTGAGTGTTAGCCAAAACAATAATCCATGATGAAACAGAAGATCTTATTTCACACATGAATGCGTGTGGTTATACAACTGACCAATTAAATTAATCTTCGAAATAATGAATATTTTTTCAACTTTAAGGGCTTTTTTACAATTAATTCCACGCGTCTGTTGGGTTTACTCCTAAAATTGTAACGGAGAATGAAAAGGTCATCAAAATATTACGAAAATAATTTCGTAGATTATACATACCATAAGCTTAAATATTGTCTTTTTTTTTTTCCTTTGGGATATTGGTGTCATAGATCACTCACAACTCAACGCTGAGCTTATTGTGGTGCCCCTTTGGAATGGTTAGGGAGGGGTAAATCCTTATCTTCGTCGCCCTTAATTAGCTAAGACGTATTTCCCCAATACTAGCATTCTGTTCGTTCGCCTGGTTGTTTATCAGTGAAAAAGAAAACCTTCTCCTTGCCATGATCACAGTTCCCAGTAAATGTGTTTTAGCAGTCTCTTCAGGGACTTATTGCAGTCCACTCCGAGTCCTCATTTCGTAAACCTAGAGTGTTTAGGTGTTTCCTGAAGATGGCCGGTGTCCAGCTGATCAAAGGATTGTCACTTGCCTTAACCCGATCCCTGCCCACCCCATCAGCCATCTTAACTCTCTAGAAAGCCAAGCATCTTGTCGCCGAGAGATTATTAATATCTCCTGCCACCGCTGGTTTGTGTCTTCCTGGACCATGATGGGCTTTCAAATTTCATAAGTCGGCTAACCACACACAACTTGGGTTCTAGACTTCTGTGTATGCATGCTTGCTCCGCTTTTGGCAAGCCTATCGAGCGTCCATTCGTTGCCATCGTAATTACTCTCAAGTATTTTTGGTCACCAAAGCTTGCAGAAATTAAAGCATCTCGCCAAACAAAAGCCCTGGGACCTGGATGAATTGCCTGTTGGAGTCAAGAGCTTTGAGACAATATTACATTATACAGATGTTTCATTAGTTCCCTGGTACCTTTCTGGTGAGGCCTAGGTTTGGCCAGAGGCTAGGATGAATTAATATCGGCTTGAAAATGGAGCACTTCCGACCCCAAACTGCCGCTAAGGGTGCAGTGAGGGGATTGTACATTAAACACTGTCACTTACCTTAATAATAGCCATCCGTGTACCATAGAAAAAGCTCTATAATAAAACTTATTGTTGGGATGTTATCCTTGCGATTTCCACTTCATCTCTGGAGTATATGTAAACAGAGAATGGTCTTATTGAATACGAACTCCGTGTTCTCATTGTGTAAAGTAATCGATATAGCGCTTTATTTACAGCTTCAGTGAGGGGTCGCCATGGCCGCGTTAGAATCTCTCCATCAAGCCACTCCAAAACCAGTTGTGTAACTGACTTACGGCGCGCTTCGAGCTTTTAATAATGACTATTGCAAGTGGTAGGAAAGTCCTAGAATGCCCACCCTTCGATTTGCTCCGATTAATGCTCCGGTTACAAAGATTGGTGCCAGCCTTTGTTAACTTGACTTTCAAGCCTTGGCTTTCGGCAGTTACCTGATTCACTTTGTCCCCCCCACTTGACCTAATGAACCCATAAGTATCTTGAGGCCTCTTGCATTTGTAAAATAACTATATGGGGAATTTTTAACGCCCCATGAGATTCCTGGCGAAGTTCTCCTCGTCATGATGACAACTTTGTTGCAGGATATTATTAAGATGATCATTCCAAGTTAAGCTTATGGTCTAAGAGTCAGTCCTGGGAATATTTCGACTGTACTTTGGACCCGTATCCGTCATCGCTGCACAGTTCATGCGATTTTATAGCATCCAAACAGGACGCTACCGAAATAACTTTTTTCGGTTGATGGTAGAAACTACTGTACTTAGAGGGATTACTTTCAGTTTCATCCCTAAACTCCCTGACGACCAGTTGTGAGAACAAATCATGTTGAAGGTTTGGTATTTCATGGATATCAACAACAACTATATCGTATATTTTCCGATGCTACCATAAGGACTATGTCGTCTGCAAAATCCTTTGGACATGTTTCCGTTGTTACTAAGGGTCTCATCTGAGTAGACCATCTATACTTGGCTTCCACAGTAGTGGTTTGGGTTTGGGGGGGGGGGGGACAATCCCGAATGGCCTCCTTGAGCGCAGCCCCCTTAGTGTGCGATCACACAGCGATACTTCATGTAAATAATCCCCCTGATCCGTCAGGAGCACAGCCCACCTGGCCCAAAGCCAACCGGCACAGAGCTGGCTCGAGGCCAATTCGCTGCTCCATACCATTGCAGAAATAAAGAGGTACCAACATATAGGTCTTATTAATTAACTATCCTATGAGGTAAAGCAAACATTATATAAGATTCCATTGAAATACTTACAAAAACTGAAAAAGTAATCCTAATTAACAAAAATCAAGTAAATAATGTAACCAATTTATAATGAAATTTATTTGTTAATTTATGATATTTTTAGCACCCGAACACTAAAGTATGGATAGGATAGCTGATACTAGTAGTAGTAAACGTTCAAGCTATTTACTCATACTTCGTTTTAGTACACTCGTCTTTGATTCCAGAAAATGGTTTTATAGAGAGATACCAGTATTATTTCAATTACTTAAAAGCTTGTAGAAAAGAAATTGAAACTTATATTGATTTGGTAGAATAAATCAAAAATTATAAGCACTCCAAAAGCCTTCTTATATTTATAGGACATAAAATTATACCTAAAAATATTGACACGGCATACCGGGCAGACTTACTAAAGCAGTTTGCCTGCTACATAGAGATGGCATACTGAGTGTTACTCAGATTTAATATTGACATAGTACATGGAATAGCTAATTGAAACTAAAAACGATAATATATTTTACATTTGCTGTGTAGAACTTATTATGGTAATACTTATTAAACTTAATGAGGAAGATTTAAGACAGCTCCTGACTTATAAATTGATATTTTGAATTCAACCTATTCTAGATAGACAAAAAGCATTAAGTTGTATGATGCGAAACCTTGCATTTTCCAAAATAAGCTTAGGTGTTATATACTTGAATGTGATTTCTACATTTTCTTATTTAGGTAGTTTGAAAAAATAATCTTCAGGAAAAGCATATTTTACCAGACGATTATTGCAACTCCCGAAAGTTTACTTTTACTCAAATACTAATAGTTCGCCAGCAGGCGGTATTACTTAATGTTTGTGTAACTTCTGCGTGAACCCGAGTTTGCAAGTTACATTCATTATTGGCTGTAATCCAAAAACATAAAAATTTATTTCGTAAACATTTTATTTGGATATACAACATTTTACATTGTAAACATTTCATTTAGATATTATGCACATGTTATTTATCTTTGTATGTTAAGAAAGTCCAAACATTCTAATTGAGGCAAAACATGATACATGGCTTTGGCGAACAGATTTTCACAGGAAAGTAAAAAGCTGTCCTGTTTCCCGGGCTTCACGACAATCATAGGGAGCGAACCATAACTTTCCTTAACAAAGCTCAAACCTCAATTTTACAGTTATTACCGTCATGCCACTTTGTTAATTTTTTGCAATATGGTATATATTTTTAGTATGTGCAGCAAGGAAGCGTACTATCCATATACGTTTATATTTATCTAGCATTATACATATATTAACGCACCATATAATTGTTAAAGGAGAATAAAATGGTTCTTTTAGCTATAGAATATCTTTTATAACAATTATAATTTTATTTTCCTGAAACTTAATATTATGTACTACCAATAATAAAGACGTGTGAAATGGAAATTTAAATAATATACAACCTCATCTTTATATGTTTAAGATAATCCTGAGATGAGACATGTATTTTGACTAATTTTAACTCGTTTATAATTTCAAACTTTGATATTATGCACACCAAATAATAATTTGAAATTAACAAAATGTACGGGAGATAGTTTAACTGGCATTGTTAGATATTACAGGGGACTCTAGAGTAAAACCAAGTATTTTAAATTGATTTTATAAGAAATGAAAATTAATGGACTTAAAAGAACACTAAAAATCTACACCAGGATGCGGCCACGTGGTAGGGCTTAGCTAACAGTCCTCGGCTATTGGCCAACTGTTTTGTCCAGAGTTTAGCTGTCCTGGTTGGCACTATCAACGTGTAACATCTTTGTTTGATTACCAAAATACGATAAACTGAGGGGAAACAACATGAGAGGTTATAGGTGATTGTTTCATGTCCTTCATATTAAGAAACTCAAGAATATATCAGTCGTACGTGACCCTTTTCTAAAATATATTGCTTAACAGTGACAATGTACGTTTAATTTTGCTCTTGTCAGATTCGAAAGGTAATCTGTAATATTGTGCTTTTAGGATTCTAACTCCGAGGCGGTTAAACTTTGTATCAGTAGTACAGGTGAGTACAGGTTAATGTGGAGAATGCAAACTTCCGAGTTTAAAACTAAATCCATGATCCAAATATCGTATTTAGTCAATTTACGGTATATCATGAACTTTTTGTTATCATATATTACCTCAAAAAATTCTAATTTGAGAAAACAAAGCTTGGTCTTAAGGAAACGGTTTTCTTCATTGTGCTTTGCTTTTTTTCCCTGCATTCCTAAATATAACAGATCGTCCCCCTAAATGAAATAAGATATTAGACGTCATTGTAATTCACTGTTTGTTTTCTAAGTTTTTTATAAAACATATTAACATTATTGGGTTTTGCTGTCGCCGTAATGTGCAAATAATTTGTGTAATGAGGTTCACTAAGTTACACTTTGAAAAAAACTTTAACAACAAACAGATAGAAGCTCAGAAATAAATTATAACTATAGCTTATAGCACTCTCGGAATTAAATATAGCTCGGTTTAGCCAATTGGAAGGGGTTTAATTTAAATATATGTCATTAGCTCCACTTCCAGTTCCCCTTCATTTTATTAACAGTGTTGGAATCTGATGATGTTACAGACATTTTGCTGAATATTTCGTTTCTGCGTAGATTAAAACTGTAATTTGCACCGTATGAGTAATATTAGCGAGATTATCATCAAAGCCAATTCTACTGGATTACACTGAATTATATCTTTTGTAATCTATGTGTCTTTGATGTAAAATCTGTGTAGCAGATCGTTGCTGAATACAGCTTTTTTAGTCGTCGATTTACTCTGTATCCTTCCTACACAAACCAGGAAACAGAACAAAATCAACTGCGGAAGGCGAACTGGAGCTTTCATAATTTTTACTTATTAACACCTTCTATAATTGTTTTTATTTTACAAAGACACCTAATTTTATGACTTAGTTTATTGCAATTAAGAAATAAAAGTTCTAAAATAATTTTGTTTACAACGGAAAATTAGAATCGTGAGTTTTATCAATGGTCAGATTTAACCACTCAATATCAATCCTTTCATTACCTAGGGAATTCAAAAGTTAATGACTTTAACATAATTTTTTCCTCATGAGATATGCCTGATTGTATATTTCTTTGTAAGAGTAATCCAGAGAGAAACGTTGACAAATATAAGAAGTGCTTTTTAAGACTTAAAATAAAGACCAAAATAAAACTAAGAGAGATAGCTAATTTATATATATATATCAGCCCAGATTTAAAATTTCATAATGAACATTGCTTTGTCACATTAATGATTTTCATCACTTGGGAATAATATATTAAAGAGACATTAATGTTTTATATCATATAAATTTATGAATTTTGCCTGAACCTGAAAGTCTATAACAATTGATGATTGTGAAATCCCCCGAGGTGGAATTGTAAAATCATCTCACCCACTAAATTTTCTATAAATCAACGCTGAAAACTAAAAGCAAAATATTTTAGCGTGACAAGACAGAGACTGCTTTAATAAGTAAACAAACCTTGCCTCAAGTCTAACATATATAAAAGTTCAGACAAGAGTGTTTAACACTTGGATGCCGTCTTTGCCTCAAAGGTAAGGCGCTCACATTGAAAAGGATCTCTCTGTCTTACCTCACACTTCTGATTCCAGATTTAAAAGCTGAAAGAGTGCTTAGCGCATTCACTATAAAATTCAAGAGTGATCGCGAAAGAAGACCTTGCCGATGGGGTAGTCAAGCGCTTGCGACTCTTCCCATTAAAAAATTATATTTTTCTATAAGCTTTTGTTAAACTGAATCAACACCTTTTTCCCAAAACTATTTACTTCTGAGCAGTAGCAATGGTTCGCAAGTTTCTGGCTAACATGATCGAGAAGAAAACAGCTAATTTCCATAGGCCTTATTCAAAGAGAGTGTCGATCTCCTAATCCTTATACTGTGCGATAAGTCTTGTTAGAAAAGGTTCCTTAGAAATCGGTTAAAGCATGGGTACCATTAGGATGCCATCTCTCTGGTTTAAGCAGAAGAATCCTCTTCATGTGTGGGGTTAAAAAACAGACCATTCTTTCTGTATTATAAACATTAATGTTTTCTAAGGGTCACACACTTGAGGACAATCTAGTACAAAGAAAGCATATCACATCGAAGGGCGCTATTTAATGATGTTGGGAGCCAAAAGATGGAACCAAGACCAGTAGGCCAATGCGAGAACTATAATTGCTGTATTACTTCTTTTCGTCGTATTGTCTATACCAACAATGTTTGCCTTACTTCATCCTAACATGGCTTTGAAATCTAAATATAACAAACGAAAAAACGATAAAAATCTTACACATATTCCGTCCCGCTAATCAACAATGTATTTAGAACAGCTAGACCTCGAACAAGTGGATTCAAACAAAACTTATTGTATAACTCTTTTTTGATCGACATGCTATAAGGGAATGGGTCCCAGGGATCTCACTCGTTAACTCATCCTGGTGAGACGTTACCCGTATTCCAAATAAACTGCAGAAAAAAAATTATCAAAATTTCAAGTTTTAATCAGTACCCATTAAATCTCTCAAGTTTATTTTGTCAATTTAAACTTTTCTTAGCTCGCAGTGGTCATTGCTTAAATGTTCCCTTGAAAATCTAAAGTAAATAGTTAAAACTATCACCCTCTTAGTCAAAGTTATAATCACTTTGGTAGATCCAATGTAACCAGTTCATACAATGCAAGACATGCCCCCATTCAGTTATCATGCTTTTGTAAAGAGTTTGCAAAGGTTTTTGAGTAAGAACCTTGTCCATATAGGATAAAGGCTTGGTTAATTTGATCTCAACAGGGATGTAAGCTCGTCTAAATTAGGAGGAACAACTGTTGGCTTTCACAGGAGTGTGGGATCGACCATAAAGGGTTAACCAAAAATTACCAAATGGTGCGTATAGGAGAAAAAAAATGTCCAGGTCATCATAAAAAAAATATTATTTAAAACGGAGGCATTCTCGATTGCATTACTTGCTTTAATACTTCTCATAAATCTCAGGCGTATTAGATAATATTAACGTAACCACAAGTTTTATATTCTATTATTTTCGGTACTCAATATACTTGTGACTTGCTGAGGCTATGGTATAAACGGGATCTCAAGATTACAAGCCCAGTTTTGGCAGGTCAAGTTTTTATTTCTATAGTTTTAAAATCGGGGTACGCCGTTGACATAATGATATTATACTCGTATTACTCTTAGGCAAATCAGGTTAGCCAAATAACCTTTGGTGTCCGCATGGCTCGCATTTAGTTGATCCTCTCCTGTATTTTAAAGAAAATTAGGTTTTTCAATGAATGATATTTTTTTTGCGAACATTATCCTCTATGGGTTAAAGTTCTCATGATTCGCTAAGATTGACATCAAATGATAGTTTGTCGAAGTTATTATTTTTTTATGTAAAACATAGACTTACAGGTATACTTTAGATCAATAAAAAAAGTATTAGTAATTGGTGTCAGCGGAAGATATAAAATTTATAGCTGATTATATTTTGAATTTTAACAATTTCTCACGTTCAACAACTCCCTGCTGGAAATTTAACCCGGGTATATCAACTACACTCTCTTAAAATAAGGCTCCCTCACTAAATAAAGTCTGCAGTTTTTAAAGGACCTTGGGGTTTTTGTAGATTTATTCCTCACTGATCTCAGTCCCCAGTATAAATCATATCTCACGCGGTATATTTATTTTGTTCAAACGCAGCAATGTTGACCAATTGGCTGACTAAATGTTGATTGCGTTACTATACACAACAGTTAACATTTGCTTCGATCACGCAGGTTATCTTTCAAGTTAAGGCAAACATTACATTGAGGCAAATACATGAACACTCCACATTCAGAAAGTAAATAACATCAATTAGTAGACGTCCCACTTTCCTTAGAACTCCAAAAACCTGCTTTATTATGGTTGCTTCCACTTTTCTTGTTCAAAGGGCACATTGAATACTTTGAAAACCACTAGCAGATAAATATCTTGAGGCTCCACCAAATTGGTTTGGCTATCAGTAAATTTCTCAGAGACCCTATAGAATACTGTTTGAGGATCTCCTTGGCCTTCCACATATAATACAAAGAAGAAGGATACGGCGGACATTTTGAAATTCTTTCATAAGATGGTTAAGGTGCCTCTTGCTATGAAGACCAATCTGACATAATTCGTTTATTCTCTCTTACACACGATTCTAATTGTTTACGAATTCCGACATCACTTTCAATTTTCCGGCTAAAACCGAAGTATTAAATATTATTAAGAGGGCACTTCCTTCTCTTGTACAGCTAAATCAATAATATGCAGAATTTTAGGACTTAAAAACACTTATCAAATGAAGGCTTTAACCGTGGGAAGGCTTTTAGGTAAGATAAGCGAGCTACAACACAACTGGTTTTTGAATCCCGTTTCATCAACGTCATTTCGATCGTCAAAACGACGATGACGAGGGAACTACGTGAGATGACGGTGCAACTGTGTTTATGTTTCTTAATATATCAGTTGTTGTTTAGGCTGTTTAACAAGAATGATTTAAATTATTGTGTAATTTTAAATATGTAATAGTGCACACTTGGGCTTAATATTTTGAATGTTGTTATGCAAACATCCGGGTATATGAAAATATAATATATAATTCATTTCGGTTCATAACAGTGAACTTTCTATTTCACCCCTATATTTGGTCCTATTTCTTTTGCCAACAAAACGATTTTAAAGATCGGTTTTATTAGCTGGTTTCAATGTTGTTATAACGATATTGTCCCACAATTGAAAAGTTAATTACGTGTTGATTCTCGTTTTCTTCAGATCTAAAATATAAAAAATTCATCTTACTATAGAGGTTATGTATTACGTTGAAACTTACTAAAGATAAAACATTATTATTATATAACTTTTGTTGTTAGCTGTTTCATGTTGTAAAATTATTATCTGTTTTTGAACAGATTAACACAGTAGCAGAAATTGTGCTGATATAAACACTTTTACGTAGATAGATAAAGTTATTTGGGGCAAATTGCCCTCACATTTTTATTATTATCTTCACTGCCAGCAGACTGTGTACGTATTATTATTGTCCTGTTACGTTGCGGAACGTTAAAATTTTTGTTGTTAACACCTTCTATAATGTTTTTAAACAGGACGATTACCACATTACACCATCCATAAATTAAGTAACTTATTTTTAACTCACAAAACGTGAAGGTGAACGCCCTTTATGTTTAATTCAAACTATTAAAAACTATTCTTTCTCTTGATTTTCCTCTTTGAGATTTTGTTGTTCTTTGCCAGACCTCAGAAAGATAAAATGCTTCGCTATGGATCAGCTGCCAGTAAACCTTTAAATAATTTTAAAGTTACATTTTTCCATAACTTGAAAAATGAAAGGGACATTACCGATGAAATAAATTTATAATCTAATGAAATAAAGGGCTGCTTTCCATGACGATTGTACGGCTACAGCATTTTTGGCGCAAACAAAAATCAATTTTCTTCGTATACAGTTGAGTGGAAGCAACACAGTCACTTTTATTTTATGTGCATGACAAAAAATTTGAACTACGAAAAAAAATAGCAACGTTTGCTTTGATAGCTTTGAATATAGCTATTTGAGCTATATTTTTTTTCTCTTAGACACGGTCATTTAAAATTCGCTCCCTGGAGGACTATAAAATAGAAGCATGTCTTTCATAGCTTATTTTTACGACAGAAAAATGATAATGATGGATAAAGTTCTTTTTAAAATCCAGTATGAAGGTCTTTAACCCTTGGGAAATTTTTCAGTACATTGGTCCAGGGAAATAGATATGAGAAATTTTGAATGATAAAAACTCAATATTTACAATATAAAAATGTTTGATGTATAAAACAGAGTAGTTAGAGCTTCGTCCGAAAGCAGCTAAAGGGACCCGACCGCGACAGACGGAACACATCCGCCTGCAATGAGCAATGTCGGGACTGAGAAGTTTAGAGTACTTAGCTCGCACTGACAAGGTGACAATTTTTCAATTTGTTTATTATATTTTATTATATTATGGAATTGCTCAATTGTAAAGTATGCTTCACTTTTTTCGTACATCGTGTCCTTGATAACCACAATTACAAGGTAATATTGTGTTATCATACAAAAATAAAAAAACACTAGAATCGTATCCTGTCTTTTATTTTTTTTTAAAATGATATAATATATTCTTAATTTTCTCTAAATAAGCGACTGATATTACTTTTTGTTCGAAATATGGTGAAAATAACCTCTTCAATTTATAAATATGTGGTTTTTTGAAATAAGTTTATAAAATGCAATTTTTCCCAACCGCATAGTACTTTTTCCTTACCTTTTTCTTAGATATTATATTAAACTCTTAACAAATGATAACAGTCTTAACAATAATTTTAAACTAAAAAATAAATTATGATTTGAATTCCTTGTTAAGTAATTCTTTTATTACGTAAGATAAAAATCTGTTTAAAAAATATGATTTAAAATGAATCACATCCTCTTGATTTGAAAATATAGACATAATGGTTTTGCTCTCCTAATACTTGGCGAAGTTTCTCAAAAATTCAGACGACGGTGCATACATTAGTCAGATTTGTATTAAATTTACATAATCATGTAATCCAAACATTGAATGTATGATGCATCTACGTGGTTGTAACACCCATCAATTTAACTTAAGTTTTTAAAAAACTGTACGAAAGGTGACTAACAGCCTTTGTATCATTCACTATTATCTTTAACTTCGTAAAAAACGCATACGTGATCTGGTGGTTCAACACCTTGATCAAACTTTGATCTAAACTTTGTAAACTGTTCATCTTCAAGATCTTTAGTATTCTCTATACACAATAAAAAATTGCAGATTCATTCAAAAAAATCAAAATTCTTACTTAATAATAAAGATAACAGTTGAAAATAATATTGTATACATTGTAAGTTACTGTTAAAATATCATTGGACTGTTTTGTGGGAGATGGTTGTGTTTCTTTCCACTCCAAGTAATGAATGAAATACAGAACCTACTCAATATTACGAGTCTCTCACGCTCCAAAATATTGTTGTCTCCACACAAAAATATGACGTAATTTTTATTTTTAACCAACTCGCGCGTAATTCCGAGCTGCAAAACGTATATCACCACACAGTAATTTTTAATCAACAATAATTTTATTAATTGAACTACTACTGTTATTCTCATTTTATTGTTTTATTCCCGTGTCTATTATATTTTTAGTTAAATCATATAATCCGATGTGTCTTGACTTAGACCATGTTACTTGTCTCTTGTTTAGTTATATAATTCCAAATGCAATCATTCTTGTTAAATTGGTAGATAATTTTGAATTTATTTTGAATAAATAAATAAAGTCTATAGAAAATATTTTTTGAACTGTTACGTGGTGCAAAAATTTCTTTATGGTACAACCTGTGTAAAATAAAGAAGATAATATTAGAAAGCAATAATATTTATTTTGTCATTTTGTTTAAGGTTTTGAAAGAAACCATATAAATACGTAATAATTTTTAAGCTTTTACTACGTTAATTATATTTTATGCTCAAGTAAGAAAAATTTTACATTCTACAGTTAGTTGTAATGTAAAAAGGTAATTTACATGTGTCTTAAATTAAACCCATTTAATTATTAAAATGATTAAACCTCTCTTTCTTCTTGTAATCTAGCTTATAGTCAATCTGTAAAAACCGTGATATAAAGGTTCCACTCGCTCAACCACAGGGATAGGCGAAAGGTGACAGGTATAACTCCAATACAAATAAGAGTGTTAAAATAAATGCAATAAAAAACATTTTAATGTTGCAAGAGACTTAAAAACACAATCGTGATCAAAATCACAGTCATTAATGTTCCCAGTAAAAGCTAACAGTCAAATTATCATACACGGTCCGCACCCAAGCTTTCACTATCCGCCAACTTCTCCGAGCAAGCGGCTGTGCCTAATGGACTGTTGCGTTTATTTGTCTTTGGTTCCTAAAACACCGAGTTATTGATTTAAAACTACTTGTTCTGCACTTCCGAAAATATTTGTTTTCTATTAATGATATAGCTCAATCATCTTCTATATGGACTAGTTGTTTAATACTTTCATGTAAACACCACTGTAGATTGATCTACGAGTATATAGTAAATCACTTAAAATTAGTTGAAGTAGGGAAATATAATACATAATAACAATAACAATACAAAAATATAGCGCTATTATATTGCTAAACATGGAAACTGTACATTACATCACTAGTACAGAAAGTGGACTTATTCATGGGCGATATTGCATTTACACACTAAAAAAAAAATGCGATTGCAAGCGTGCCAAATGCTATCGAGGTTTGTCAGTAGAACTTTCGAGATGAATATTGATGATACATTTTTCTTCACGATCAAAAATAGCGGACGAAATATTTTAAAATATTAACCTGACATTTAATTAGTTTTAGTAGTTATTCTTCCATAAGGAAATATCAGTATTTTATGCTTAATTATTTAGTTAAAATTAAATGTTTAAACATTACTAACAAACAAACAAATAATGGAATCTCACTGATGGGTCTATACTGTATACAAAGAAAAAGTAATAGTTTGGGAGAGAGAGTCAGCTGACTTAGCTACGAGGGATACGATAACTTTTGGGATCCATGTAACCATAGTCCATTACCATACAGAGTGATGACAAAGTGGACATATTTTACAATGAGGGGTTAGAATAACAGCTACTAACAATAATTAAAACAAAAAAAAACGTTCTATATATTTAGAAGTACAGCTATCATTTCTTAACTGAGTGAGTAAATATATAAAATGCATTACAAAAGTGAGAAAATAAACAAAAGAAAATAATGAGCTGTGTTATTGTTGTCCATAAGAGGATTGAAAAATACTGTGTATTGTATTTATAGTTCTTAAATGTCACGACAATTTCTAATCACTCATATTATAAAAAAAAATATTGTAGAAAAATGGATCATATGATAAGAGAGTTTATAATTCTGCCACGTTTAGGCGTTATAGTAAATCTATATTGATAAGAATATATAATTATAGCACGGGCTTTTAATTTTTGTTTAATGTCCATGAGAAAGTGAATGTTGTTTGTAGGTATAGTGTAACGCAGTATTATATTATCATCAATGAGAACAAGAGCCTGTGTTTGCTTTATAAAATTTCATATATTATAAGGCTGTGAAAGAGTAAGTCTTAACCGTGAGTAGTTATGTCAAAGATTACTAGATACACACACAGCACTATTACTCATTTGTTACTTTTTTTATCCTGAGGACACAACATAACGCAACAATACGTTGACATGTGATTGTTTAGGTTCCATTTGAACTCATTAGTTACAACTAATATAAGAAATACAATTAATCAAGAATGAAATACTGTTTTGTTTAACCACTGCGCTTCTAATAAAGATGAATGTATAAACAATAAAAATATTAATGTTTTAAATAATTAATCGTATCACCATTCAAAGCCAACCATCTTGAATCCTTTACAAATTATCATGTTTAGCTATGTAGCTGTGTAGAGCTATAATGAAATATCATACTCAATGGACGAGCTTATTTAAACTTTAGTCACTAGTTACATAAAATATCTCAGCTAAAAGGAAGCGAAATATTGAAACCACATTAAAACCCAGTGAGAGAACCTGGGTTCTAATCACTATCCTTTGACTTTATGATATTTTGGGTAATCTGTTGAGACTACACACGTTTGTCAAATTTGCCTCTTTAAAAAAAGCAAAAAATGTAATCACAAAATATACTTATTTTATGGCAAGCCTACTTCAGTTCCTGTGGGTAGTTGAGAGTAATGAAAAAACCTTTAGTTTTTTCTGTAGAGAGCATAAGTCACGTGTATTTCAAAATGTATCGTTCTAGGACAACGAGAATTTTAAAAGCAAAATTGTAGTTTTCGAGTGGTTTTGAAACACCTGAATGGGCGATCATTATGAAAGTGCTTTATTGTTCTAGTTGGGGATGAGAGACGCGTATGTCACATTTCGTCCTTCTACGTTCTGTTCATCGAAAATTCGAAAAACAAATTCCATTTCATCCTCTATGGATGTATGATCTTTATGAAAAGCCTATACGTTTTGTATTGATTCATGAGGAATAGGTGTGGGAAATTTAAACTTTTTGGGTTACTGGAAAGTTGGAGAATTGGTGATGTGTGAGGTCTTTGTCTTTTATTTAGAGAGACAATTTGTAAATGTTGTCTAAATTGTTTTGTTTACTTAATTATTACTATCAGGGGTTTGCAATTTACAGGCACTTATGTAAAATTTGAATTGACTGAGAGTTTAATGATGTATGTTTATTGTATATGAGGAAACTTATAGAAATAGCAAGAACTATATAAACGTATATTCCTAAAGTATTGAACATAAGAGGAAAACTGAAGTAAAAGTTAATCATACCAAGTGGTGTTTATTAAAGTATTAAACGAACTAAACTATCTCTGGTAGCTAAGTAATTACTCAGATTTTTACCCTAGAAACCCAAGTTCAAATACCAGCTTTTAAAAATATTTTTCACATGCTAACTCATAATCATATGATAACAAATAATTCAATAAAACACTTTCTCTACCAGTTTGAGATCAACCTTCCTTAAAAAGTGGCCTTCTTACAAAATATAGTAAACGTAATCACACACATCTACAAATTGATATCTTGATCTCAACAAAACTTACTATATTTTATAAACTATTTTTGATGCATAAAACGAACTTTAATTCAATCATTTTTATAACACTTCCATCTCAGATCTTCTGAAATGAAATAGACATTTGGTAACAGTAAACAAGACCCCTGACTCTATGTACTTTTACCATCATAAGCCCTATCATCTCTGTACACAATAAATTATGTGAAATAAAAGAAGCGAACGAATGGTCAGGTGACAACCATGTTCAGCAAACAGCAACGATACGATCATGTACTGTTGAATGGTTTGTAAATTAATTCACGGAAATTCAGGTACTACATTGTAAATTACTTCATTGCTTACGCACGTTTGTAATTTTCTACGATAGTACTAAACATGCATATGTGTGCTTACTGTGCACACAGACTGAATACACAAACACATCGCGACAAACCTGGTTGTAGTTTACGCCTGTCGATGATGCATTGTTACTTGTTGTAATTCCCTTTAACCTCATACGTTTTCATCTTAACATAATATTTTTGTAAACTAGAATATTAGTCACTTTATTGTCTCCAGTACATAACTAACTGCATAAGTACATAACCACTTGCAACTAGATAATGCCTCAATTTCTGGACTACATTAACTGGACATTACAACTGAACCTTAAAAGAGAAGGTTTCATTTTGTTACGAATGGTCAGTTCATGTTAAGTTATAATTTATAACATGGTGTCTGTTGAGCTTAATCTGAGATAAAAAATGCAACTAGCTATTTACTATGTAAAATAACATTCCCTAGCATAATAATATTTCTACTCTTAAAGTTCATATTTTTAACGTAAACAATTTTAATTATTTAAGTAACTATTCGGACACATAATAAGAACTAATTATGTAAGAATTTTTCAAAATGACAAAAATAAGACTCCTTATAAGACGATAGAAATGTCCATTTAGATCAAATATTGTTTGTACAAGCTTGATATTATATTATATAATTACAAGCGTGAACGTTTGGCTGTATTATTTATTAATATTATAATCTTAAATAATAATTTTAATACGAGTGTTATTTCAAGAAACCAATCTTCTATATTCATGTGAAGTTTAAGCAACTTACCTTAGTGCTAGTGCATTAAACAGCAGTGTATGTATGACGCATTTCTGTGCTGAAGGCGGTCATGCCTTTGTATCTACCGTGACGCTTACAATGCATTTGTGTGCTGAGTATTGACAGTAGACCATTTGCGAGACTGGAATGATGTAAAAAATGGAACAAGAGTGTATGGACCTTTCTATATCATATAAATTACCTTTTACAACGTTACTTCATTTTAAAATATAAATATTTGGTTGCTGGGTTTCATTTCAGACATATATTTCAGTTATATTACCTATTAGTGTCCATTTATAAACTGAATAAAAGTAGTAGTACAATAAATTCATGCTCTTATCGAAGTGTTAACTCATAAAAAAGATGTTTAGACATGCAATTGTATTAAGAAATAATAATCAAAATTACATGCATATTACAAAAATCAAATAATAATTCCATACGATGCTGTGAGAAAGTGCAATAAATACTTTACTACGCATGTGCATTTGTAAAGCGACATTGTACAATATAGGGTTAGTTTAATAATAAATTCTTAAATAGACTGTTTTACCACTATGATATACTACTTGATATTATTGAATCGAGAATGTGTAATAACGCTTGAGATCAAAGACAGAAATATTGTACTCTACACACAAACCAAAGTGGCCCATATGTTACTGGTCACAATATCCTCTGGAAACCGTTTCTCTTGTCGGGATATTGATAAATTGCGCAATTTGTTCATTCCTTGACTTGAAGTGATTTCTTCTTTTTCTAAACAAACATAAAATGGCGCATACTACAAGTTATAGTGATATTAGAAACAAAGCCTTAATATTAAAATGAGATGGTAACGCTCGTTCAATGAGAAACTAAACACAATAGTAAGACTACTCATTATTCTTTCATTTAAAATTACATATTAAACTAAGATAGTGCTATTGTGATAACTGTTACTGAGATAAATGACGATAATGTGTTATTAAGGAAACCCAAAGCGGTTTTCTCGATCAGTATCAGTTTGAGTGCTTAAAACATTACGACGAAATATAGGAGCAATAAAATCCAAATAACATTAGAATTTTAATATGCTCCAAATATGTAAACAGTTTATTAATTACACCCAATAGTTTCAATAGTTTGAGATCATGCGTATTTATTACTTTATCAGATTCATTTGACACTTTAAAAACAAATTTAAATAATTGAAACCACATTATTACTTGTTACAAAATTGAGAATTAGACTTCACTTTAGTTTAATCTAATTAGTTTAAGAGCTCCAATTGTAAAAATACGACGCTGTTACCCTCATTGATTCGTGAAACTACAATAGCTCAGAAGGAAAAAATAGTATAATATACTAAAGCAATATATGTGTGAAATTTGTTTATATTTTTTCTATAAAGTGTAAAAAACTCTCTTATAATAATAGTGTTCTGATGATACGGGGTTTAGGCGTATATTTTACGCAGAAAACAATGGGCCTACTGTAGCCTGGGATGAATGGGTGGATGAGACAATAACTTTTATTAACGAAGAGTCAACTGTACGTCACTCGTAATCATGCCGCGTTGTTATTTGTTATTTACAAACATAAAAACTTAAGGTTTCTGGACATTAAACTTTTATTTAAAATTATTTTTGTTACAAAACCCAAATTTTGGTGTTTAAATTGATCAAAATAAATCAAAATTTTCAAAAATCTGGCCATATCACTGATTAGAGTAACAATAATGATAGGTCACTAATATTTTGAATAAATTCGGAGAGGAAGGACAAGGACTGTTTATATGAAATGTATTGTTTTCATATGACCCTTATTAAGTAAAAATCAATTTATAATGCATGGTGTTATGAATATTTTTTAATACAATATCATTGATTCTGTTTTCAGTTTAAAACAAAATATTCCAGTGCTTCTAAAATATTTCCAGCAAAAGGTTCTAGTGAGATAGTCATTGTTGGGAGCAAAATCAGACGAGCAATTTATATTACAGGATGTATTGTTTGTTGCTGTTTATACTACTACCAATGTTTATTTTGCCATCCAATCCTCATTTGTCTGAATAAAGTTATTAGCTAATGAATAGTTGACTTCTCTCAGCAAACACATCCCATTATAATTTAATTAAAAATATTTTTACTAACGAAATACAGAATTTGAATTTATGATCAAGCAACTTTTTTAATCATAAAAATGGATTTGACATATTATACTAATCCAAGATCAATCTAACCATTTTATGATTAAAAACTTGGTTATAAGGAACGCAAACTCAGTTCTTAATATCCATATTTTAATTTAAACAGCATAATACTTTCCTGCAAACTATTGAGTGTTAAAATCATTTCCATAATATTGTTTCGTAAAAACCTTTATTTTGAAAAAACACAAGTATGTTCAATACCTTTATTGAACAGAATACTATCAATTATTTACAATTTGTGTAGACATACGTTGGTATCTGTACGGTATGTAGATTATAACAAACATTTATATCATAAAGAAAATACCTTTATTTTAAGAAAATAATGAATCTCAATACCCTTAAAACATTTTATGAACAATGCCAATGATACCACATCTTGGAATTTCTTTGCAGTCGTTTACCGAGAACTGTTTACCATATTGTGTGTGTCAGACACTCATACAACACTCTTATAGCGTTGCTTAAAATAATGCCTTAGGTGACGAAACTAACGGCACAAACCTTGAAATTGTTTGCAATCAGAACAAACATTGTTTTATGTTACAATCAAGGATAATATAAAATTATTGTTTAGAATAACAGTCTTGATGCATATTTTATGAATGTAATGATTGAGTCCCTTTACCAGCATATTCAGGAATTTTATATAAAATATCAACTATATAATCATTTAAAACGTCAATGCGAAAAAAATAATTTTTTTGATAGTTAAAACATAAAAGGAAATATTCTCTCTAATGCATTATTTTTTCTTACATTACAAATTTCCAGGAAATTAAAATGGCTTAAATGTCAGTCTCCATGAAAAAAAAATGTTTTAACCAAAATTTTAAATCCTGTCCTCGAAGAAAAACTATTATAAACCATATTTTTCTTGAATATATCCCATTATTTGAACATTAAACTTTTTGTGACGTTTGTTAATTTTTTTAAAACCTTGCATATAATCTTGATAAATAACTAGATATTGTCTTACCTTTGTAACAATAAAAATATACTTCTCAATATTAAAACCTGACATTCTCTTCGTTGCGTAAATAATAAATTAAAATGATTACTTGCAAAATTTTCAAAAAATATTGTGAGGTATAGATAGTAATCAATTTTACTTATAATAATGAAGTAAATACGTTACTATACTGGAAATTAAAGAGATTACAATCATCTTAAGACAATAAAAGCATTTTATGGAATAAAACCCTATATTTATGAGCACGTGAACAAATATTGATGCTTTCAGCCAGTAAGATATCAAACAATATCAGGTTTGTTTGGGTAGAACACATAGCATTAAAGGACAGGACTGATTTATCAAACGTTCTATCAGATCGTATACCTTTAGGGCATTATGCGTATTTGTGTATTTCTTTAGTTTCATTCCGTTATCTATACCGATATTTAAGTTTACATGTCGATTAACTTAAAACATATTTGTATGATAAAATATGTGTTGTAATACTTGTGAAAACACGCTGTCAACGTGACTTCATCAATTAATTTAGTATACTTTTTATGTTTAAAACGATTGTATTTAAAACATTACCATTACCTATTAAAAACGTAGTTAATATTGAACCTTATGGAATATCATTGTATAATGCAAAAATCAGTTACTTTGAATTATTATTCTTACAGTTATATGTTATTGTTTAATATTCTAAACGTATAAGTATATCATAAAAAGGTTAAGTTAAAGTTTGTCCAGTAAAAGTTATATAGTTTTATCTACTCTCATACATACACCGAAGAGAAACTTATAACATGAAAATGAAATTTACATTACAAAACTGAAAATTAATAAATGTTTTTTTCTTTAAGAATAACTGTACGATTTAGAAGGTAAAATTAAAAAAAAAACAAATAAATTTAGGGCTGAGAAACCCTCTCTGACACTTGCACCAACTGCTTAAATTTATGAATCGTTATTTGGGCAATTTACCTTACTTTTTAATGATATCTTTTTAAGCTTCAGTGTTTAAATAAGTAGCTGATTAAATTTTTATTCTGTAAGGTTGGTAAACTTTAATCCTCAGTAACTTTAACAGGATTAGGGGCAGGTAGTATTTATAACGCCAAGGCGCAAATTGAATACCCTGATTTATGTAGGTTAGAAATTCACATCTGCATGGTTACTGTCCGTTACACGTCTAGACTGCCTTTCTGTTTGCCTTCACTATACTTTTGGAAAGTCTCAATTCCCTGATCTTATATCAAATAAAGCCAAAACGTTGTAACATTGAAGTTTTAGTTTTTTTGTAACATAATTTCAATACACACAATAAAATTAATTTATTCCAATTAAAAACTTTTAGATTTTTCACACCTGATGAGTAAGTTTATAAACAAGTATTTAAAGTTTTTGTCATCGGAGTTTGATAATTGGGTTAGCTTTAACAAAGCTTACCTGTCGAGGGACTGGAGAAATGCCTGATTGTTTATCTGCCTTATTGTCCACTAGATATCTCTAGAATGAATCCAACTATGGGCTCATTCGTTTGCAAGATTAATTTCTATATAAGCAAAATCAAGCTCAATCATGTTGTATGTAGGGCCATTATGCACCAAACATTTCAACTGTGTACCTTTCCGCACAATATCGCAAGATTAAACCAACCTGTAGACTTAAAATTCTACATAAAGCTATATGAGTAAAAACCAGCACAGTGATGTGTATATATTCAGCCATGGAATTTCAATCTGTTCTTAATAAACATTTACAATTTATTAATACATGTAGTGTAACTATCCGTATTATATCTTAAGAAAAATAACATGTAATGACTTTTAATTTCAAATGAAACTTATTTTCTACGTAGACAAGGATGATTGCAATGATGGTGCATGGTCATCCACGGAATTAGTCTGAGCGTCATTGAAGCCTATCCCTTAGTAGGCTGGAACAATTTATCATCTACCAGGCGGAAGTACATAACAATTTCTTTTCTTTATGATTGTCTGTCTATCTGCAGAACAATTCAAGAATGAAAAATCTTAAGATTTGATATTTTGTTTGCAACCTTAGCGAACCCTGTTACGAGTCACGTGATGTTTCGTTCACCTCTCTGGCAATAAAATAATAAAACTGAACTGTTATATAAGTAGGCCAATAAAGATTTATATGGTACGAAAATACACAATATTAAATATAAATGTGTAAATATCCACTTAATAAATCCACTTAATGTTGTAAGAAACCATTTCAACGGTTGGCAGATAAAGTTTATAGATCTCGGAAAGTGGACATGCCGTACAGTGAGAAGTGCAATTGTGTTGTGCACAGTACCAGTGGAATGGATAATTCAGTGGTCAATGCCATTACCTGCTGATTGTCTGTAGCCATTTGCCACTCTAACTGCTCGATAAACACAATTAAAGTGCTCATCACTGGAGTATACAATCCTTGGGCTCCTTGACATTATCTCTAATAGCCTAAACCGATACAACGATGTATCGAATCACCATACATAACGTAAAGAAAGAGGTAGCACAAATACGGAAGGACTGGCCTCTTAACTTTTAACCATAAAATCAATAAAATTCTTTTCATGACTGAAGGAGCCTATATATATATATATATATATATATATATATATATACCTCAATATGTATTCTCTTCATGTAGAAGTAAAAATAAAAAACCAAATATTGGTAAACTCTTTATGAATTTTCGTATGACTTTAGCATACTTCTTTAGATAAGAATAAATAGTTAATAAATATTTACAAAATTAAATAATTTAACTAACTAAATATAAAAAAGACAAAGAACTGAAATAGAATAATAAACAGTGCAAAATACCTCACAGCTGATGTTTCATCAGAAATACCAAAGAGTAAAAAAAACTAATTTTAGAAATTAACGAATGTTCAAACCTAAACGAAATTCATTTTAAAACAAGTTGTTAAGCAGTTTCGCTCCCTCTCAAATTAAACCTATTTATATTTTCGTTGGCATGCAATGGAACATTATTGATGCCTTTTAATCTATACCAGTTTTCAATTTTGTCCTGATTATGTTACATAAAAATTATGAATACATATATATTCATAAGTGTATATATATATATATATACATTTATATATATGTACATATTTATATACATATATTTACATATAATATATACAATTTCAAGACACTAAAACCTTTCTATCAATAGTTTTTTGCACATTTCAGATTTCTTGACGGAAAATCTTAGTCCCTTGGACTAAGAGGAACATGGGTAAAAGTTTTACAGACTACCCATTGACATCCTAAACTAAAAAAATAATAAAGAAATTCCTTATACCAATGGCAAACTAATAATATTGAAGGATCCTACAGAACGTAAAGAAACATTTAGCACAGACGGAAAGACTGTCCTTTTTTGTTTGAATCCACTTGTTCTTCAACATAATTATATGTAAATGTTGTGTAATTTACAAACATTGTGTACTAATTTATACATTTATAACAGGTGGAAGAGTAATAAAATCTTACACAACTGTACTATTAATAGTACCAAACGATCGTATGTAATCGAATTTTTATCAAGCTACGTGAATACTAGCTCTTATCCTATCGTGTATACTACCAAAGGAATTATAGTAGTATACTTGCAAGTGGACCTATAATATTTTAACAAGTGGTGAAGAATCACATTTTAGTTACACTGTTTTATTAAAGCAGCAACTGTTTGAAAAACATAAATAATTGCAAACACTTATTGTATCCATGTACAAGGTATTTAGTACCACTTCTGCCACCACTGCATGTAACAGAGCACTGCAGTTGTCGCGGTAACGAGATGTGACTCCACTGCATTGATTGTCTTATTTGTTCCACAATGACCTTCTTCATGGTACCTGACAAAAAAGAGCAGGCCCTATTATTTTTGTTTTGAGTTCATGAGTCAACTGGTTGGGTAGCCATCGGGCGCAAAATGCACAATATCGAAGTTTCTCTGTCAAAATTCATACACCAGATCTGTTGATTTTTCTTAATGGTAAGATTGAGATGGGGTTATCCGTAACCATAGACGATTGGCCACTCCGCTTTTCAGTGTGAATATCAGTTTTTGTTCTTCACATTTGCTAACTGCGGCAGTATAGATCATAACATCCTATCCACGCAAGAAATAAAGTTCACAATGAATTGTCACAGGTTGTATTTGTTTTCTCACGTTCGGGAATAAAAGACCTCGGCAATTTATTTATAACACTTTAAACCCCAGTCGTATGTCTATGTTACTAAACAGTAAGTATGAACATCACTATACAACTCTCCACCTGGGGGTAAGAGTGTTAATGGTTATCCAACCAGACGGTACACAGAACATTAAAATAGTAATTTCATTAAGTAATTCAAAGAACGTTTTATTCTTAGGAGGACTTATTAGAGGCTAAAGATTGATAGCATACATTTGTTAAGAGTATTTTCAAGATAAGAATTTTGCAAACGTGAATGTATTAAAAAATCATATTAATGACTATATTCGGTGTGATTATATATTTTTATTAGACAATTGCAACGTTTGTTTGCTTAAATAAATATTTTATTTATTTTACAACATTATAAGCTTATAATTATTTACTGTTACAATAACAGAGCGCAAATATATGGTAAACATTTTTATTGCATAACATTTAGGAAGAATGAAAGTAGGTTAAGGGTGAGTGAGGTTAACTCTGACGTAATGAGACACACAAACATTCTACTTACACTAATGAGATCTCCAACACAGGAGCTTAACGATGTACCTAAGTGTTTACTTTCTTATGAAAATAAAGGTAACAGTTTCAGATCACATTGGAAATAAAGGACATTTTGGTTTATTATGTTGAGCGTAATTAGTATAACTGCACGAAAGTTATATTTGAAGTTATTTATTAAACTGAGATTTACCTACTGAAAATTAATTCTACAGTTTTAGAAGTAAAAAAAAATAAATTACGTTCAACTGTAATAAGATAAATAATTGCTTGGAATGGAAGTAAAACTATAAAAATAATTTATTTTTAATCATTATGGAACATATTTTTCGTAAAGTATAACCAATATAACCTAATAGGGATGTTGAGTTTAGCTCTAGTGCACTGTCCACTTAATACAGCGTTTGGAATCTGATGCTGTTACAGACTTGACTCCTGGAATTTGGAGACTTGTCCACCTGAAGGGATCGAAAAAAGGCGATGACGATAGCACGATAGTAAATTGACATTTTTATTGTCCCATCAGGTGCAAGACCTGAGTCCAAACTTTAAACTTTTTCTCAAATAAGTCCAAAATCCACGCTTTTATTGCATTAATATCTACTTTTGTGTTACTATTATTATTAGTAAATAATAAATAATAATTGTTACTAATTATTATTTATTATACAATACGTTTTTTATTAAAAAATTAAAAAAGTCAAGACACTTATAATTCAGTTTTACCTTCAAAGTGTATAAATAAACTTACAAACTGTTTCTGCAGTTTATGTATCCAGGTTAAATAATTTCTGATTAAACAATTACCAATTAATAATTAAACACTGACCTAACAGTGTAACATAATTATGGCTAGAATACCTTTCTTTCGAATTAAATATCTCATAGTTAAGTTTATATAACATAGGAAACTATTTTTTCAATTAAAATGGATCTTTCAGTGGTTGATTCAAATTATAATTACGCAAAAGTAAATTGTTAGGACTCCATACCTTTGTAAAAAATGTTTAGGATGAGAGAACATAACTTGTGGAAAAAGTATTAGACTGGGGGCAAACATATATGCAGGGTGTAATTAAAGTCCTGATACTCCTGGTTATATTCCAAACAGATTAAGATATTGATGTACAATCTTCACCACATTTATTGAAATACGTTTATGTTTTTTAGAGGATAAAATATTCCCCCCTTTTAAAGGGGCTAGAGGAGGTAACTTTAAGTTTTAAAACTGCAACTCCTATCTCGTGACATGTACTTTTGTAGTTCAATTAAAAAGAAACAAAATAACATTAAGAAAACATCTTTATGACGTTTATAGCAAAAGCAATGGGCGAAATACCGATAAAAACATCTGTAGGGTCAATGAAAATGTCTTACGGATATCAACACAATGCATGCGTAATATATTTCAGCAAGACTTTGCATTGCAATGTGAGGGATTAATTTGGACAAAAAAATTGCTAGAAATGTTGTAGAGAAGTCTTCCTCATAACATTGTGTTTCTATTATTCATACATTTAAAATGAAATGCCTCTTCTAACCTCTTTAAAAAGGGGGGAATGTTTGATCCTCAAAAAATCCCCAAAAAAATTTAGTGAGTGTGGTGAACATTGTAGATCGATATCTCAATCCGTTTGGAATATATCCAGGTGCATCAGGACTTTACAATCTGTGTAATATATATAGTATGTATATATATATATATATATATATATATATATATATATATATATATATATATACACACACACACACACATACTTTATATACTTTTATTTTATTATTTGTTTTGTTTACAACTACCAATTATTTTAATTATAAATAAGACCCCATCAGCAAGCTATATCGAAACTTTATACAAGATTTTTTATATTTTAGAAAAGGGCCTTCCAAAAATTAGCACACCTGTTTTGTACACAGAAAAGTCTATTTCAGCTGTCTTGGGTGAATACTGGTATTCATGTGTAGTTTAAGCATGTTCGTTCGATCATTTCGAGGAAGGCTGAATGACAAATAAACAACATTAAACTACTGTAATCCTGATTTTCCTGAATTTCCTTACAAAAATGCCGTAGAATATTTTTAAAATTACAACATAAAAACATTACATATATTTTATGCTAATATTAATTTAATAATAACTTAAACCTCTAAGTGTCAGTTTAACATTTTTTCATACAGGTGGGATATTTAGATCAAAACGAAATGTCGCAGAAAGTGATTGATAAATCAGAAACACATCAGGGGACAGGGCACTCAAACATTTGGGGGTAGTTATATTGGAACGTATGGAATACAAATGTTCATGTATTATTAAAGTCCCTAATCCAGTTTATTATTATTTACTTCATTTTATAACTCAAACATTTAAGTTTCCTTTATTATTGACAATAAATTGACAGACTACTTTAAAAATAATCCTTGAATTCTGTTTGTATACATTTCTACGTATAAAGGAGGTGATGATATTCTGCACCCAAGTTACCATGGGATCCCGCCAATCCCTCATCCATATCATATTGTTTGGGTTATCTACAGACTCTCAATCACGGCCTACAGCTGGGGCTTATCTTGCCACTTCAAGGAGAAAAGATAGGATCTAGCCAATAGCCAATAACTCTTGTGGATGAAATAGCATAATATTCACATCTTCCCTCTAAAATTAATAAATTTGTTAAATAAAAGGTTATATTTTTCTGCAGAAAACCGTTCAAAACATTTTTCCTAACGTTACACTACTCTTTTATTAATTCGTATAATTAGTTCAATAAAACGTGCATATTTAAAATTTTTTCTCAAAGCGAAATTTTAATTAAATATTTTATGTATATTTTTAATAGTAATTTTATATAAAATTTAAAAGTATTAAATTTACATCTTTTTATAAAATGGTGGCTATGTTATAAGGGTTATCAGTTTAATTTGAATTTCTATTCCTTGGCCAGATAAAAGTTTTATTAGGTAAGATAACTGTTAATAGAAATTATAGTAGACCAGAAAACAGATTATTACCAAGAACTCTTATTTAAGCAGTTATTTGTGAACATCTGCTCTGCAGGATAAGTACATATAATCTTTATATTACAGAAAATCTAATATATATTAACAGAGACAATTATAGTAGACCAGACACAGAATCCCTGCAGAGAATTACCACGAGCTCTTGACACGCAGTTATTTGTGGACATCTGCACTGCAGAATAAGTACATATAATCTTTATATTACAGAAAATATAATATATTAACAGAGACAATTATAGTAGACCAGACACAGAATCCCTGCAGAGAATTACCACGAGCTCTTGACACGCAGTTAGTTATTTGTGGGACATCTGCACTGCAGAATAAGTACATATAATCTTTATATTACAGAAAATATAATATATTAACAGAGACAATTATAGTAGACCAGACACAGAATCCCTGCAGAGAATTACCACGAGCTCTTGACACGCAGTTATTTGTGGACATCTGCACTGCAGAATAAGTACATATAATCTTTATATTACAGAAAATATAATATATTAACAGAGACAATTATAGTAGACCAGATACATAATCCCTGCAGAGGATTACTACAAGCTCTCGACACGCTATTATTATCGAGAAAATTTGCACTGCAGGATAGGTACGTATGAGCTTGATAATAAACAAGACTTTTAAAGAATAATACATAATATTATTAATACAAAAAGTAATGTTTAACACAAATACGTGCTTCTCTCATGGTTTATACTATTTAAAGCTTCAAAAAATTTTTATTGTTGCCAACATAAATGGAAACGGCAGTAGGGGAGTGAAGATCATTTACTTGGTTCCAATAAAATGACTACACGTTATTGACAAGTTAATTGTGCTTTAAAATTAGTAAATATTGCATTATTAAAACCTTTCATAAGTACAATATTTGGGGTAAGTACAATACCTAGTATATATAATTGGGTTGTTCTACAGGTTGGTAGTAACATGTTTTTATAAACTGTGTATTTTTAACTGTATACTCTTTGGTTTTTAGATCCAAAATCCAACAAATTTGATAAATTTATAACAATTATGATTTAATTCTCATTTTAACTATCAGTAATAATAGTGACAATAAATTGTCACTTTAATACTATTATATGATAAATTTAAAATGTTTTGAAATAAAGTAGACTAAATTCATAATTAAAGAAAACAATTAATCATAACTCTACCTGATCTTCCTTCTGAGGAACATATTTGTTTTGGTTATTGTTGGCTTGAACATGTGGATTTTGGCAGTGAACTAATAATTTTATGCCACATTATATAATAACTGATAAAATGTATAAAAAATAATACAAGAAAGATTTCACACATTTTCCAGTATAATAATACAGTAGAATAATAGAATTGGAAAACTGAATACATTTATTCTCCATTACTGTATTTGCGTTGCAGTCAAACAATAGATATAAACATACACAATTCCACAAAGATTTCAATTTAAAATAGAAGAAATATGCTTCTAAACTAATTTTAGCCACAATTTAAAAATTAATGTATGCACTAATGTGTCCTGAATAAAAAAATTAAATATAAGTAATTTTATTTGTGAGTTAGTTTTGGGATAAACATTTATATGGTCTAAGGACAATAGCAAACTTTTATTTAAGACATTTCACATAGTTTTGGATTGAATTAAAGTATTTAATTATGATCCAATAAACGTTATTGTTTTTGAAGAGACGAATCTTTAAGGTCAAAATACCATTTTATATACATCTAAGGTCCTTAAGCTTAATGAATCAGTTTATTAAGGTGTGAAATTTTCATATCAAAACTAAAATTAACATGGTACCTATTGTTTTCTAATATTCCTTTAAGATATAGAGGAACATTTTTAAAGACTAAAGTTATTATTAATCAGTTTATTATAAAGACTTATTCTTAAAAACTTTACTTACTGTTAAATTTTACAGTAGGCCTAGTTATACATATATACATATTATTAAATACTAGCACTAAGGAATAGTTCTTTCACTTTGACACTCGATTCTCTTCGGACTCCAAATTTATCCACGATCCATCCTCGTATTCTTATTGTATTCCTTGTACTTAGGTTCTTGGCCAAAGTCATCTGAACCCCCGCCATCTTTACTCCAGCAATTTCGGAAATGCTTATGAATGCTGCTGCCCAAGCCCACCAGTATCTTCTAATGGACAATCAGTTGTTTATATGTAAGTGTTTGTATTTTGGATTGTTTAAGCATATTTCGGTTTTTCTTTGTCGGTATGGGAGTGTTGGAATATTTCATTCACTTCACTACCCAACGTGATGTTGTAATACCTCACTATTCAGGTAGTGCAAGCTTTAAATGCGGTATTATTATATATAGTTGAATTACTTCTGATTATCCTAAACAGATATATATATATATATATATATATATATATATTAATATATATATATATATATATATATATATATATATATATTAATATATATATATATATATATATATATATATATATATATATATATATATATATATATATATATATATATATTAACGATATACCGTTTTTAATAATGTAACATTCCAGTTTAAACTATGTATAATGTGACCTATTGTACGTTCTTTGGTGAAGTTTGCATTGAAAGAAAAAAGAAAATGCTATCATTAATACTCTAACACTGTGTATGTAGTAACATTTACATTGAAACTAATTTATGATTTATTTGGGAATAAAAGAGGAAATAGACCATGTAAGCAGTTGTTATTGACGTATATACTGTCTCCTATATGTTATACTACTACAAATAAATAATACTAAATAAGAATAATAAATGTTATGTATATGATATGAATATATGGATAGCCAATGTGTGGACGATACTTTATTGACGTTCTTATTTTTTTAGTTTTAATTTAAAATTTTACTTAAGGTATAAATGTAAGAAGACTTTCGTAATAGTTTAATAGTAAATATTAAAAAATTGCATCTCAAGTAGGATAAAGTCTAGAGAATATTCAAGGATTTGTGGTTGATCCAAGTAGATTGATGGGATTTAAACAAAGCTTTTCATCTCACCCTTATCCTCGGTTTAAAGATAATGTTATATGTTAAAAATTTGTAAATAACATACGACGAGCTAGTATTTAAATAATAAGGTATTAAAATGTTTTAAATGGATTATTCATTATAAAACAAAGTTGCCGATTATTTAATTCCTTTATAACTATAAAAACCTGATTCTCAATATTCTACGATTTGAAATTTAAGCGTATACAAAATTAAAATAATCATTTTTGTAAAATAGACTAAAACAATTTGAACCTACGACTGAATATTTTTGTAAACGATAAGAGTACGATACACTGTGTGCGTAACAGGCTTCGCTAACATTTTATGCAAGTCCATAACTACATATGTTAATAAGACACGTCTTAAATATCATATCATTGTACTTAGTTTCTTTACAAATGTATTTATTATGATTTCCTTGTTATCGTGTTCTATTTTCGTAAGACTAATATAAAAATGTTCTCTAATGCTCAACTAAATCTCAAGTAGTAATATGCACTATCAACTAACCCATTATTGCCAATATTTAAATGAGAGATATTGAAAATGTTCAAATCTATTGTTATGTGGATAAACGGACAACTAAAATTAAATTTTGCCAGCTTCTTGATTGATTGAAGTTTTGTATGAAAACCGATGCGAGAGAAAAAGTGCACTAGTTATATGGTAATAGAGTATTGTTTATTGAGTTGTTTTAATTTTCTGGTTTGCAGTTACGGTAACGTAGAAGATCGATATTTTAGTTCCACGCAATCGTTACTGTAATTAAAGACTAATCGTTACTCTGTAATTCTGTGTTATAAGTGACCTGTTAACGTAATTCAGGAAAGTAAATTAAAAGTGTTTGGTGAACACAAAGAAATTTCCTAAGCTTACGAACAGTGCTGTTACCGCCTTTGTGTTCTGTCACACACTGCCGGGAGTCGAACCCGGATCTCTCACTTGCCGGGTGAATCTGCTACCATTACACCACAAAGCCCTTACTTTTTACGATTAAATTATATTGTATTTGGCCGTATCTATCTGTCACATATGCGTTTAAATAACCAAACTAACATATGATCGGAAGACCAAATACATATCAAATTACTTTTGTTTACATTCATTAAATTTGTATAAGTGGCAATAGCCTAATTTAATTTCAATAAACATTTAATCACAAAAAGTACTTCCTCAGCCGGGACTCGAACCCGGATCTCTCACTTGCCGGGTGAATGTGCCACATTAATTATTGTACATTACTTGCTTAACTTACACAGATTTGCATATTTTATTACCAACGATTATAATTTAATTTACACATACATGCAGTTTATGCAGAGTGAATAAAAAAAAGGACCTTCCTCTCTATTTAGTTTTAAATTGTATATAAGAATATATCCCTTGGGTACTGGTGCATTGTGGAAAGGAAGTTACATTTAGTAATTTTTAAAACTTGTGTGTCCCCCTAAAAAAGCGGGGTTTTGGTGGCAACTAAAAATATTTACGTGTAAACCACTCTCAGGTGACCCATTATTTTAAAGAGCACAAAAGACTTAAGGAATGGTGAAAACCAGAGATCATTATCTCTTTCCCAACTAAAATAATAAAGAGAGTTACCAGTATCATATTTTTAATAACTCAATACATTGCCAAGTCATATTAAATGTCCCGCATTTTTGGGGAACAAACGCATTTTTGGGGTTTTCAAAATCACCAAAGAAAACATTAATAAAATACATTATTTATAACTTAATACAAGAGCTGTATCCACTCTATTCGACAAGATGTTTAGTTTAAAATATAAAGTTTTATAATACGAACTTACATTGATGATTTTTCCGTCCCTTTACTCTCGACTAATACATATAAGCTCCTCCCTGGCTGTGGTCACGCTCTTAGCTCCCTGATGGTTACTAAACTAGGCTTGTAAAGGACTAATGGACACTAGCCCAAGCTGACAGAATAATGTTGGTCTTGTGCATTACTTCCTGTATATATTAGTATAAAACAATATTTGTCCGTCAATACCGTCGGACGTGGTCTAACGTTATAAAGAATTATAGAGAATTGAACATTGAAACTCAAAATAGGCGAAGCAAAATATTGGGCTCAACCTAAGTACTGAATCTATCGGCCTTGAGATATTTCAATGAGTACTTACGAGAAAGATCATCAGAAAAGTATGGAAATAGTAGTCCGAGAAAATCCAAAACTAAATTTGAAAGCAAATGAAATGAAAATTGTTGTATTATTCCTAAACCTGTACATCGTTCATCATATACAGTAGTAATATGTTCGATCATCCTACACTGTTTTTATGGCTAGCAGCCAAAAAAGTACACTATTTCAGTACGAAATTCAGACGATTGACGTCGTGTTGAGAATAATTAGTTAACACAATGTCCAAATATCTGTACAAGTTACACGTCAGATGCTATAAATTGAGGCACACTAAAGTGAGCGGTCAGCCTCTTTCTACTGTCACAGGCGGTACTGTGGCGCGCCCAGGCAGTGGCAAAGTTAACTTCTTTTTATCACTCGTTCTATTGATAGAGTAGTTAGTGATGGGTCGTGCCTATGATCCGGTCGGCTCACTAGAATCGCAACCGTAGTCCTCTTTCCAAGTGCAGTGCTGCTAACTGTGGAACAAGAATAAAGGATCCTCGATATTAGCGCTGTCACTCGGTAGGATTTATTAGTTAATCTTCTGATTAACTAATAAAATCAAGGCTAACTCATATTTATTTGTGACATATACAAACAGCTCTCGTACCTCTCTCTAGTTTTAGAGAGAATTGTGTTCAACGGGCCTGTAGGGGTTTTAATAATAATAATAATTAAGTTCTATATTATAATCAATTTTAAAAATTGTTTGTACGTTCTATAAAGGATATGACGTTTATTTTATCCGTGATAGAAGTCAAATCATAGAGGGTCGAAATTCGTGGTTAAAGTATTTCTGATATCTTACCTGTGTTATTATATAAATTAGACCATTTAAAACACAAAACGACACTATTTTTTGTTATTCTTAGATATTGCTGCAATATACCTTACGCGATTACATTGACTATTTGACTAAGCAAGAGGGTATGGCTAACACTTTATATTACAAATAAAGACTACTTATAACCTGAACGAGCTGATATTGACACACCATTAGTTTGACATTCGATCCTTGTTATAAGCTGAAAGGTGTGTGACCTGAACTGTGTGAAACACATTACTCGCGGCTGACTTGGAGTTTGAAAATATTCTTCGGTAACAGCACAATTTTGGTATCAAAACCAAAAAGTCACATTTCTATATTTTTAATCTTTTAGTTTAGAGCTGATTAATAAATTTATGAAATTTAATAACACGCTAATACAATTTCTATAGTTACATTTGTTTAATATGCAAATAATTTGAAAGATGTGGAGTCCATTAATTTGACTTTATTTTTTCGATTCGAAATAAATAAGCAATAAAGATTAGTGCAGTTAACTAGGTACTGTACAGAACTTACTGTGCTGTGCATTACAATTACTGCTATAAGTACTGTTCAGATTGTTGTTGCTTATACGTATTGTGGTAAGTAATAAGCATGCGATAATTTTCTTACCTTAATAAGTTCTACTCTTAGTAATTTTTACCTACGTATTATAATTTTTGAACTTTGACATGAGATACATTACACAACTTGGTAATTTAGTGGAGTTACACAGTCCTTATACATTATACTTTAGAAAGAATTTTTCTAGGTATTATCAAAAGTAGTTTAATAATTATTATACTATACGGGTCCTCTACAATAAAAATTAAAAAAAATAATTAAACGCCATAAAGGCAGTGCGATATGTGGCATTAGCAAGTTTTCAATACTTGCTAAATTTGCTAAATATAATTAATTTCTCTGCAAACAAGTACAGAGGTAATAGAACTTACGTTACTGTTCTATTACTATCCCTATCAAAGGACATGGGCGGAGTAAAATAGTGAATGAACGCTTTATTTTCTCTGCAGTCTCCTGATTCACCACATCATTGGGACGATTCTAATTATAGCTGCACTGTTTGTAAAAATAAATAGCTGTTTTTGATTGTGTAATATAAGTCTATAATACAAGTCATTTAATACGTTAACTGTGCCTTACAGCGTAGATGCATACCTGTAGTCGGTCTCACTCCGTATAGACCAGCATTGAAGATGTTCATAAGCTGGCAATTTAGAAGTAAAGTATATTTTTTTATTGTGAAAAAATTCGAATTTCTTTATCACAATGTCTTTCATGCACAATAAAAACATCACAACTCAAAGATTTTAAAATTTTGTTTTATAAAAAAAACCCTCGCCATTACCATAGCTTTTCTGTAAAAAACTATGGGCGATATGGTTTTATGTTACTTGCAGTAGACAAAATTAAAGTTGCATTATAATTTTCAATGTAGGCTATAGTCTATATGCAAGGTGGATACGAACTCTTGGATTATATTATGGGGAATGTTTCTTTACTTCAAGACAAAAAATGTAATAAAAACGTGGGATTAATGCTTAGTTTACAGCCTATCTGTTTTATGTCTTTCTTAGTTTTTTTTTTTAATTTTAGAAACAAGTTAATATACAAGCCCACATAGTTAAAAAAACACAACTATTTTCCTTGTAGTCTCCAATCGACAAAAAATCAATATTATATTATCATATCACGTTTCAATATGACAGACGGATGCAGGCGTTAAAGCTTGTACGGTAAAAACAATTAAAATTTTTAAACTTTCAAATTTTGCAGGATCATTAACTGGTCAAATATTTTTATCTAATTTGAAAATAATTGTTCATTACATACTGTTTCGTATAATCTAATAATAAGTTTTGGTTCTTGTCATACATAGTTTGATGAAACTTTAACTTAAACTTTATCCTGAACAGCAAACTTGTAACCATCAAGAGTTTTAGAAGTATGTTAGATACAGATTGCGTTGAAATTGAAATAAACCACTCTAAGAAAATTATTAGTTGAATTTCTCAAAGCATATATAAATATCTTAAGGAACCTTTCTGTTTAATACATTTTTAATAGAATTGTTCGTAATTTATTTAATTTAGTAGAAATAATCTAAATACTCTTAAAAAATGAAAACAAATACAAAAAGTACCCTGGAACTAGAAATGAACTTTTGCAATGCAAATCTTATAAGTTATACTTCATAAATCATACAGGATCTCTTCAAAATCAGAATATGACGTTTTTATTATGGTATTCATAGTATATGACGTTTTCATTTCTGTATATTAGGTACCTTAGAAATTCCTTATAAAGGTATGAGATTTTTCGAAATCCTTATTTTACTCAAACGGTGAAATAATTGTTAGTTAAAAATAGTGAAACAGTACAAGAATAACTAGAATTTTACAATGCAATGTTAATTACTATATAAATATGAGAAAGTAATAGATTAAATATATTTATATTATATTTATTTTAGAAAGAAGTAATAATTTCCTTTAAAATTAAAAGCTGTTTAAAAGAAATCTTTATAAAAGCAGTTACGGCAATAATAATGATTTATCAGAAAATGTGCAGTTACGAAGATCATAAAGTTGAATTATTTCATTTAATTAAAAGAGTCAGTGACTTGAAAGTTAAATTTGATGTTCGTATTTAACATTCACAAAATTACTTTTCATGACGCCATTATGCGTTTATTGTTGCACCAGTTCTAGGATTTTATACATAAATTACCATCGTAACACGAGAACTTTATCGTTTATTTGCAAGTTTAAATTTATACAAAGCTCTTTGTAGTTTTACTTAATATAGCGAAAGATTTTTTTATTCCTTTTTCCTGGTTATAACTCCAGGAGCCATAAATGTAAAAAGTGGAATTATTGGTAAGGCCTATCAAGACTTGATACAACACAGCTATCAAGCATCAAAATTATAATTTTACATATTTGAAAAACTATTTAGAGTGACAATATTATTTATTCTGTTATATAAATGAATAATTCCTTGTATTGTTTCCATAAATGATATAAAATCATAAAATTGTTATAAGCCGTATTATTACTAAAGTGTAGTTCTTCTCAGACGGTTTTCAATTTAAAAATAAAGTTAGTTTTATGTAACCTACTCGTATTTTAGCGGCATTAAGTGAAATCCAGGCATTCTATAGAATACCCAAGCATTCTATACATTGTCGAGTGAATCCAGGCATAGTATGATATACGAATAATTTATTAAAAATTGTTCAAACTTTGCTTAGGCATTTTGTATAATGTCTAGGTATTAAATGCAATGCCAAATCTCCAGCAGAAAAATTGTAACGCAGAATAATTGCTCAGGAAATATTTCAAATATCAAACATTAAGTGATGAAAGATGAAGAGTTGAGTCCTTAACATTTTGAGTAAATTTAAAGTAACATTATTTGAAGTAACTACTTGTTACAGCATGAAATACAGCTATATTTTGAGCTGTTGTTTTTAACGCAAGCACATTGTTTGGCTTGACCCTTAGAATTCCTAGTGCACTTGAAATACTAAGGGTCCACAAAATAACCGGGTAATTGAAATACCGCTTCCAGATGTATGAGCCCTTGCAACGGTACCAAGTCCTGTTTATTTGATCAGAGACGTCGTTAACTTGAACTAGGCTTTTTGAGAAATTGTGATCTTGCGTTAAGTTGTTTGATAAGTCCATGGTAGTGCCTAGTTCGTGAAAACAATCTTCTGGCACATCCACGACCAATGCCACAACAATTCTTAACTCACTTGTACTTTTATGAACGTCAGAAATTGGAGCCTAAAAAGTGATTCCTTTAGTGATGGGGCTAAATGTTTTAGTCCCATTTCAATTTAGAATTAGCTGTCATTTTGGTTTAAACGTAATCTTTTGACATATTAATCTGTTCATTAATATTTTGTAGATTAAAATAAAAACACACAGCAGTTTTTTTTAAGTATTAGCACACCCTGAATTGAATGGCCACATGAACAATGCATATCGGCTAAGCAATTTGTGCAGATTTTTTATTATTGATTTACTTCAAACCAACATTAGACATCTATAGAAGGCTAGAAGGATTTTTGACACTAGCTGTTGCTTCATTAAACCTTTGACATGTTATATAATGACACTCCTTCTTTCCATACTTTTATAATATAGATAATAATAGCACTTATCCACGACTTCGCCCACAATTCCTCTGCACTAATCTATGTATTTGAATGAATAGCTCAACAATTTCAGTAACACTTGAACCTTTCCAGACCAGTATGGGGGGTCATATTCCACGTTATATTCCTTAGATTGCTTAATGAAAGCACCAATGTGTAACACATTGAAATCCTATGATATATTTCAAATACACTATTTCACTGTCGACGATTTTCTGTTACAACAAATTTAATTTAGTGTCTCGTGTGTTGCATTGTGATTCTCCTTGCTTTAGTCATGGACTCATTACGGCCACTTGTTTTCTCAAATTGTAATCACGAAGCAATTTGATATGATTTGCTAAATCTTGCTAGTCCCCAGCTCTTATGTTTTGATTCCTTCAGCTACTGTAAATGTGCCATCCTACAACATCTAAGGAATAAAATTACAAGTATCCTACATGTACAAATTCACAATTTTTGTTGTTGCGTAAAGTTCAAAATAAATTAATTACTTAAAATTTGGAACTACTGCTATGTACAGTAAAAGATTGATAGTACAATTTCTCATTCATAAAATTTAAAATTTTTACTCATTCAAAAGTAATGTGAAATCACGTGACTATGCCTCTGTCAGCTGTAAGAAATATTCCCTGCTCTTGCAGTAAATAAATTTTCTTTAAGTGTTAATTCTGAATAAATATATGTCTAGGGTTACTTGATATAATATCTTAGTAATATACATGCGAGGTGTCATTTAAATTACAGATTTGGATTTTTAGTTATTTTATCAAACATCCAAATATCTTCATAACATGATACTCCTTGGTATATAGCCGTATGCATAGAGTACCCAAATACCTTTTTGAGATACTTTCCTCGAGTAAAGTTCTGATAATTTAATACAAATTAAACAAAGCAGTTTTGATGTCATTTAAATTGAGGCATTTCAGATTAAAAATTCATTTTTAACTACGTACCGTATGCTCTGTGCCCCATAAGTGTCTAGAATCTGCGCCAAAGCCGAAAATAAAGTTTTAGACAGTTATTCTTATTTTGCATCCATACAAATGCATGATGTGTATCAAATTGTGTACTTTCTAGTATTTACCAGATACAAAGTGGCTACAATCATGAATATTTCCTTTAGTCTCCTCGTGTTGCCCGACACTTAAAAGTCCATTTACAGTATTCTTAACATATAATAATAAGTCAAAACACTTTTGTGACTATTAAAACCCTGGAACTTAGTGTATATGAGGCAGTGGCCAGTAACAATGATGGGCAGGTTACCAAATGCAGAGTTCTGCACTCAACGGGACTTGAACCTGGTGTCCGATTAATAAACGCGATGAAATCTCTAGACTCAGAACGCATCCGAAGAGCTGAAAAAGCCATTTCAGACTTCTTGAGGCTGGCAAGAAGAAAAGAGAGGATTCTGAAGAGAAGGCTTGAAGAGGTGGAAGATGAAAACCCTGCATATAAGAGTGGAATGTACTAATGTAAGTAAATAAATGCACAGTTTTAGTTTTTAGCCGTTTTCCGAAAATCGATATTTTTTGACATAAGGTACATTTTCTCTGGAAATACTGGAGAGAGTTCAAATTTTTACACAATATGTATGTAATAGTTGTAAACACCCTGAGTTTTTTTGTGGCCTTAAGTTAACTAATTCGGTAAAAAGAAATTAAATCTTAAAAAAAATCTGAATATTTTAGGTGTCATGGGAAAAAAAAATTATAACATACTTATTTTTTATATAACTACTTAAAAAAAACTCAGGCTATGTATAAAAGGCATATGAATAACTGAAAAAAATTTCAAAACAATAGGCTTAGTAGTTTTTGAGAAAATGTTCCTTATTTCAGCATTACATAGATAGGAATTCCGCCTCCCCTTAAAACAAACAGTAGTAGTTACAAAGCAACACTTTTAGTTTATTTACCACAAGAGTGTAAACTTGGCATTCCTCGTCAGTATACGTGTGCGCTAGAGAATTCACAAAGCACACATCGTGACTTCAGAGCCAGCATCAGACACTCCAAAAATCTGTCTAGAAATTTTTCTCTATATGGATATGCTTTCAGAACATTCTACGATATATTCCCAAGAAAATGGGCCTTTCGAAGTATAAAATTGGTACTAGAGTATCGAATTAACGTAAAAAATATCCTAATTATTACCGTGTTGCCTAAATAGAAAAAATGCTATTTTTGCAAATTACTTTACAAACAATGATGTGTTAGCTTATTATATGGTAAGTTAATTAAACATTTTAATGGTTTATTTTATTGAATTTTTGCAAGACGTACAATAAATTAAAATAACAATCTCGATTTTTAATAAATATTCAATTTGCTATCATTAGTTATGCTCTACATTGCAACAAATAACATTGGATAATATTAGTTATATTAATAAATACTACTAACAAGTTGTTGCAAGTACATGAATTGCCAACGTATAAGTTCTATAATTTCCCTTGACAGTACAACTCCTCATATATTTCTTATTAGTTGCTTCCCGTTTCTTTAGGAGTGGTCTTCAGCAGTTTACAAAAAAATAATTTTATTGGGTCGGTGACTAATCATTATATTTATTGTATAACAATGAGATTGAACATTTCATAATTTGTTTAATAGAAAAGGAATTTAGTAAAATTGTATCAATTACTTCTGTATTTTAAATTAATGGGGTATCAAATATTAATTAACTGTTGTACATTTGTCTATGCAATTAATTATTCTTGTCAATGTCTATGCAGGAATATGCAGGAAAATAAACTTCACAATACTTTGCAGGAAACTTATCTTGGTCCGGTTGAAACACGTTTTCTACAAGCAAGTAACCACGATCTGCTACCAAATTTTTATACCGAAAGGTCGGTATAAAATGAATTAAGTGGTGTACTTTTACATGCTAAAAGAAAGAAAACGAAACTTCTTGTGGAAATAAAAGGTTTGTATTATAATAAAAATTAAACTAAAAATTAAACACTTCCAAGGTTTTTAATGATAAAAATAAAAATGAAATTAAAAGATCTTTTCAAAAAAGATTTATTAAATTCAAATAAACTAATATATATATCCTTTCACTCAAATTTAGATAATTCTAATAAATTTCTGCTCTCCTCACTTACTTGTTTGGTGCTTCGACATATTTATATATTACCATATATCGATTCGTTCCCACTTTACTTTATTGAATATATTTTAACTTTATACTCTTATAACAAAAGGTTTCTTGAAAGTACCTATGAACAGAACACAACAGATTACCAAATAGGTACGACAATTATTAAGCCAAACTATTACATTTTTAAGCTAGTTCACATCAAATAACCGGGGCACCTAGAAAATTCAAAAGGGTGAGACTCAACGTACAAATTAATTATAATATGCAGCAGTTTACTTACTCGGTAAGCTTCAGTATAGTCAAGATACGTGAGTGTAGTCGTATAGGTCACAAGTCTTCGGTTCGTAACTCTGAACAGGTCGCTAGTCACAGTCTACTCCCTTAACGAGCAAGCAGAAACCCGACAAACAGGTTACGTATGTAGTAAACTTTGATTTAACTGACAAAACCAAGACGTCAACCCCGGTCTCCCTCAAGCCACGTGCCACGATCACGTGATTCGAGAGTACGGATGGTGAGCGAATACAAAATTAATACATTTTGTACATTGTCTCACGGAGCCTGTTTTCTACGGGTAATAGCAGTAAAAAATAACAAAATATGCCCCCAATAGTTACTCTATTGTTATAATCGGTACACATTTCACATAAAACAAAATCGAAATTTATTCTTTAATGATAAATGTTACTTTTAAATATAGGAGTACCCTTATTTAAGTACTTAAGCTTACCCTATGATGAAAGCTTTTTTATCCGTGTGTGTGTGTGTGTGTGTGTGTGTGTGTGTGTGTGTGTGTGTGTGTGTGTGTGTGTGTGTGTGTGTGTGTGTGTGTGTCTTTGTTTAACTTTGGTCAATAATATTTATTAAAAAGCTTACTGACTTTTCAGATTACGCAAAATAGCTCAAGCGTTCCTAAACTGACCTTGACAACATAACTGATTAAGTAAAACAGAGTGAGCGTTCTTAACAATACCTCTTCTTTTGGCCTAAATCAGTCAAAACTAAACCAGTGTAAGGTTGTAATTCCCAGAAGAAGGGATTTAATACTCTGTACGATACTGAAGTCAGAGATGGTTTGTCACCTCGTCATTTAGGTGACCGTGTCTGATATAACTCCTGCTGAATATATCGAGTCCAAGTACAGTGAACCGAGTTTAAATGGTTTTGAACTGATATTTATTACTAAAATCGGACATTTCTAGTTATACATTTACGTTGCTATTAAAAAGTATATTTCATTTTATGGTATTCTCAGAAAAGAGTTATTCTAAAAAAAATAACTCTTATGAAAGCTCCATTACACACCGTTGGATGTCACATGGTTTCCTGGTATTGTGAAACTAGTTAATGTTTGTTTCAGTAACATTCACAGGCGTAAGAAATATTTCGCTATTCTAGTAGTAGAAAATAAATCATTCCGGAATTATTCTTGTTGACGGTTTAAAATTTCTTGGAACTAAGAATAAGAATTATTATAGAATGAAGACATAAGTTTCTGTAAATACCACTCAAAATCGTGGATGCCATGTAATATTTCACATACAGTAAAATATATCTCCATATACAATGAAAGTTAATGTAATAATTTACGGATAATTGATAGTCCAGGATGTCTGTAGGTATGCACAATTAATTTTCAACTGGTGAACTTGACATTCCTCACGTGTGGGAGGTATGCACTGGATGAATTATATTTTCTTATGTTAAAATGAAATATCGAATGGTTCTTATGAATCGTCATAAATTAGGCTATTATTTATTGTAACCAAAAAAGCTTATAATTTCACGTGGTTACTGAACCATGTGGAAGCAGGCCTTGGCTGTAATATTGAGATTCCAGTGCCATAATTCATCCTTAACCACCCATCAGCAACTTAACACTTTACATATATTTTATTTCAACGAAGGATTTATGTTAGAATGGATTTCAGCTGATATCAAATACAAAATCACAATGTCTATCTGATGACAGTACTGATTTTGAAATATATAAATACATTTCCTGGTATTAGCTATGCATTTAACGATTGAAGAACCACAACTGAGAAAGAAATATACATGTAGGATTAATTTTTTAACGTATAAAATGATGTACAACAGTTTAATGTTATTATCATTTAACAAAACGTTGTGCTGTGTAATATATGTCATTGGCACTGTCATTGTGACATGTTTGACTCCATAAGAATATGGTATGACTTCAGATTGTGGTACACGTAGTATTACCTTACACGATATTGATTAACGTATATACTTTATATATGTTGATTGTACAAAACTCGCTTGACGAGATAAGCGTGGTTTGAGGATTGACAAAGGATCTCGCGTCAATCCTTATTGATATCACGGCATTGTGCGTTTTATCTCAACACACACAAACCATCAAACGTTATTAACCAAGATAAGTGAGAAATATAAGGATAACCAACGATTTGAGACAGGATAATCATTAATTAATTTTATAATATAATATGTGTACCATAATAATCAATCCATCCGTGATATAAAAATATTAATAACATCAAGTTTAAAAATTAAATTGAGCCTAAAACTGTTTGAAATATAATCTAAATGTTACATTTACCTAACGGGTTTAATTGTTCGGCTTTTAATGCAATAGCTTGTAACAAAATTAATTGATTCATTAATAATATTTCAACTAAAAATAAAGTAAAATCACTTAAATATTTTGATCCACTATTGGCTCAGATAATAGTATATTGTTCTTTAATAGTTTTAGATTTTTAAGTTTTCTAATATTCGCTGATTCCAAAATAATATTTTATTTCAGTAAAAGAAAGTATTTTTAAATATAAACTGCTTTCGTTATATTAAATTTAAATATATTTTTAACATTTTATACTATGAAATAAATGGCTTTTATTGAAATCAAGAAGAATCAATTTTAAAATAATTATTTTTTTTAATAACATTACAGATTTCTCAGATTTACAAGTTTTGTATTTGTATTTATAATATTTTGGAACAAATGGTAATCACAGTCACACTTTCAACAAATCGCAGTTCAGTGGATTATAAAACAGGAATTAATTATATCAGTAATCCATCTGTACATATGGTGGCTGATCATGTTCCCATACGTCCCAAAGTTGACTGCACTTCATTGTTTATTTACTAGTGGTGTTTGTCTTAAAATTCAATTATAATTTTCAACATTGCATGTAGTCAACTCCCAAAACTTTAAATTTATGTTGAAACTTATTTTTGTGTGTGTTGTTGTATTATGAAGTACAATATTCACTGCTATTTCATATGACATTTACACAATGTTTCTCAATTAACATATTACGAAAATAACCAGTATTCACTATGAGCTAATGTTCAAAGACAAAAACAAATTTAATTGATTCGAGCTCTTGTTTTGAAAACGATTTTTCTCTTCACAGGAAAACTGTTAAGACTCATCAATATTATATATCCTACATTTTTCATAAGTTGTTACTAATACTATTACCATAGAAGTCCTTAGTAGGTCAAAACCACTATTCAATTGTTACATAATAAATAAAATAAAGCAAGATTTAATAACCATGTAAATAACAAGTTTACAATGGTATGTAATAATAAAGTTGAAAACAATTAAATAATAAAAACATAAAAAGATTATATAAGAAATAACGTAAACTAAAGATTACCACAAAAGTATTAAAACGCGTTAAATTTAAATAGCGAAAGATAAAAATTCAAATATGTTAAAATGTAATAATTTTAAAACAAAGAATCACTGTTAAAAAGTTTGGAAAATGAAGCGTTAATAAAAAAAAAAAAAAAAAACATTATACAAACACCATTCTATCTACAAAAATTAAATGGGTTGCGGTTTATCTCAAGAATATCTTTTATATTATCTAGCAGTCTATGAATATTGACTAGCAGGCGTAAATTTTATTTAAAAAATAGGTAGTCTATTAAACAGATGAAGACCATAATTTAATAACTGTTTATAGTCATCCAAAACCTTGTATGTATTAGATGTATTAAAAATAATATAATTAGTATTTTATCCTGCAGGACGTACAGAAATATAGTTCATGTGTAGACTAAACTAAGCGATCAGAAGATGTAAAACCTGCTTCGAGATTATTGCCTGAGTATGGCGATGAGAAATATAGGAAAATGGAATATTATTTTTTACTTATAAAAAGCACCTTTTATATTACTTAACTGTTTGAATATTACTGTTACTCGTAAAGCATATAACTTTAATTATGGTTTAAGACCAAGGAATTAGTCCGAGTAAATCCAAGCATTAGTCTCCATAAGTACCATCACTCTATCGACTTAACTCTTCCAAAAAGCTTTGACCAAACATTTCATCTTTTATAACGCTAAATTGTAAGGAATTAGTTATGTGTTAGAGTATTAATTTTAAAACTATTTAAGTTGTAGCCATTGTTATTTATAACATGTACACTACTCAGTCTAGATCAGTTCATGAAAATAAGACAGTTGTATTAGGAACTGTGTATAATTTCTGATCGATTTCTGGGTGCATTTGGATTCCCATACATTCCTATTAACAAACCCTTATTTTTATGTAATTTAAAAAAAGACTTATGTGTCATTAATAAAACAGAAAGAATGGTACATACTATATGTTATAAAAAGTTTTGAAATTGCCTTACTAGACTTTAGTGTAACGAGGGTTCATAAAAGTTACTCAATTAAGAAAAAACAAAACTATTATTTTGGAACATAACAAATATTTTTGTGTAATCTTTTTGGAGGGTCAATCTTATTTAAAGAGTTGTACAGATTTAAAATCTGTAGCAACGATAAAAAACCAACAAGTCCCAGAGCAGCAAAGCCGATTTTTACTGTTTATGGAGTTATCAGTTAAATCCTTTAGCCGATTATATTTTTCAATATGGGCACAAATCGACCAGTACTGAGCTTTGGTTTGTAGATCCTGTGGTCAGTTGTAATCGTAAGGATTTTTCCGAAAATTCCAGGTTTAACTTCGTACATGTAGAAGAAGTTAAAGCTACGGAAGTATTATTTATATATTCAAGCATATTTTGTACATTAACAGCATAAAAGTGTACTATTGTATATGCCTTAGCTAAGCTTATCATTTCGCACGATATTAAAAAAAGTTAATGACCTTTAGATTGAAAAATGTGCGTGAACTCTATATAAGCAAATAGGATCGGTGATAGTGCATGCTATTCTCTACGAGCGTTAGCGAATATATTTAAATTGGTTTTATGGCCCAAGAGAAAGTAGAAGAATGAGTTAACTTTTAAACAACAAATTAAAATCATACGAGTTTTTAAAATGTTACAGATTTATTCATATAGTAAAAGAAAAAATAATAGAGGGAAAGTGTATCTTAACAGTTTGATTACCGCACACTCTTGCACTACAGTATTGGTAGCACTCATAGAAACTTTCTTGCAGTGCTATTAAACTTAACTCGAAGAAAAAAAAATATTATTTGGTAAGATAGATATATATTCCGAGATAGATTCTATTCTGCAGACATTACATTTTGGATGAACCTTCATTGCTACATAAATAACAATATGTTCTATGATGAAATATGTCAATGGAATTAAGCCGAGCGTAATCTTTGGGTCAATTTATTTTCTGTATCAATGTACGATGGTTTATCTGCATGTATAATATCTTAGGTATAACATATGTTATCGATTTAAGACGTTCCATGCCACATCAGGAAATCAAGTTAAGTGGCACTTTTTGTGTCGTACTCCTATCTTGTTATTTTTATTTCATTTGAAACAAAATGTTTATTTCTCAAAATATACAATAATACAAATTTGTTTTAAGATTGTTCAAAAGAGTGTTTTCTTTAAATTTCCAACATTTTAGAGTGCCTTTCTAGATGAGAGATTACAAGGAGAGAGGGAGTAATAAACATTTATATTTCAAACGGTTGCAAAAGTAAGTGCGCTTTTGATTGAATCTGTTTCTCGCAATACATAAATTAAAGCCGAATAAAAATATAATACGAATTAAAATGGATAAAATAAATCATTCAAGGACCAATACAAGTTACATTACTTTTTGTATCTATGTGAAAATTGCTTAAAAACATTTATGTTTGTAAAATCAAATATACGAAAATAACTAGTATCCACTATGAATTATTTTTATGGTACAAAAGATAATTAGGAAAAATCTGCAAATTGGAATCAACCTTTATTTCTCTGTTTATAAAAAAAAACTTTTAAGAATAGTAAATTATATAGCATATCATATATTTGTCATAATATAATTTTCTTATTAAAATTCGTCACCAGTTCAAACCTGCTAAACCTATTCAGTTATAATAATAATAAACAAGATGATCAAAGAGTAGCAATAGTAAAATAGTAAATCGTTTACAACGTAGAGAACAAGCTCAAAAAATATATAGTAAATGGAATAAAAGTAGTTAAATAATGGATATTTTTGTACCAATTGGAGAGAATTCTATATTCAATTTAAATTGCAATAATAAATCCTTTATTGGGTGCTAAATAAGATTTCGAAAGACACACAAAACACAAACTTACATTGCAATATGCGCAAGCGTGTGTCTATCTATTTTTTACAGTTTATTAATTAAACCAAAACGCTAAATTTAAACATAATAGGCAAAATGCTATAGTAGATGAGCAGCATTAAACATTTATTTCTCACATAAAAATAAAAAAACAAAATGATGGTAACTTAAACACAAGTGAGGGAGATGATGCTTTGAAATTTATTGGTATCTATCTATATTTGGCCTAGAATAAAACCTAAAGTGAAAAAAATAAATACAGTTGTCAAGTGAATATAGAATTTTACATATTCTTTACTCTGGTATTATGGTATTATAACTAGAAATTAGTATAAATTATAGGAAAATCTCTTAGCAGATCTCGCAGTTTTACATTTTACCTATAAAGGAAAATTAGCAAAGGTATAGACAAGGAAGTTTGTCGCTATGGCAGAAAAAAATGTTTAGATCTTTTTTTAAGATTTCTTTGTAATTAATTTACTTCTTTCAAAATAATACGGAGCCTTAGAACATCTAAGTATGTGATACTCTAAGCGAAACGTTCTTCTAGATTGCTAAACGTTTCTGCAAGATAGAAAATAATGCTTTAATAATAAAATTAAGATCACTCGTTTTTTACTGGCATAATAAATATTTATTATTACAATACTTTTTTAATCCCCTTATCGACGGAACATAATTCACGGTCTACGGTTTCTATTTATTGGGAGCTGATCCATTATCTGCCTAATAAGTGTAATGCTACGCTATATGTCTCTGAGCGATGACTACAAATTCGTGTGTTCATGCTCCTTGTGTGTACTTATAATAAGTAACTAATATTAAATTAGTATTTGTATTAAATATCATTGCTATGTGAATTTTATCACATGATATTAAGTTCTGATAGTATATTATGAAATTTTAATTATATAATGCAGGTAGGATTATAATATTATTATTAAGGTTAACTTATGGATCTGTTTATTGTATACTATAGGAGCCCTCGTGTAACTACGAGAATATCACATGTAACACGCGTGAATAATCAAATCACAACTCTTATTCAAAGAGAAGCAATTCCTTCGCTGAAAGATGATGATTTACATAAGGAACCACTTATTCCGAACACGCAATGTTTAAATGACCGCGGTATCGTTGTGACAGCTGAACTGCATATTACAAGTTGCTCTAACGCTCTTACAGATACAACGTATATTATAGTTATCAGTTATCTGTATCTTTACTAATGCCATATAAAAATTAAAAAAAAATTAAAGCTTCTAACGTATTATGAGTTTTACATTTTACTGTTAAAAAACTTTCAGCAACTTTATTGTAAATACAAATAATAGTTGTAAAGGCAACATTGAGTCCGTAGAATGTATATGTTGTAGTTTAATGGTTTGAAAACGCATCAATTATTTATCAGTACAAGAGAATATTACTAGTACAATGCTTTATTTTCATGCATAACCATTTCATCGTCGTACTTGTTACTTCAAACATAGTAATTATTCATTGTAATACCTATTAATATCTATTCTTACTATTATACAACCGAATATTATTAAAATTTGTTATTGATAAGTTTCCCTTAGCCATGAGCATATTATTTTGTACTTTCATATTAGGTGTTAATATATTGATTTTACATTTAGAATTCTTTTAACTAAACTTTTTAATACAACATCTTGATAGCACCATCTAAAGCCAACGCAGTATGTAAATATAAATCAGAATTAATTAAAATTAATAGTTACTCATCATGTCATTAAATAACGAGGAAGTAAAATCTAACTTTTGCCTTGTTCATAATGTTGATGATTTCCAACATGGAACATAATGCATTGTTTCGATATTATTGACTTTCTATAGTTTTGGGGTAACTGATAAATACAGTTAATCTGCTGAACCCAACTACTACCAAAGTGGTAAAGACAGAATACTGTGTCATGTAGAACATAAGTCAGGGCTCAGCTGCAAGACTTGACTAACAGCGCTATCTGTCCCATCCTTGCTAAACGACCAAGGATCTCGCTTAAAACTCTCTCACTTTAATCTGTTGAATGTTAAACATATAACAAATATCCAAAGTAGATTATAATTAACCTTCTAAATATAATACAGTTTCTATATAATCACCAATGTCATGCGACAATCGCCTAAAGATAAATAGCAATATTTATTTCAATAATAAAAAACTGAAATCTAACAAATATCATGAGGTTCAATGCATAAAATGTTTAGCAAGGTTAGTAGGTGGCAGTTCTCTTGAGCAGTTTTTGTCTTTTGCAATACAAAAATAAGCTAAATTTTAAATGAATAAAAAGGATTATTTCTTTGTAAGCTCAGAAATAATAGAAAATAATTCATTTTCAATCGGTCACATATAATGTATTTTTTATCAGCAAATTTCTGTACTGACACTTGGAACATCTTGTGAACAGAAAGTTTTCTATTTTGTATATACATGTATTTAGACATCGTACAAATTTTGAACTAGATAACGTAGTTTTTGTCTGCTAAATTAAGTATTAATATTTTGTTACACTGGAACTAGTCATAATATTTATTAAAAAACCTTTCACTTTGGATACTCCTCCAAAAATATAAAATAAAGTTAAAAATAATAGTAACTGTGAACTGGTAATTACGAACCTTGATAACCCCACAACGTTTCAACTTATAACAAGGATCGAATGCCAAATTGATGGTGTGACAGTATCATTTCGTTCAGGTAATAAGTGGTCCTTTAGTTAGTGTTAAAATGAAAGTCAAACTCTTCTGCCCAAATTAAACCGATAATTGGTTAGCTGTTACCATATCCCACATCAAGCGGACGAGAAGTTGAATAGGTTTCATTTCAATACATGCACAATATTTCTTAAAAAAATTTATTACATAAAGCATTTGAATTGGACATTTAATAAGTATAAAAATAATATATTAGTGTTATAGTTTTTATTATAGTCCTACCTTAGCAAATTTAAATGAGAAAATTATATTTTTCAATTAGCTAGGCTATATAGAAATTCTAAGATTTCAATTGAGACATTAATATTTGATATAAACAATTTATATGTCTACGACTTGCTTTAATATGCAGTTAATTTACATTTATATTATTGAATAAAACCTTGCAGTTCTTATTTATGTTGAGATTAATAATTACTATTGATTGAAAATACCAGCTGATATGACATAAATATAATTAAATAGTTACAATTAAAACACTGTTTAAGTTTAAAAAATGTGTAGAACAAAGTAGTTTAAAATATTATTTAAACACTATAGCCTATACTAAATAATTTAAAGGCAAAAGGAATCCGTGTACTAAAGATTCGCATTTAAATAGCTTGTTGACAAGAAGTAAGGTGTACATATAAGAGTCCCAGCTAACTCAAGGATATACAAAATCCACAATGACAGATGTGTTCGTCAATAATGTTTGATATTTGTGTTACATTTTAAATATTTTATTGAATTAATTTCACTAATAGATACCAAGTATATAGAATTACACTTTTTTCACACTCACGGGTCCCTGTACAGAATACATCTAAAAATGTTATCTAGCTAATGATGTTAAATTACGCCATTGTTGAAGTCCCAAAGAGGCTAAAATACATGATTAAAAATAATGCCAAAACTGACCTCAGGATGTGAATGGGGCCAAGAGATCTTAATGAGTAGTAAAGGTTGACTTTGTCACGAGAAACAACTTATTACTGGATAAATGGACATGGACATCTCCTATTAGGTTAAGCCAGTCACGTTACACATTTACTAGTATATACGAGTATTTGACATTTAAACGTCAAATATTAAACTAAACAAGTGTATCACGCATACCTCAGTATATTTTTTTAAATCAGTAGTTTGATTGTTTTCTGCTTCTAGAATCCAAGTATTTGAATTTGAGTACGTGCGCGTATGATAAAAATGATTATGATAGGAGTGTTGTATTCAATATGAGCTTTTAAATCTGATATTGATTTGGTATTGATATTTGATATTTCAAATCGTTAAATCTGATATTACTTTTTGATATTAGGCCGAGTCAAAAGTGACCTGTATAATATGTGCTTGAATACACGTTGATATTATCATCCTATACAACTTGATATAAGTTGCCGCATATTTTAATTCACAAGTAGGGAAATATATTTCTATTTTCTCATTCTGTCCCATTTAAAATGCTTAAATTATGACCCTAAATTCAATATAACCCGAATTTCTGTGTGTTTTGTATTCAGGAAAACGAAAATAATTTTAACAAGATTTGTGAACATTTTACATTATCGTATTTACTGAAATGTTTGCCAAACATAGTAGGTATTCAAAACGCTTCTAATATAATTCCTTTCTGGTGTGTTAGTAAGTTGTATGTATATAACAGAAGTAATGCCACAAATATGATTGGCATATAATAAGTAACAATATTACGTAGTATGATACGTCTACGATGTTATTTCATTTGTAGCTGTATTCCGTAAATCAGTATATACGATGAAATATATTAAACATTTAATTGACAGCCCTAAAGAGTAAATAGGAAGAAAAGCTAGTTTAGCAAGCACGTAAGGCTAATAGCCTAAACTACCGTCATATGTAACCGGTAATTTAGATTAACCGGTGTCGCTTGTTTACCGCTAGGTATTTGTTCAATGTCGGGTACTTTACGACCACATCTCCACATATATTAAACTTAAGCCAATGGCTTTTCCTGACCTTAAGGTTAAGCTGTGTGCTAATCAACAACTTCTACAATAAAATTTTTAGTTACGTTTGTTGTAAAAAAACTCATATATGGTGACATACTTACAAAATACTATAAGAACTTGAAGCGTTTGCCGTAATTTGTTATAATTTTTATATTTAACAAGAACCCAATTACTAATATATATTTTTAAATAATTATATCGCCGATTAAAATTTTCTCTTTAACAAATTAGACAATATATGACAAGAGATAATCAGCAAACCAATAAAATTAATTTGATTTGCTTATTTATCTGCAAAATATTTTTCATTGGGATAGTTTACGTTATATTTTGTATCATAAACCATTTTATATCTATAATTTTACATAAAAACGATAACAACTTAATATGAATAAATACCTAACTAATTCTTCTTTCATGTTCATGCTGTGTTTCCTTCGTATCTTTCAACTTTGTATCCTTATTTGATCAGTATATCTTCGGGCTTGGACTATAAGATGTCCTAAATGTCTGTTTAAAATGCAGATCATTCGTCATACAGTACCAAACAGTATACTAAAGGTCTGCGATCTAAACTTTCTCTCTGAAATTATTAAAAGAAATATGCAAAATGAAAATTGCACAACGATAAAGACACTACTAGTACCTTTGTTTAATATTGTCTTTAGGCAATTTAAACACAGTTACACTGTTAATACCATACAATCAATGCACACAGAGCTAAAAGTATAGTAGTGTTGTTTCTATAACCATGTTTTTTACACATTATATAGACGATATTGGGTGAATATTGAAGATTTTAGTTTTTCAATCTTTATTCTATATACGCTTTGCGTTATTAAGGTATTAATGTAATTTCATGCACTAAATTAATACGCAAAATTCGTTAATTTATTTTCTACCAAAAGGATGGTTGCTTTAATGAAACTAAGTAATTTATTGTTCACTTTCTGTATGAAAAAATCCGTTACAGGTTTTTATGTACATATATTTTTTAATGTTTTCCCTCTTATTTGAAACTGCTTCTAATCCGACTTGGTGTCCAGGAAGTATGGAGCTCTAGGCAGCTGCCAGATAGGATACTACTTTGATAACCTGTGAAAAAATAGTAAACATTTCTTTCCTAAATTAAAATTAATGTTGAAATTACTATAATTATCAAATTGCAACACAATAACCTAATTGTGTTTTTATAGTAAAATTGTGAGAACAATTACAAATAAGGAAGGGTAATCAAGCAATATTACATGCATTACAAATATTTTTATAAATCATCTGTTTGAAGTTTCAGTTATTACGTTACACGCTTTTCTTACTAGAATAAAAAAGGCCACTGAAGTTAAACATATATATTAAAAGTTAAAAAAAATGTTATAAATTATTAAGACATATGTTAAACTACTAAAAAAAAGCACTAATAACCCTGGAGCAATTCAGTTCAATATTCATTAGTTGTATATTAAAATTAATATAGGAAAAGTAAACACCATATAACCAAACCAAACATACTTTCTTTTAAATTAGGCTTCAATACGGAGAAAATTTAAAGTTATACAATGTTTAGTAATACTATTAAATTCTTTTATTATTTCCCGCTATAACATGGAAAAAAGTCTGTCACGAGGGTATCCCAACACGGGTAAAAGTAAAAATATATGTAGTGGCCACTACAGTTTAATGGCCATAATTGTTTTTCGCATTACTACAACAATAACCCAGCCTTAATGGCCCAAATGGTGAACAAATCTTGCTGTGGTATCACCCTTATTTATTAGCAACCTGCTTGCACAATTGTACGACTATTGAACGAAATTGTATAGAATGTAATTTTGAGCCGATTCTTCCCATTCAGTACTAAACAAATTTCGACTAAGTTCTGAAATTAAAGCTCCTGGTACTGTGAAGCACATGTTTTCTAATCGATATCAATTTGATGTTTGTGTCGCTAATGCAATCATCCGATGTGGGGAATTAGCAACCGTTGAAATCTGTTGAATGTTAAACATATAACAAATATCCAAAGTAGATTATAATTAACCTTCTAAATATAATACAGTTTCTAATATAATCACCAATGTCATGCTAAAATCGCCTAAAGATAAATAGCAATATTTATTTCAATAATAAAAAACTGAAATCTAACAAAATATGAGGTTAAATGCGTAATAAGTTTTAGCAAGGTTACTAGGTGGCAGTTTCTCTTGAGCAGTTTTTGTCTTTTGCAATACAAAAATAAGCTAAATTTTAAATGAATAAAAAAGGATTATTTCTTTGTAAGCTCAGAAAATAATAGAAAATAATTCATTTTCAATCGGTCACATATAATGCAATTTTTTATCAGCAAATTTCTGTACTGGCACTTAGAACATCTTGTGAACAGAAAGTGTTCTATTTTGTATATACATGTATTTAGACATCGTACAAATTTTTGAACTAGATAACTTAGTTTTTGTCTGCTAAATTAAATATTAATATTTTGATACACTGGAACTAGTCATAATATTTATTAAAAAACCTTTCACTTTGGGATACTCATCAAAAATAGAAAAATAAAAGTTAAAAATAATAGTAACTGTGAACTGGTAATTACGAACCTTGATAACCCACAACGTTTCAACTTATAACAAGGATCGAATGTCAAATTGATGGTGTGACAGTATCAGCTCGTTCAGGTAATAAGTGGTCCTTTAGTTAGTGTTAAATGAAAGTCAAACTCTTCTGCCCAAATTAAACCGATAATTGGTTAGCTGTTACCATATCCCACATCAAGCGGACGAGAAGTTGAATAGGTTTCATTTCAATACATGCACAATATTTCTTAAAAACATTTATTACATAAAGCATTTGAATTGGACATTTAATAAGTATAAAAATAATATAATAGTGTTATAGTTTTTAGTATAGTCCTACCTTAACAATTTAAATGAGAAAATTATATTTTTCAATTAGCTAGGCTATATAGAAATTCTAAGATTTCAATGAGACATTAATATTGATACAAACAATTTATATGTTTACGACTTGCTTTAATATGCAGTTAATTTACATTTATATTATTGAATAAAACCTTGCAGTTCTTATTTATGTTGAGATTAATAATTACTATTGATTGAAAATACCAGCTGATATGACATAAATAATTAGATAGTTACAATTAAAACACTGTTTAAGGTTTAAAAAATGTGTAGAACAGAGTAGTTTAAAATATTATTTAAACACTATAGCCTATACTTAAATATTTCAAGGCGAAGGAATCCGTGTACTAAAGATTCGCATTTAAATAGCTTGACAAGAAGTAAGGTGTAGGCTACATATAAGAGTCCCAGCTAACTCAAGGATATACAAAATCCACAATGACAGATGTGTTCGTCAATAATGTTTGATATTTGTGTTACATTTTTAATATTTTATTGAATTAATTTCACTAAGAGATACCAAGTATATAGAATTACACTTTTTCACACTCACGGGTCCCTGTACAGAATACATCTAAAAATGTTATCTAGCTAATGATGTTAAATTACGCCATTGTTGAAGTCCCAAAGAGGCTAAAATACATGATTAAAAATAATGCCAAAACTGACCTCAGGATGTGAATGTGGCCAAGAGATCTTAATGAGTTGTAAAGGTTGACTTTGTTACGAGAAAAAAACTTATTACTGGATAAATGGACATGGACATCTCCTATTAGGTTAAGCCAGTCACGTTACACATTTACTAGTTATATACGAGTATTTGACATTTAACGTTAAATATTAAACCAAACAAGTGTATCACGCATACCTCAGTATATTTTTTAAATCAGTAGTTTGAATGTTTTCTGCTTCTAGAATCCAAGTATTTGAATTTGAGTACGTGCGCGTATGATAAATATGATTATGATAGGAGTGTTGTATTCAATATGAGCATTTTAATCTGATATTGATTTGGGATTGATATTTGATATTTCAAATCGATAAATCTGATATTACTTTTTGATATTAGGCCGAGTCAAAAGTGACCTGTATAATATGTGCTTGAATACACGTTGATATTTCATCCTATACAACTTGATATAAGTTGCCGCATATTTTTAATTCACAAGTAGGGAAATATATATTTCTATTTCTCATTCCGTCTCATTTAACATGCTCAAATTTTGACCCTAATTCAATATAACCCGAATTTCTGTGTGTTTTGTATCCGGAAAAACGAAAATAATTTTAACAAGATTTATGAACTGTTTACATTATCGTGTTTTCTGAAATGTTGCCAAACATGGCTTAGTATTCAAAACGCTTCTAATATAATTCCTTTCTGGCGTGTTAGTAAGTTGTATGTATATAACAGAAGTAATGCCACAAATATGATTGGCATATAATAAGTAACAATATTACGTAGTATGATACGTCTACGATGTTATTTCATTTGTAGCTGTATTCCGTAAATCAATATATGCGATGAAATATATTAAACATTTAATTGACAGCCCTAAAGAGTAAATAGGAAGAAAAGCTAGTTAGCAAGCACGTAAGGCTAATAGCCTAAACTACCGTCATATGTAACCGGTAATTTAGATTAACCGGTGTCGCTTGTTTACCGGCTAGGTTTTGTTCAATGTCGGGTACTTTACGACCACATCTCCACATATATTAAACTTAAGCCAATGGCTTTTCCTGACCTTAAGGTTAATGCTGTGTGCTAATCAACAACTTCTACAATAAAATTATTAGTTACGTTGTTGTAAAAAACTCATATATGGTGACATACTTACAAAATACTATAAGAATTTGAAGCGTTTGCCGTAATTTGTTATACTTTTTATATTTAACAAGAACCCAATTACTAATATATATTTTTACATAATTATATCGCTGATTAAAATTTTCTCTGTAACAAATTAGACAATATATGACAAGAGGTAATCAGCAAACCAATAAAATTAATTTGATTTGCTTATTTATCTGCAAAATATTTTTCATTGGGATAGTTACGTTATATTTTGTATCATAAACCATTTTATATCTATAATTTACATAAAACGTTAACAACTTAATATGAATAAATACCTAACTAATTCTTCTTTCATGTTCATGCTGTGTTTCCTTCGTATCTTTCAACTTTGTATCCTTATTTGATCAGTATATCTTCGGGCTTGACTATAAGATGTCCTAAATGTCTGTTTAAAATGCAGATCATTCGTCATACAGTACCAAACAGTATACTAAAGGTCTGCGATCTAAACTTTCTCTGAAATTATTAAAAGAAATATACAAAATGAAAATTGCACAACGATAAAGACACTACTAGTACCTTTGTTTAATATTGTCTTTAGGCAATTTAAACACAGTTACACTGTTAATACCATACAATCAATGCACACAGAGCTAAAAGTATAGTAGTGTTGTTTCTATAACCATGTTTTTACACATTATATAGACGATATTGGGTGAATATTGAAGATTTTAGTTTTTCAATCTTTATTCTATACGCTTTGCGTTATTAAGGTATTATGTAATTTCATGCACTAAATTAATACGCAAAATTCGTTAATTTATTTTCTACCAAAAGGATGGTTGCTTTAATGAAACTAAGTAATTTATTGTTCACTTTCTGTATGAAAAATCCGTTACAGGTTTTTATGTACATATATTTTTTAATGTTTTCCCTCTTATTTGAAACTGCTTCTAATCCGACTTGGTGTCCAGGAAGTATGGAGCTCTAGGCAGCTGCCAGATAGGATACTTTGATAACCTGTGAAAAATAGTAAACATTTCTTTCCTAAATTAAAATTAATGTTGAAATTACTATAATTATCAAATTGCAACACAATAACCTAATTGTGTTTTTATAGTAAATTGTGAGAACAATTACAAATAAGGAAGGGTAATCAAGCAATATTACATGCATTACAAATATTTTTATAAATCATCTGTTGAAGTTTCAGTTATTACGTTACACGCTTTTCTTACTAGAATAAAAAAGGCCACCGAAGTTAAACATATATATTAAAAGTTAAAAAAATGTTATAAATAATTAAGACATATGTTAAACTACTAAGAAAAAGCACTAATAACCCTGGAGCAATTCAGTTCAATATTCATTAGTTGTATATTAAAATTAATATAGGAAAAGTAAACACCATATAACCAAACATACTTTCTTTTAAATTAGGCTTCAATACGGAGAAAATTTAAAGTTATACAATGTTTAGTAATACTATTAATTCTTTTATTATTTCCCGCTATAACATGGAAAAAAAGTCTGTCACGAGGGTATCCAACACGGGTAAAAGTAAAAATATGTAGTGACCACTACAGTTTAATTGCCATAATTGTTTTTCGCATTACTACAACAATAACCCACCCTTAATGGCCCAACTGGTGAACAAATCTTGCTGTGGTATCACCCTTATTTATTAGCAACCTGCTTGCACAATTGTACGACTATTGAACGAAATTGTATAGAATGTAATTTTGAGCCGATTCTTCCCATACAGTACCCAACAAATTCGACTAAGTTCTGAACTTATAGCTCCTGGTACTGTGAAGCACATGTTTTCTAATCGATATAAATTTGATGTTTGTGTCGCTAATGCAATCATCCGATGTGGGGAATTAGCAACCGTACTACATATTTAAATTTAATGCCCTTATTAACGTTAAAAAAACTATTACTACTAGACAGCAAGTTGTGGTTATTTAGAAATTAAAAACGTAAGAAGGACACAATTTATAGAGTAGTTTAGGGGGAGATCCTCTCAAGGAATTGATGACTTAATAATTTCATTGCCTCTATTGTCACTGCTGCATTACGTTTCATTTTCAAATCTGTTATTCTATTTGTATAAATAGAAATACCTGTAACACCGACTTGTCTAGGGGGACCTCTTGTAATCTCACTTTATTGATAAAACATGGGTATCCTTGTTCTGACCTTGACTGCTTAGTGTACTAGAAATACTATTTTATGGAAATACAGTAAAGTATTAAATGGATATGTCAGAGTTATGTGTGCGAGTGCTGAGACGCCAACGCTCTGGGACGTAATAAACATTCTAATAGCTCCATTTGTATTCATGCTTTATGAAAATGAACTCACTAGCTGTTGTTTTACAAGCTGAAAACTAGCAGATATTGAGTAATAAGAAATGGTGCATTGAACCTGATATAACCTGATTATCAACGCATAATGTATTGCCTCCAAGTTAATAGATGTATTTTGCTGTATGATTGTTAATCTAAATCAAATAAATGAGCTGTTATTACATTGTTAATATAAACATAAAAGAATACAAATTTCGTAGGTCTCATAATACTAAAATGTTCTGTGCTCCCCATCTCGTGTAAGAATTTTATATGCATAAACGCTAATTAGTCGTGTAGATTTAAATTTTGAATATTTAAAAATTAAATCTACTGAATATATTCCAAACCTCTCAGGCATAAAATTATGGGGCCATATGATCTAGTACAATATAGTGTGTAGTGATTATGGCAAATAAGTTTGTTTTATTGTGCAAATAGTTCAGCCTGGGTAAAAATGTACTTTTTTGAAAAGTATTAATCTCTGACTTGTTATACATAAAATTGATTTATAATGTGTTCTTGAGAAAATTAAAGAATTTTATTTGATTGATTTGATTCTTATTTAAAAGTATAGTTTTATTTTAAACAATGTGGATTTTAATATATGTCAATCAAATATTAATTTAGTTTCATGGCCGTTTTATATAATTGTTCAAGTAAATATCTCTGTTTTAAAATAAACTTGTGCTTAACACATTTGGTATGAAATAAATGCATACAATTATTACAATTATTGTATTATAATATTTTACTAATATTATCTTTCCCGTATATAAATTCCATTTTAGTCTGTCCATACGCCTGATAACAGTTATTTATTTTATATCAACTAAATAGTTTATTTTAAATTAAAAATACTTATCTGTACTATTTATATTTTTCTTAGAAAGTATCCGTTATAATAAAATGGATTATAATAATAATTACTACTGCTACATAAATGCATGTATGTGTGTGTTGCATGTTTTTTTATTATAGTCTATTAGTCCATTAGTAAATTAATAGTTGGGTGAAAAATTTGCAACTTCTAAATATAATTAATTCATATTTTGAAATAGAAGAATTAAACAAAAAAAATCAAAATACAATAACTAATGAAAAATAAGTTTTGTTGCTTAATATGTAAGCTGTTCTAAATTTACTACACCACTATGTATATTATACTATCGATATTTATAAAAAAAAACAGATCTATTAATATTGTGCTTAGTTCGAGACTTGATGGAACCCTGTAACATATAAGTCGATTACCGTATATGATATGATTTATATTATACAACATCTATCTTCGTAATATTTAGCTTTATCAAATAAAAAAATCAATCTAAATAAAAAGGAAGAAACAAAAATTGTTATGTTGAAGAAGAAGTCCGTTAAAATCCTGGGGGAAGAAAACACTTCCCGGAGAATAACTCTCCATTAGAACAGGTTGCCTTGAAATTGAGTTCAAGATGAGGTTTGCAGCTGAATAGAAGTTTATTAAGCATTCAAATGAGTTGATAACAAAGGTATCAGGACATCTCTGACGATGTCTTGCCGTTTATTACTTCAGGTTTTATATATCAAAGTGGTTTTATAATATCATCTGAGGTACTTAAATGCAGAATATTAATGTCATTTAGTGCGACGTTACCTCAAGCGTAACAGTTTTACTATAAGTTAAATATATAGAGAAAAGATTTCATATTTCTAAAATAAATAAAAGATATATATTAAATTATATTTTATTTTTAACATCCCAAGGTTAAAATAAATATAGGTAATATGTATAAAATAAACTAACAAAGTCAAATATCCTAGATTGTAAATATTTAGACATTTATTTCTAGCAATAAAAGTTAGATTATTTCTTTTATACTTTTCACTCTTTAAAACTAATATCTTCTCAATATTTTGGCTATGTATGTTTTCCTTAGAGAAACACACAGCTTATTAAAAGATATTTTTAGTTTAATAAATTTTCACCTAAGATAACGGGAATTCGTTGAATTTTTTATAAACATCGTGTTTTATACAGTAATGTTAAAATATTAAGCACATAATATTATACCTGTTACTGCAGGTATGCGTACAATAAAAGAAGCAAATTTGTAGTGTACTTTTCATTTTTTGCGTTATGGTAGAGTCTGCATGATATATTTATATATTTTTTACATTTCAAAATACGGCTAATTTATTATTTTGCACATTTCAATCTCATATAGTTAGTTTTTAATTGTTAAATACACTGTATTTATCTTGTAGTGAGTATATGGACTCAACCAGTGAGTGTTAATTATGGATTAACATTGTAAACTGCTACAATGTTGTTAAATGTTACCTTTTATTATTATTATTCTACATTACACCCGTGTTCTTCCAGGTGTTATCTTCTGGGCACAGTGTTCATTGTTTACCAAATAAATTATTCATTTATGTATAAATTAAACAAGGAGTTACCCGCGGCTTTTCATGAAATTTCCTGTAGAATAACAGGGAACTTATAGGCATCTTTTTTAAATGGCATAGTAAAAACTGAGATAAGTTATAGTCATTGGACAGTTCTTGAAAATACCAAAGATCAACTCTAATTGAACTGCAGTATAATACTCTATATTTTTATTCTAGGATTTGCAACCCCGTTTAAATTTTAAAACTCGATCCTATGTATATTTTTCATGCTTTTGTTTTTCATTTAAAACATGAAGTACGTGTGTGTTAAACTTTCTGAAATACCGGTAAGTTTGAGAAATAGCAATGCGTGGGTGAGTGTCTTTTGGTAAAGAGATTTGATACCTTTAATATTTGTAATGTGTAGGTGATTTCAAAAACTTTAGTCTCAGTTTTGTCTCAATCGACAGTGGCAAAAGTTGGACCATACCCCAACGGTTAATAAGAAACAATGAAATACACTATTTCTTTCCTTAAGAAAAATACATTTACACATCATCTTGAAGGAAAACTATTTCAATGTGAAAACACTAACTCAGTTTAAATTATCAGTTATCTCAAACTTATTAGTTAAATAAACTTGTGAAATATTATGTATGCGTACAGTATATTGCTAAACAGTGCACAAAAGGAAATAAATAAATACAAAATATGAGTGAAAAGATTTGTATTTCTCTGTTTGTGTCTCTGTATTTGTCTCAGTGTTCACATTTTATAAAATACTTTTATTCGATAGTATTTTAAAACAATCATTGACATTTTGAACAAACGTAATTTTTTCATTTAATTTTTAATTATAAAAATTAAAATTTTTACCCTGATTGGTATCATATAGACTCAGTAAATTATTAAAAAGAGATTACGGGTACTTTAAATGCTGACAAACATATTATAGTTTTAAATAAAGACCCAACTGACCCTTTTGAATGTAAAGTAGCAATCACCCTAAAAAACACACAAAAATATTTCTCAGATACCACGCATAGAAAAATATTTAAAACAATAAAAGCGTTAAAGATCTGTCAAAGAAGGAGTGGGCTTCTCTTTATTTGATATAATAAAGATATTATAGTTACTATATTATTATTATAACATAGATCGATTAGGAGAGGAATTAAGATTGTTGATCGGATCTTAGACAGAATTGATATCGTTAGTCATAACGAACAAGTACAAACGAAAGAGAAGAATCATTCAGTATATCAGATTTAAAGCAAATTTACGTTTTAGTCCCTACGTGCCGTGACTACAGGAAAACATTAAAAGTGTAGGTAAACTTGCAGCTTCGGAGTGAGCCTCCCTTATTGTCTCTTATATCCCTGCTGCTTCAATTAATCACAAAAGTGTGAATGCCCTACATGACTCCTGGTGTATTACTTGTCAGCGCCGGATCCTGAACTTCCAACTTATTGTTTTTCTCACTGATAATGAGTTCTACACAATTTTGTAATGAGGTGCCTCTAGAGGATACATCATTTGAGCTTTGAAGAGTGAATGTTAGATCTCCTTTTTTAGTCAGAGAACTTATGCATAGTTTATGCGAAGAGAGTTCTTGGTTATAAACATACTCCAGGTAACTGCGGTTGTCACTTGCCTATACTCTAACTCTCACTGCCAGAGGGGGGGAGGAGGATCAGCTCTGCACATCCAATTGTCACAACAGACAGGAAACTGGATACTCGTATGCTTTCTGTGTTGGATTATTACGATCGGTAAGGCATATTTTTGTCTATCTGGTCTACATTAAAAATAGATCAATCACATCTAGATTGCGGAAGGTTTAAAAATATATTAAACAGAGGGAGTGGGATATTTAGAACCTTGGAAATGGGACATTTATGAAACTTTAGTACAACCTTGTTATATATGAGTGTGTTTTATTGGGTAGGAAAATGAAACTATATGAATATAGAGAATTTTTAGAACTATTGCGACAAACAATAGTTGTTGTATGATTAATTTTTAGGTTGCATTTAGTATAAATTAATTACTCATAAAATTGTTATATTATGAGTATAACATTTTTAATTTTGCAATTATAATTTTCATTATGGTACCAACCGCAGGCTTGTTGCTCTTCTGTAATATATTTACTTTTGTATAATTTATCTTGTTAGTTTTACAGATGGTTTATGTTTATGATCATATTCATGTGTCATGTTGTTTCCTTGTTCATTCATGGTCCATGATAGTGTTTTATCAAGATAAATCTTAAACTGTTAATTTTAAAAGTGATTTATGTACTGATATAATTAGTTGTACTTGGTTTATAAAACTAGTTATCGTTCATGTTTTTTTAGCCTAATAAAGGTAACTTATTATTCGCATGGATGTACAACTGAAGACAGTGATTAGTTTTTTACTGTTATTATAGGAGGTATCATCAGCCTATTTTATAGGAAGAGATTTATTAAAAGAAAATATAAACTTTTATGACATACTTAATGTTATCCAGGATTGTATCCAGTAAGGTACATTATTATTTGTGGTTACTAGCCAATTTATTATTTCGCATTTATCAGTAGTATAATGGTACAATGTGTATGCGTTACCTGAATTTTGTTTATTTTTTTGAATAAATCATGCATGCCATTTACTTCTATTAATAATGATCTTTATAATAAATCGAATCAACCGCTTATGACGGGAATGCATCCCCGTTATATCATCCGTCAGTTAACAGGGTGGCGCCCTTGAAAATATACTTAAACCGCAGTCAGTGTTAAAAGATAGCACGATTTAATATGTCGTTCATATCAACCGTGAAAAAGGGGAAAAGGGGAAAAAAGAGGGGATGACACTGACAGGATAACACACGCGTTCGATCGGCTCCTTAGTTTTTGTCTAATTTCAGTAGTATTGTTTAATTAGATATAAAATTTATCAATTTGAAGTATTTTAATCAATATTCATCCAGTTTATAATAGTTTCTTTCAATCCAGTATTTATTAACTTTCAATATCCATTTTACTTCGGTTTAATTTTAAGGTTAATGTTCCGGTCTCCACCGCAGTTACGATCGGGATCAAAGGGCAAGGCGGTCGCGCTATCTACATCTGATAGGAAGCCAGTTCTCCAACGATCGCTGTCCACGTCGTCTGCATCTAGTCCTGTCAACACAACAACAATGCCAGCTGATAAGACGACCCAACTGCTTGACCCGGCGCTTGTTGAGCGTTGTGTCAACAACTTTCTATCGGGCGAGGATATTATCGGCAAACTTGTCTCGCGGATGTCCGAAGAAATAAGGACCGTTGTTGAAGTGGCGGTGCGTGTAGCCCTTACGGCCGTCAATGAAGAAGTGAAAAAACTGCGAGATGAGGTGACCAACTTGACAGCTGTAGTGACTGAGCTGGACAGTAGGTTGGCGGAAAGGACGGACGATCTGAAACAATACCAGCGGCGCGACAACCTGCGGATTTTCGGAATCGAGGAGACTGTTGGTGAGGACACGGACGAGTTGGTGGAGGAGATGTGTCGGGACAAGTTAGGGGTAGAGCTGCCACCGTCGAGTCCATCAGTAGAAGCCTCCGCGTCGGTCAGCAACCCCGTCCAGCGCGGCTGACGGAGTGAAACGGCACCGCCCTATCGTAGTGCGGTTCACCAGCTGTCGTCAGCGTCAACGAGCATTCTCGGCCAAGAAGAACCTTAAAGGGTCCGGTATCTCCATCCGAGAAGATCTGACTGCGCGCAGGATGGAGGTCTACAGGGCAGCAGTCACACAACATGGACCGAGGAGTACTTGGACCCTGGACGGGAGAGTTTCTGTGGGTCGACCGACACGGCAACAAAGGCGCGGCGGCAGGATTGGCAGACCTGACCTCGGCGCAGCGTCTCACCAACGTTAACTAAAGGGTGATTCAAAAAGAGCGCCGGTTTTTGATATATCAAATTAAGAGATTGTTATTTTAATGAAAATCTGAAATCAAATACATAAATGTTCATATAACCTTCCGATTTCAAGTATGAAAAATAATGTCATGCATGTGTCCTCCTCTGCTACGCTGGCACGCAACAACTCTGTCCATGGAAGTTAGCCATGACTGCACGACAAGTTTCCACTTCAATTTGGCCGACAACCCGTGCGAATTTCCTCCTTCAACTCATTGATGGGTTCGGGGTTTATTTGGCATAAACTAATGAACTTTAGATAACCTCAAAGATGAAAGTCACAAGGTGTTAAGTCACACGACCTTGGTGGCCATTGATGGTCGGAAATTACGAGAAATGACGCATCCTGAAAGCGGTAGTGTAAGGTCGAAAAGGTCGTTGCTCCATGGAGCAACACAATTAATTGTTTCACGGGCAGCGTGGCAGGTGGCACCATCCTGCTGAAACCAACAACTGGTCAATGTCTATGTTATCCAAATGAGGCCACAAAAACTCCCTAATCATCGTGCGGTATCGGTTTCCATTCACTGTCACAGCTTACCCTTCCCGATCTTCAAAATAATAAGGGCCGATGACGCCGCCCGACCAAAAGCCGCACCAAACTGTCACTCTTTGTGGATACATTTCCCTTTCGTTAATCATGCGAGGTTTTTCTGAACCCCAGATACGGCAGTTCTGTTTTATTCTTAAAATCCATTCAATTGGAAGTGCGCTTCATCACTGAAGATGATATTTCATTGAGAAGTCTTCTTCCTCCTGCGAAGTTCTCAATACCCAATCAACAAACTGTCGTCTCTTCTGGTGATCTGCCACTTTCAATTGTTGCGTCAGCTGAATTTTATAGGAAGTGATATTTGAGATCGTACTGAAGAATTCTCCGTACACATCTTACACCCAATTGTTGAGAACGGCGACGTATTGATTTCGCTGGGCTAACAGCCACACTGTCACGAACCACCTCAATGTTCTGTTCAGTTCGGGCACAACGACGACGTCCAGACTTTTGAGGTCGACTGTGGAACCCGTTTTCTTGAAACTTTTTCATGGTCCTGCGAACGTTGATTCATTCGGTGCTTCATTACGTCCTAGAGTACCGCGAAGTCACATAACAGTAGCTGCATAACTCTCCCTCCACTCTGATAAAACGTTTTCACTATTAACCACTCGTTGCGCACAAGTAAACTTCTCCATGGTTAGACACAGAATGCACTAATGAGAGAAATATCAACTGCGTCAACAATCGGAATATAGTCAGAAATAGAATCAAGGTCAAACATTTTTGCCAACCGATAAAATAAAATTTACCGGTCTTTTCAAAACCGGCACTCTTTTCGAATCACCCAATAGTTGTAAGTTTTATTTCTTTTTCCGCTTTTATTTATAATTTGGCAATAAAGTTTTAGTTTTACTTACACATGCTAAGTTACTATTTATCTTTTCCAGTTTAATTCTTTTTCCAAAAGCATAGATAATACATGAATATTTATATATCTTTATTTTTTAATTTTAAATGCCTTAAATTCAGGTTCTTTGATTGTAAATATAAATTTTTCACTAATAATGCTTGAGCTACAATTTAAATCTAAAGTTTCTAATTTATATCTTAATTTAAACAAATTCCACACTCAAGTATTTTATTCAAGCTACAGTATAGTAATACATCTATTTTGACAATTCATAACACTTTATAATATAAATATATATTATTTATGTTTTATTTACTTAAATATGCAGTTTTATATTGCAATTACTAATTTAGCAATAATTTAATTTTATTTTGTTGTAAGCTCAGATATGTATATGTATGTGTAAATATATGTATATATATATATATATATATATATATATATATATATATATGTATATATGTGTATGTGTATAATGTATGTAATATATTTAGTTTTCATATAAAACACGGCATAGTGCTGTATAACAATTATTATTATTATTAGTTTTTTTAGCAAATAATTGTATATTTCATGTTTCTTTTTGAAAACAAGTGTTTCCATAATTCCTTTTTACTACATATTGTAAAAAAGTTCCCATATATAATCAATATATCATCAGTAGTTTTAGGTGCACATGTACGTATGTGTGTTTATGTGTATTTTATGTGTATTTATGTGTATGTATGTATATGTGAGTAGGTATGTGTATATTCTTCTTCAAATATTTTACAGTTCTGATTATTATTATTTAGTTTTTTTAGTATAAGTAGAAATAAATTTTTATGTTTACATTTTGCATATTTGTTTCAAAATTTAATATGTTATTCAAGTAAGTATCTTGCCGATACCTTGTCAGTGTCATGATTAGCCGTAAGTTTAAGTGTGCATCTTGTGTAAATTTACAATGTTTTACGGATGTATGTGAGAATGTATGTTGTATGCTAGGGTTACCCACAATTTCGTGTCTGTCGGTGTCGCCTGCCGCTCGCTGCCCGCGCTGTCGGGCTGGGGTCCCCGGCTGATGGTCCCGCCCCGGGCGATAGCGCTCTCCCTCTCTCACAAATTATCTGCCGAACACTTTGTCCCTACGATAATTTTCTAAAGGCAGCTCACGTTAATGCTCAATCGCTTTGTTGTCATATTGACGATTTCAGAACTATATTTCGCTCTTCACAGTTTGATTTAATTCTAGTTCTGAGACTTGGCTCAAACCTTCTTTGAGTGACAGGGCTGTTGAGTTGACGGGATACTCCTTGTTCAGGAATGACCGTCTACATAAGGGTGGCGGAGGTGTCACCGTTTATGTCAAGTCTCACCTTCCTGCTTCTATCCTTCTATCATCCGACACATCCAGAGCTGGACGCCCAGAATATATGTTTCTAGATGTCAGTGTTAACAGATCACACATCTTAGTTGCCGTCTGTTACAGAGCTCCTAACCTTGGCTATCTTGCTGAATTCGAACATAAACTTCTTAAACTCTTGGCTTGCTGCAGTCATGTTATTGTGATGGGGGACTTTAACACTGATTTACTTGGACCAGTTACCTACGATCAGACCTTTTTATCAGACATGTTTTTTTTCTTATAACATGACTATACTACCACTTCATGCCACTCACCATACTGCCGCTGCCGACACCTGGCTGGACATAATTGCTGTCGATGACCCGACCCTCATTGCGCTCCATGGACAACTGCCTGCCCCTGGACTTTCAAAACATGATTTGATATTTTGCATCTACAAACTTCTTCTCCCCAAACCCAAGCCAAAGTTTATTAAATACAGAAACTACAAAAACATTGATCTTGACCTTCTGATTTTCGATACCTCCAATATTTATTGGCATGAAATACTATTTTCTGATGACGTGAATGATATTGTTTTTCAATTTAATTCCCTAATTCTTCAATTGTTTGATAAACATGCTCCAATAGTCTTCAAACGTGTAACAAAAAAGCCTGCTCCCTGGATTACTGACTTTATTCGCCATCTGCAAAGACAGAGAGACACCGCTTTCCGCAAGGCTAAGCGAACAAAGAATCAGCACGATTGGAGCTTATATAAAAGACTGAGAAATCAGACACAGCAGTAAATTAGAAGTTCTAAAATTAGATTTTACTACAATTCCCTTTCTCAGAAACAATCAACTAAAACCCTGTGGACGAAACTGAAAGAGCTGGGAGTGGGCAAATCTGATGGTGACCAACAAACCCATTTAAATCCAAATATAATCAATAACTTTTTTAATTAACTACTAAAGTGATTTAGTTTACGTGTCAGTTACAATGTTGTAATAGTTATGATTATATTTTAATTTGTTTGTTTTGTTTGGAGGTTAAGTCGTAGAGAGGACTTTTAAGTCCTAACTTCGCCTCTGTAAATAAAGTCATTTTTCATTTCATTTCAACCCCACACTCACCTGAGTCTGAGCCGGAAATTTACAGTCCGCAATCATATTTTGTTTATTACCATGGTCAGAAACAAACTTTCAACAAAGAAATTAATGTTCTTAATGAACTGAGATTTGTTAAAGGATATAATTAACCATTAAAAATAATATATTCACCTACAGTAGCAAAAGATTTTACGTATTTATATGAATATATATATATATATATATATATATATATTTCTTATTTGATATGTAATGCTATAAATTATTTGATATCACATGTTAATATAAATCCAAACAAGCTAAACACAATTTACTGCTTATTTATGTGATATCCATTTCCATTTACGTATTCAAATTCGTCCTGAAGTATTTTGTTGCGAACCCAAACTGATTCAGTTTGTCATTGTAGTCTTTACACATATTTAGAGATTTTGTAGATACTTTAAATGATACTTGCAGCACTAAGGTACTGAAAACTCCTTCTTAATGGATAATTTACAAGAAGAAATGTATTATTAGTAACCAAATTTAGTGTTTGTAGTAAATAGGTTTGTCCAAGTGCTCATCGGACGTCAATTTATTACAGATATATATATGTTAACAATTAACCATTGGTAGTTTATCTGAATTTGAACATAGTATAATTTTCTAAAGTATTATTCAGTACCATGTTATCTACAGTAGGATATATACACACTTATATATTTAATTCCATCTTAATTGTTATTTTTAGATCATTGGGGGTATACAGGATTCTAGTATGTATTTGAGTCTACCTAACACTAGACCATTGATTTAGTATTCTTTGTTTGTCACCTTTTGTTATATGGATTCACAAAGCACAGCTCGTGTCTTCACAGGCAAACTCAGGCACACAAGAGCTTACCTTCTTGATTTTTCATGCAATAAATACATAATTTTATATTTTTTTTTTAAATAGAGTGACTGAATAATTGCCATTTTATTTAATATTATTTTTAATTGTATTCATTACAAGCAGACATAAAACAAAATGCAGTTAGAATTGTTTGTTCAAATATAATAAATGGTGTTCCGAGCCGTGTTCTACCTGAAGGAAAACGGTAAAAGTATTCGAGACAAAAAGTTTTTTCATGGGGGAGACATGGTTCTATATCTCTGACTTCGTGAATTGCCATTTGTGGACTTCAATGAATGCGTATGAATCCAACAATTTACCAGTGCAAGATCAAATGTTGGCCGTTACTACGCGCTACGATTTGTACAAATACCTTCTTAGGACGTTATAAATGCAGTAAGGTACCGTAGCTGTATTATGGAGCCCTTCCTAGACAATCTATGTAAGGATGAGGTTTCGAATAGTTGCCTCCAATACTGCACATACCACGTACATGAAGGTGAACGTTTTTACTGATCATCTCTCAGATAATTTGGCTTCCTAGATCTCCCGAATTACTCCACTGGGTTTCCTTTTTGTAAGCTTCTTTGAAGGGAAAGCAATTGAAAGAGTTCACACACTATACGGAAACTAATATATTAGTGCTTTGACTCATTACATTTTACAGAAACGAGGATCGTATGTCCAAGTCCAGGACAGGATATCCTTGGGGTATCTGCTCTAGTTTAAACATTACCTGATAGATATCCATTGGCATATGCAAAAATTATTTTATGATTCCCTTATAAGTACTTTAATAAAGTAAGCTACGAAGCTCGGCATGGTTATTTTCATAACAAGCCGGTACAAGTAACTGCCCGTTAAAGAACACAAATTGCAAATATAGTAGTGTTTTTTAACTTACCTTGACAGTAAAACATCTCATATATTTCTTATTACCTACTTCCAGTTCCCTCAAAAACACTTAGAACAGGTTAGACAATATTATTATTTAATGTATTCTTCATTAGTGCAGAAGTAATATTAATGAAACTTATACAAAACTTAACTCTAACAGTTGAGTTAAAACGGTACACCATTTCATTACTTGATTAGGCATTTATTGTATTTTCATTACTCTTTGAATCCTCTACGCAACGGGGTACCTAAAAGTTAAATATTGTACTAATCAGCTGAAGATGTATAATAATCAGTTGTTTCTTACATTTAAGAGCTGAGATTACTAACTCACTTTTGTCATTTTGTACACTCGTTATATAATTTGTTTGTGTCCAGAACATGTATTGCGGTATTGATCATATGTTCAATACCCTGGTAGAATTGAGCATATGTTTCCTGTTGTACATATTTGATATAACTTTAGTGCCTTTTGAACAATAATAAATATTATTTATTTGTGTCCGTGAATTTGTATCCTATGGAGGCAACTACCAACCAAAGGCATTGATCTAAAAGTTACTCTGAAATATTATTTTTGATTCTTCATGAATATAAAATAAGATTCATAACTTAGATTTTTCATTCATGATACAGGACTTTTTAATGAATTTTAAATAAGTTTTCATATAAAGATAAATAGTAATAATAGTTTTAATTACAAGAATAATAGCTGTTACGGAACAGATTCAGCCCAATATTTAACAAGCTATGCCTAATATTCCGTTCGCCACTAATTAATAGGAAATACCTATACGTGATCGTGTCAGTATATTTATAAAAAAAAATAATTCTCTCTTTTAGTGATTGTACTTTAAGTGATTTATTTATTAGCAATCCTATGGCAATAATATTTCTATTTATGTATATTATAAACAATTTTTGTTTTCTTGACTATTAATTGCTTATATATTTTACACTTCAATTATCTATTTACACCAAATCGCTGTAATTAACTGTTTACCTATCCTGTTGTTCTCGGGTCCAATCTGATAGATAAGGTGTAAATTTATAACTGTCCAGCCTGGATATTTCTGGTTTTATACACGCAGACAACATTTTTTACGAAATTCAATTAATATTCCTAGGTTTAATTCAAGCCAAAAAAAAACATACTTAAAAGACATTAAGTTTATAGACTTACGATGTAGAATTATTAAAGAATAAAAATATGATGTAAAAACTCTGACTAATATTGAAAAATATAGACAAATATAAATAATAGATATAAGATAAATATTACATATCGATTGAAACTAAGTGTAAATTTCTTGACAGTTATATGAATGTGACTTTTGAAACGACTAAACCAGAAAATTTGCATATGCAAACACAAGGTTATTCAATACTTCGATCTTGTGGATTACGGATTTTAATAACACATGTACGTTAGTATGCCATGTGTGACCTAACTAACGTTTACCACATCCACGTGCAGCGGCAATATATCCACCGCCAAATGTTTGTGTAACTTTTGCCTTACACTGATTTATCGATTACTTTCTGAACCGTTTACTTTTTATTAAATATTTGAGCTGAATGAAATATAATAAAATATAGCTTATGTCAATTGTCTTTAATATAATAAGAGATATTAAATTTATTGCATAACCTATTTTTTTACTTTAACTATTTTAAGAGAGTAGCGGGATTTTTGAGAAACCAGTAGACAAGAAATATTCAGCATTTAGTGGTTCTTATATGTATTGTCGTTGCGGGCTTTGTAGCTTGTAAGATTCATTGCATTAAATAAAATAACCTCTGAGAAGTATCGGATTCTGGATGTTTCTGAACTACTTTTTTCAATGGTACCAAATTGTTATAACCTGGCCATGAGAGTTTTGTAATAACGAGTTTTGACTGTAAAGATGTTTCTTGCTTGCGAAAGTTAACAAAAAATTGGTTAACAAAATTGTGTGCCATAAATATTTATGGCAATACAAATACATAGATGGGAACCCAATTTTGGTCCTCCAGCGTTTATCCTTTGTCATGTATATTACACTGAAACTAATACACGTTCCTTAAAAATGTCTTTCATAAGATATTTAAAGCAATATCTAAGTGAGATTTCACTTATTATTTATAGGACGTCTATGGCAGTGTTTTGTAAAATGGTTTTGCTCAAGTACTACGCCTTCATGGCTCAAAATAGTTTTCTTGGAAAAAGCTTCAACATAAAAGGTACGTGTTAATTTTGTATTCGAAATATATGCACATTAAATCGTGCAGGTAGTTGTGTAAATGATATTTATTACATTATTTATTTAAAATATATTCAATAACTCTAATGGTTACTGTTAATTCCAAAAGTTCCATGGAATCTTTGGCTAAAACCATTAATTTATAGGTGGTAAAGGATTATTTTGAAGAAATGATCTTTACTGGGATAATGATTTTTCGGCTCCGAAAGAACTCATGAGTCATTCTTAGTGCGTGCATATTTTATACAACCCTCATGCAATTTAAAAGTAGTTTTAAAAATCCTTCTGATGACATTATTTATTCCGTAGGCTATTCGTGGCAACTTTGGTTAAATTACATCGACTAAATGCGTGTAAATGTGTAGGAACTGGAGCTCCGGCCGCTTCATCCGATTGACAACGCCAACATGATTGGCCTTGCCATTTACTTCATATTTCTTGGATAATTTTTAGGGAGTGCCGATGGCCGAGCGATCTAAGTCGTTGGACTTTGGGTCTGAGTTAGAGATAGCGCAGGTTCAAATCCTGTCTGTGACCGTTGCACTTTTTATCAGTACTATCAACCTCGTACTGTATCGACTCTCCCCCTTATTCTGTTTGATAAGATCCTCGCACAGGCCAGACAGGACAGGACAGAATAAGGCTTAAAAGGGGATCGGTCTCTCCTTAAAAAAAAAAAAAAAATAAAATAAAAAATATAAAAAAAATAAATAAAAAAAGTACATTCATAACTGTATAAAGTGGACTGGCCTTAATTTACGATATCATTCATTTCGATTAACCTCAACAATGTTCGTACGCTTGTGTTACACTTGTAAATCATGTATGTACATTGCATTTTCTTCTTTTTTTTAATAATTTAAAAGATGTGCTAAGAATTGTGGTTGCAATAAATATATTGGCAATAAACTTAGTACTTAAGATTACTTAATCTTAATCAGATATTAATTATAACTGTTTCAGTTTATTTCATGATAGATTGAAAAAAACAATTCGATTTAATAGAATAATTCTAGTTTTTTACGAAATTTGGACTTGAAATTATTTGTAAGATTTTTAAGGTCACTAAATTTGAGTTTAAAATTTCAATGAGAAAACATATTAACCCACACAATTTATAATTGAACGCAATTTATTTAAGCATGTCAAAAGATAAATTGTTGTTAATACTGCTTGCGATGTGATATTATTAGGCGTATACTAAACATCTGTAAATTTCAAATAATTTTTAAACAACTCGTACTAAATATACTAAACAAACTACCTAAATATACCGTCATACCCTTAAATTGTTACATAGATCCCATTCCAGTAAAATATGTGTCTAAATTAAATAATGTCTTATGTTTTATCGATTAATATACTAGATAAACATTATTTAGTCTCCTTTTATCACATAATTTAAGGAATGTTGATTTACACAATAAATGAGAATCAGGTAAATGGAATATTAGTAAATTTGTCAACATATATAAGAACTTACAACAGCATATTTGGAGAGATTAATCGATTGATATGTTTTTAAACGCAAGATTAAGGCGTTTATATAATACAACTAAGTTATGTTTTTAATTTATTGAAATGGATTTTATTTGACCTAAATACCAGGAGGAGAAACTAACGGGATTCAGGAACAAGGACTCGCAGATCGCATTGTGGTAACGCTGAACTAAATAGACCGGCTCATAGCCATATTGGTTTGTTATCTCTTGTGTAAATAACACTTTGATTTCAACTAACCGATACATAAAACAATATTTACAATACTTACAGTTATCAGTTATCAACTTTAAAATGCAACATAAGTTTTCATACGTTTTACTCTGTTTTTATATTAAAATGTCCACGTACTGGTATATTTGAGTAAGCAATAACAATATCTGATAAATTAGTATTTTAAAGGCATTGAGGTATATGTTTTAAATTAAAATACAAAACAGAAATATATAAAATTTGTTACTCAGTTAAAAAAAATTAAACATGTTCTTACGTCTCAATTATTTTTCATTCCAAGTATTAGAGTCGGAATTGAAAATGTATAATTTGTGAGCAGTTACTGATTCAAATAATATTCTGCTTTGCATTCTTGATGGAAGTGAGTAGGTTTTAATGGAAGGGATATTTTTAATACTTCCACATTTAATTTATTTTAAAAGCGCTTTCGCCGGTTAATGCCTTAACCGGCAAAAGCAATTTTTAAATAAATTAAATGTGGAAGTATGAAAAATGTCTTTTCCATTAAAATCAAATAATATTAGAGATGTAGCCTCTAAAAGTGTTTTTATAATAATAACATAATACTGTATTAATAAACTTTTATCACTTTTTTAAAACATTTATTTTACGTACGATGTACATTTCGGAATCATTGATTCCATCTTCAGGTACAAATAAGGTTAAGTTAAAATAAATAATTAAAATTAATTTGTCATGTGTTTTTTTTACTACCTTGGTGGCTAAATTTGTTGTATTTAATTTTATGTGAGATCATTCATTGTATATTGTTTAAAAGTCTATCGAATAATAAATTTTTTGTTTAGAAAATCTTTGTCATTTAATAATATATTATGATTAATTTTGGCACTTTTGTAAATTTCAAAATGTTCTAAAGTAGATAATAAGCGACTTTTTTTTTGCTTGTGTGTAAAATTTCAAGATTGTTTTTCGATGTTAGTGTATGTATGGCCGGTGTTGTTTAAATGGTCTGCGTATTTTGAATTTGATGATGTTTTTCAATGCTTTTATGTGTTCATTAAATCTAATTTTGAATGATCGGCCGGTTTGTCCAATATAGTGGGAATTGACAATCGTTGCAATTTTAATTTGTATACTCCACTATTGTTGAATTTTGAATTTTGATTTTGGTTTGTTGAATTGCTTTTGTTTTTGATTAAAAGTCCAAGGTTGTTTGATGTTTTGAATGCCAATTGATATCCTTCTTTATAAAATGATTTGTTAATTTTGTGATAATGTTTACCAAGGTAGTCTGATTGAATGTATTTTGATATTTTTTTCTTCTTTCTTCTTATTTTCTTTCTTTTTGTAATTCTTCAATAATATATCAATCTTGCTTGGTTTATATCCATTATTTTGGGCTATGTATTTAATAATGTTTAAATTCTTTTTAAAAATCTTCATTTGTCATTGGAATTTTGTGTAATCTGTCGATCATTGATTTGAATGCAGCCATTTTTTGGTGATATGGGTGATTCGATGAGGAAGGAATAACTAAATCTGTGTATGTCGGTTTTATTATTAACGTATTATTATATAACGTATTATTAACAAATCAAATACTACATTTACAAAAAATAAAACAGAACTTCTTAACAAAGGACTGAAATATAATTTACACCAAACAAATAATAAAGATTATATAAGGAAACTGATACTGAATAGTGAAACAGTAATTACAAGTTTACCAGCAGACAAACAAAATCAATCAAGAGTGTTAGTCGATCAAAACAATAGAAAAAAATTCAGAAAAGTCCTAACCTTAACATAGAGAACAAAATACAAAAACAAAAATGATTGGCAAAGCATAAAATCAATAAACAACAAAATTGAAGATGATAATTTGATTATATGTAAAGCTGACAAAGGTAACTCAATTGTAATTTTAAAACAAAAGTGATTATACAGATAAAATAGACAACTTTATTTCTAATAACAATATTACAAAACTAAATAATGATCCTACAGAATCCTTTCAAAAAGATATCAAGAAATGCATAAACAAAAATTAATCATATTTTTCACAATAACAAAAAACAGGAATTAAAAAATGATGAAACCTTCTGCACCAATCCTCAAAGGTTTGCCAAAAAATTCACAAATAAAACTACCCAATAAGACCATTAGTAAATTTTTCAAAATGCTCCTTCTTATAATTTAGCAAAATACTTGGACAGCAAAATTAAAGAACATTACAAATTTAAAACTGACATAAGACTGAAAAACAACATTGACCTAGTAAACAAAATTAATTATATAGATATACCAAACAATAGTAAATTTTGTATCCTTCGATATAACAAATTTATACACAAATGTTCCAATCCAAGAAAAACAATGCTTATAATTAAAAATAATTTAACAGAACAGAACATTCTAAATACACAAGAAATTGAAGAAATACTTGAACTCACAAAAGTAACTCTAAGACAAAATTACTTTACATTTAACAACAATTACTACATACAACATGAAGGATTACCAATGGGATCACCACTATCCGGATTATTGGCTGATATATTCCTTGACAACATAGAAGACAAATTCATACTAAGCGATAAAAAACAAACATCTAACACAAATAATTTATTATTACAGATACGTTGATGATTAATATGTCTATTCAAAGGAAATGAAAGACAAATAGACATGTTCAAAAACTACTTAAAACCAAATCCATCATAATCTAAATTTTACCAGTGAAATTGAAGAAAATAATGCAATAAACTACCTTGATTTGACTATAAACCAAGATCAACAAAAAACACAATTTCAAAATTTACAGAAAACCGACATACACAGATTTAGTTATTCCTTCCTCATCGAATCACCCATATCACCAAAAAATGGCTGCATTCAAATCAATGATCGACAGATTACACAAAATTCCAATGACAAATGAAGATTTTTATAAAGAATTAAACATTTATTAAATACATAGCCCAAAATAATGGATATAAACCAAGCAAGATTGATATATTATTGAAGAATTACAAAAAGAAAGAAAGAAAATAAGAAGAAAGAAGAAAAAAATATCAAATACATTCAATCAGACTACCTTGGTAAACATTATCACAAAATTAACAAATCATTTTATAAAGAAGGATAACAATTGGCATTCAAAAACATCAAACAACCTTGGGACTTTTAATCAAAAACAAAAGCAATTCAACAAACCAAAATCAAAATTCAAAATTTCAAACAATAGTGGAGTATACAAATTAAATTGCAACGATTGTCAATCCCACTATATTGGACAAACCGGCCGATCATTCAAAATTAGATTTAATGAACACATAAAAGCATTGAAAAACATCATCAAATTCAAAATACGCGGACCATTTAAACAACACCGGCCATACATACACTAACATCGAAAACAATCTTGAAATTTTACACACAAGCAAAAAAAAAGTCGCTTATTATCTACTTTAGAACATTTTGAAATTTACAAAAGTGCCAAAATTAATCATAATATATTATTAAATGACAAAGATTTTCTAACAAAAAATTTATTATTCGATAGACTTTTAAACAATATACAATGAATGATCTCACATAAAATTAAATACAACAAATTTAGCCACCAAGGTAGTAAAAAAACACATGACAAATTAATTTTAATTATTTTATTTTAACTTAACCTTATTTGTACCTGAAGATGGAATCAATGATTCCGAAATGTACATCGTACGTAAAATAAATGTTTAAAAGTGATAAAAGTTTATTAATACAGTATTATGTTATTCAAATAATATTGTTACTAATATGGAGTATATTTCCGTACAGTTCTCTTATTCTTTTAAGCCATACTTTTGGGCTTATTTCTTTAAATAATAAATATGTAGTGAGTGATATACAAGGTAGGTACTCACAGGTTTGAGGATAAATCCTTAATGGATTCTTCATCCAAACGTGTATCTATCCCATATTTCTACGAGTTTTTAGTGAATTAATAAGCCCTCAGACTTATCCGTATCATTTTTAGAGGAGTAAATGATAAAACTTGTTTTCAGATTCACATGTAATTAAATGTAAAAGTTTCCAGGATGTAGAGAACTAGTCTTCATAAGAAAATCTTGAAAAGTATGAGACACAATAGCTGTATACTTAGTGTAAGTAAAGAGCGTTCAAACAAATTAATTTCATGATTTCACGTTTGAGATTAACCTTGGATATCAAGACTTTCAAGACTGTTATTTGTAAAAATTAATAGACATTCATTTATAAGTCTTATACATTTTTCAGCACGAGTATTCAAGAAAGGAGATTTAAAATCAGTCATTACAATATTTTGACATAGATAGAAAATTTTAATTAATCATAAGTCTGTGAGATGTTTTTTATTTATTAGACATATAAGTGCTTTTCAATTGGAGTAAAATAATACTTTAAACTGTTATATAATCTGAGATATAATTTGCGTCATTAAAAAAACATGATTTACATGTAAAACATGTCTTGGTAACAAAACAATCACATATTTGTAGGCAGTAATTCCGTAAAAGTGTTCGTGTTCTATAGGCCCTTATAATAATTATTGTATTCTTTAATGCTGATTTTGATCAAGGAAAATATCCACCCCTATCTTGTAACTCCTATCTTTTAATATTATTACTCAATAAAAACAAAATGATACTAATAAAACACCTCTACGCCATTTTAGAGTTATGGGCAAAGGTTATAGGAACATAACACACACACACACACACACACACACACACACACACACACACACACACACACACACACACACACACACACACACACACACACGAAGAAACAAAAAATCTGTAGGAAAAATGTCAATGTCTATAGTTATATTAAACATCTTATCCTCACAACAAAGGAATCTAGCCTGTATAGTTATAATGTGACTTAATACTGTTACCTTTATTATAATAAAGAAAGTAAACACTTAGGTACATCGTTAAGCTCCTGTGTTGGAGATCTCATTAGTGTAAGTAGAAGGTTTGTGTGTCTCATTACCGCTCCCTCTTAACCTGGTTTTTATCTTCATAGATGTTATTGAATAAAACATTTACCAGATGAGTGCACTGCGATATTACAGTTGCTATTGTATGTTGAATTCTAATTATATGTAGATTTGTATTTCATGCAGTCAGTATTTTAAAATTGAACATTAATGTATTCCGTAATATAGAAATATAAAAGTATTTGAATGGAAATAAAAGGAAAAAACACATAAAACTAATAGGAGGAGGATAATCATATCCCAAATGAATTACAAAAAGAAAAAACTATAGAAATTAAGTTTTTAGAATTTTAATTACATTAAAAATATTTATATTCAAGGAATTTTAATAAAAACATATAAATATTACTTTACTTCTTAATTACTGATAAAATGTTTGCAAGTGAAATGAAAACAAATCCTATGAACGTGCATGTAAAATTACGACTATATGCTGAAATGTAGGGTAATTGTGGCACTGGAAAATCACTAAGCATTTGATAACAACTATATGTTAAAATAACTGAGAAGTGAGATTGAAATATTGAAGGGAATTTTTTTAAATTAACTATAATAAAATGCAATAATTTATTACGTCATAACTGTCTTTAATGAAAAGCTTAGGACTTCCACTTTAACCTTCCTTTAAACTTAGGATTTCTCCACACAGTAGTTAAATTGTTACTGAAATCATTGGAGCTATTCAGTAAAATACCATGAGATATTAGAAAGAAATTCGAGAAGTCCTAGATGTACTTATATAGTTTTCCTCCAACCTTAGGGGTCCATCTAATACTTAAATTTAAAATGAAACAAGAGATTGGAATTTCGTTCAGCGACTATCCCTTATCTCAGAGTTGCTTGGAATAACTATTAAAAATAATATGCATATAGTTTAAAAAATAAAATTTCTTACGAATCTCTGTGTTAATACTAGTTTTTCTAGTTAATCTCCTCGTTTAGTAAAATAGTATCGTCTTACTCTTGTTTCTTTTTAGATTGTCATAAATAAATAGAAAGTGTAAAAAAATCAATATAAAAACACCTTTATACTATTATTTATATCCAGTGTAACAGGTTATAAATGTTAAGTCTATTATCATTGTAAAGAAACTTCAGTTGAATGGAATTGATTAATTGTAATAAATTAACTTTAGATTAACTACTGAAATTAATCAGCAATAACTAAATTCTTAGTATCACAACTTAGGTTTTAGCTTAGGTAAGAGAGCAGCAAAATTGAATCTTTACAAAATTTTAATGAAGGGAAGCAGAGAGGCAGTTTAGCCGTGTAACGGCCAGTAACCATGCAGATGGGAACCTCTAACCGACATACATCAGGGGATTCAATTTGCGCCTTGGCGTTGTAAATACTTCTATTCTGTCTGCCCCTAACACGATGTTCGTGGTACAGACCTGCACAATGAGGGATTACTTCTTGTATCCGAAAACAAAATTAAATATCATAAATATTTACAACTTGATGATATCTCTAATTATGTCACCCAAAAGAAATATTTACTGATAACCGAAAACCTCAATAACCTATTTTTATGGATTTATTTATGTATATATGTAGTGGGTGTAATTACAGTTTTCAATTATTATTAAATAAAGCACACATCGTCAAATTAAAATTGCAATGAGAAACAATAATAAATCACTCCATTTATTCTATTAATTCCTTTACACGCGTATGCAAAAACTGACAGTATAATATCATCTATCTACCACATCACTTTCTTAAAGTGTTTTTATGAGGTTTTATAAATATTGTTATACAGATGGACCTAGGATATCACATACACAAAGATGGAGACAATGATAACATCTCTTCGTCTATTTTACATTGGGTCGCTGCTGGGAAACCAGAGAGATCCGTTTTGTGGTTCAGGTGTCTCTGATGTGGAAAAAATGGAAAGATTTCATTTTGAACATCTTCATCACCGAATTCACTGTATATTTTCAGTGAGTGAAGTCTGTGACAGTGTCAGATTTTAGACTATTTCAAAGCTAAACTAAACATTCGAATTACATTTAGTGTAAGAAAGGCAGTCTTCTTGAACAACACCACAATTTTTATTAATAAAAAATATTTCTTTCTTAGTAACTATTTTAGATGTATACGACTTTATTGCCTGTAAGAATTATAAACAGTTCAAAAAACAAGTTCTTCACAATTTTTCAAAGAACCTTAGGAAATGTGTTTTCACGTCTATCACTTACTCATATTTGTTAAAAAAAGGCACTGTGACCGAATCTAAATGTCCCCTTGAAAATCGGCATGGATAAATCTATAGAACAAACAAAGCTATAGAACATAAACAAATTCGCCTAATGCCAAACACGTCAGAATATTTCATAAGTCAGACAGCGTATCAATACGATCCGTCGTAGCCACACAATCCTGACATTGTTTAACATATTACTGGCTGAAAGCTTCAATATTTTTCCATGTTCCTCATAAATATAGAGTTTTTTCAGTAACATTAGTTTATTTTTCTTTTATAAGGACGGTTTGTAAACTCTTTTTGTTGGGTGCAGACATGTGTTTTCCCTGATTGTGTAAAATAAAATTGGTTACAATCTGTATACTCGATATATGTATAGAATGTACTGCAACTAATCATTTTGGTAGTATTATGTTTTAACAAACAGCATCGCATTTTAATACAGAAAGTATTTTATTGTTAGCAGAAATTGAATGAAGTGAATAATGGCTTTATCATCTACTATCATCTAGCTTTTAAAAATAACAACACCAATGAAAACTGTTCAATACTTCAACGTCATTGGTTGCATTTGAAAAAAACTGTATTTTAAACTGTATAACTTGTTTACATAAATTAATAGAGATAAAAAGGGAGAATTTGCTATTCCTAACAGAAATGGCAGCCATTGATATAAATCTGAAAATGAATTAAATGTAATAACTTTAAATAAATTTATATGTATGTATGTAAATATATGTATATATATATATATATATATATATATATATATATATATATATATTTACTTCTACAGATAAAAGTCAAAAATCTCTACGGATAATATCAACGTCTTACGCTAGGCATGGATCAATGAAACTAATCAAATATCTTGAAAAATTTACAAAGTGTATGGAATTTGGTAAATATATAACATTAAGTAATTTTTATTATGTAAAATGTTGCATAAGGTTTGGTTAAACTTAGGGCTTTTTGTGTTGATAAAGTCTCACTTTAATATTTATTCATTCTGTATCAAACATCAAAGACAATGTATATAACGTATAAAACAATGTATGTGTATGAAACAATTTAAAGGTAAACACATCAGATGTAGGTAATAGTATTGACTTATTACTTAAGGCAAAATGACTATGTAGAAAAGATAATTAACTTTCACTCGGTGGAACTCGAACTAAGAGAATTGTCGTTTAGTTTAAGCTCCAAACCATTCAGTTATTAGTATCTCGGGTACTTTAGGTTAACCAAACACGCGGTAGATTACCAAATGGAAAACTCGTAATCATAGCTCTTTGCAAAATCTCGTATGGTTAGGTAACAGCAATATCATATTAGCCCAAATTTATTATAGAAAAATAAACCTTTTTTTATATAATAGTTTAATCACAGTAAGCTAATGTAAAAGAAGGTAATCAAACTGGAAATTTCAATCATTATCTTGTTGTTTAACATTTTAGCAGTTTCAAAAAGCACATTCTAAGTTGTGTTAATACGTTTTTAAAAGTTACATTTCATTGCAAAGTTTGTAACCGTAAGTTTTTTAAGATTTAAAAAATATATTTTTCTTTGGAAATATTTAAATGTAATTTGAAATATTTCTAATTTAGGATTGAAGTTGTAAACTCTGTAAACCATTATAAAAAGAAGTATAACTGTTATATGCCACTATTCACTATTTAGATGAGCTTTTAGTCTCCTTGTGGTTGATTAATCAGCCTTGTATTGGGATAATGGGAGCTAGCCGCCACCGCAAAGGCTCGTGTAAACATTGGATGTTCGAGGAAAGGTCGCTGTCTCTCAAATTAATTAAAATTGTACTGGACAAGTGAGTATTTAAATTTAAAACTCATTAATGACAAGTTATTCTATTTGAATTTTAAAAATAAAAATAAATCATTATGAAAGAATATGTGATTTGTACATAATGACACCACAACTATAAATATGTAGATATCTCTCATAGAAATTCAATTATAGCGAGAATTACTAACCTCTTTTTAAGAAGAAACTGAAGTGCCGAAGCTTAAGGACATGGGTATGTGAAGGACTCTGAAGTACAGCAGGTTCTGGGAAGTGTTGGGATAATGTGCGTAAATATGATAATAGTATGAGACTTTCAATATTATTCAATAAGTACATTCCAATGTAACACACATTTTTCAAAATTTAAATCCGTGAAGAGTGCTCTTATAAAATTAGTTACATAAAAACTCTTTATTATAAAATTTTTTTTCGAACTTCTCAATGACCTACAACGATGACATTTAACACATATGCTTCTCTAAAGAATTTTCATGAAGATTAATACCCATAGTGGCTGAAATAGAGTTTCAACCCCTAGAAGAACTATTTTTATTTGCAAAGCCTAATGTCCTACATAGAAGAAAGATTATAACACAATGTATACCATGACTTACTACTACGTACCAGAAGTGGAATTTAAAACATAACTGGTTATATCCGAAGCTTCATATATTACTCTGTTACGTAAAATGAGCGTAACATGCATAACAAGTCACCCCTAGCCGCAATGGAATAACTGAAGGTCATTGATGCCATCTAAATCTCTGGAATTGATTCAAAAAAGATGAATATATCTAATTTGATCGTTAGGAGAGCTCGGACGTTTTGTACGGTTCATGAATATATAGTATTATTAAAATCTATTAATAGAAAGGAAAATTTGATATATTAAAGGTATCAAATCAAATTTATATCTACCTTCACATGTTGTTAACACTGTACTTACCGTGAACTTTCCAAGATTACAAGACTAATTTTATTGGTTCAATCATGTATTGATTTTATCATACAAGCGTGTATATCTTTAGTTTATGTTCCGAATTTGTTAATATGCTGTCTCATTATCATTAGGTTTATTCATAAGAGCAATGCTACAAACTTTGACTCATTTTTCAAATTTATGCGTAGGGTTCAGCCCAATGTAAGAGATATTTAAGTATCATCTATTCAGATACAAGATAAGTTGGAGTAATGCTGCGTTAAATCTAATCGATAAGTACCAAAAATTATAATTAATTATGTTTAAAGAGTAGTTGATTAAATGCCTAGTGTAATTGTTTTTTTATTAAATAATAACAGATTGTCTACTAATTTTTTTAATAAGCAGTTTATATATAGAAATATATGTATATTATTGATATATTTCTATTTTAGCAACATCGATTGTGATAACTATGAGATTCGTGAAAATCTGTCATATAGTACTTATGGGTACGACATGATGGCAATGATAAAATCTTGGAATAAAAAACAGTGTAAACAAAACCACTTCAATAAGAGGGCTGTTTAGTCACATTTATCTTAATGAAATGAGCTATCGACTTCAAATTTTCTTGAAACCAAGCTGTTACGGGACACGTTACGTAGAGTATAATAGAAGACACATACGAAGGCTTACTCCTTGTTGATATTTTGGTATAAAATCTGTTTCTACCCGTATAGTGATGAGTTTTAAGAAGACAAAAGGATAACAAACAAGAAATCTCAGAACAACAACATTTTTTTAGAATTATCACTTGTGTAGCCTGCACCTTCATAATTCATCTTCATTTGATTGGGCTAGTGAATAATGGCATTGATCCAAAGTTTGTTTAATTTCCCTTGAAAAACAAATGTTCACCACTTACTAGGCTTCAAGATCTACAGTATTTCCATTTTAAAAAATCTTTTGATAATTCTCTGAGGTGAAGAGTATATATTTCGATAAGACCTAACCTTTACTACTTCAACCAAACATCACACCTATTGACTTACACATTTTCCAATTCAAAGTTTCCAAGACTATGAGTTTTTAACTCAAAGTTTTTTTTTGAAAAGGAATACATTTTTTACTAATGCATTTTGTAACTTGTAAAACTTCTCCATTTTATGCACTTTAATATTTTTTATATCCAAAGAAGCTGGCACGTTTGGCTACCCCTAAGTGAAGATAATACTGCTGCCTATTAGCTAACAACTTATTTTTGAAATAATAATTTAATTCTATATTTAGAACCTAACTTAAATTTTAAAATAATTAATTTCCATATTTAAATACTGTACTAGAATCCTAATAGTGTACTTTTTGTTTTGTATATTTTAAGAAAATTTATTATAATAATTAGCTATAGAAAAAACTTTTAAAGAAAATAATTACTAATAATTGTAAAGAAGACAAAACGGAGGATTAATTTATTTATTTAGTTAAAGTATACTAGTAAGAAGTATATAATTTATTCTAGTATACAAAAACATAAACATTATTAAAAAGTTATTATATGTCAGTGCAAACATTAAAGATGATAATAGGAAATAAACTTTGATAAAATTAATAATACAGTCACTATTTCATGGTATTTTTTACCTACTTAATGAATTATACCGTTTTAATAGCAACTGAGTTTACTAAGAGCTACAAGCTAAGTAAAAACTAACTTCTGTCTTGTTTATAATAATGTTGATAATTTCCAACATGAAACATAAAATGCATTGTTTCTATATTATTCACTTTCTATAGTTTTGGGGTAACTGACAAATACAGTTAATCTACTGAACACCAACTACTACCAAAGTGGTAAAGACAGAATACTGTCACGTAGTACAACATGTCAGGGCTCAGCTGCAAGACTTGACTAACAGCGCTATCTGTCCCATCTTTACTAAGGGCCAAGGATCTCGCGAGTCTCTCACTTATGTTCAATCTGTTGAATGTTCAACATATAAAATGTACTTAAGCGGAGTAAAAATAACCTTGTAAATGTAATACAGTAACTGTGCAATATCCAATGTCCAGTTATGCGACAATTGCCTAAGATGAAAACTAGCTATGTTTATTTCAATAATAAAAAAACTAAACTCTTAAACATTTGCTCTAAGAAATCAATTTGGCCTTTAAAGTAAGCTATTTAGAAAAGTGTGTATCTTAAAATAATTTATAAACTTCGGATATTTTATACCAAATAACACATGTTACAATAGAAATATTATGTCAAACAAATAACTGAGTCGAAATATATAGGTAAATAGGAAATTTATAGATGTATATTAGCTGAGGATCGGGAAAAAAGTAATGTTAGAATATATGTGCTATTGATTTTCCTGCCGGCGACATATAATACAAACGAGTATTATACAATATTGTGTATATACACAATAGTATTACATATCAAATACTCAAGATAATAATCTACAAAGAATATTTATATTATAATTAATACCGGAATACATATCGAAAACAATAAATTTTATGAAAAATATCTTACCATAGAGCAGCTAGAGTAAAATTAACGTGCTGAGCAGTATATACTATTTAGTAATAAACTACAACAATTTGTTTTTCAGCTCAAACCCAATTCAATTAATACTCAGAGTTATAAGATAAAATTTTAAAACAAATTTCAAGGGATGGAAAACGATAAAAAACCAATCCAATATCGTTAATGACATCAGTATTGTTGGCGCTCTTTTGCGGCGCTTTTTAAGATGTTACTGTCGATGATAGCATAGTAACACAGTTGTTTGGTGATTATGAACACCGTAAGATTTCAAATAATTTTACTTGAATGATTTACAACTCTGTATTATTCATCCTTTTTTATTTACACTAACACGCTGAACTTACTCATGCAACTTGGCTTAAAAAGCTTTCGTTATGTATTTTTGTGTAAAAGTATAACTAAATAAATACAATAAAGTTCTTAATAATTTTCATTTAGACTATATTAAACTTTGTTTATTTTTTATTTTTGGAAGATTAAATCTTAAAAACATGATTTGAGCAAAACATAAAATAAATATACTTAATAGTGAATAACCTACTAATAAAAACTAATTATAATTTAAAAACATATTAAAGAAGTCAGATGTATTAAAAAAAATAAAAAGCAATGGTTTACCGATCATTCCATTTACTAAATTATGTAAGGCCATAAGTTAAACAAAACCACTTTATATGGCGCTTAAGAACCCTCTAGCAATAGTTCTGAGCGTTTGTTTCTGGGCCAAAAACAAATATACATTTAAATGGACTGAGTTTTCAGATATAATACAAACGACATTTTGATTCTGGAGTGTTTATTTTTTATTAAAAACGCACTAAACGTATAATTAAAAAATTTAGCATGCAGCGTTGTAATATTAGACAAACCTAAAAGAAAATAACCAATACGTTTCCGTAATCAAAGATCAAATAGCTATCATATGACACATTTTTACATCAAATTAAGAAGACTGATTGTACCTAACAACAAGACAAGAATATTATTTATGAACCCGAATAAAATCACAACTACGGCGATTGAGTTGCTTAAATGGATTATGCACTGGTTATAGTGCATAGGTAGCTGTAATGTTGTAGCAAGTTTCAGGTCTCTATAGTTACGCAGTTAATACCTTTTGCAGCAATAGAACATAAACCTAACTGTTAAAAGAGTAAATAGGTTAATATTTTCCCCTGAAAACAGAAATTATATAGAATATTTCATGATTAATCACTAACAAATTCTGTGCCGACACTTGCCTAATGAACAGTCAGTTTTATATTTTGTATATTGTTGTTTTCAGACATTTTGTAAATTACAAACTAGATAACGCATTGTTTCAGATATGATGGAACGTCAAATCATTCACAAGTAATGAAGGTTATTTAGTTCAGGGTTCACTACGTCTCAGCTACACTTAAACGAATTCTATAACTGTTAGTTGTGTTGCAGTAAAACTACGACATTTAATAAATACTATACAGTATATATTGAATACGTTTACCGTCATTTTGTTATCCTTTTTTTATTTTTAACTAGAGGTCAATTAGTATGATAGATTTTAAAATTATTTAATGACAGGTTAAACATTTCTTTCAAAAAATGAGATTCTGCATAAGTATAAGAAACCAGTAAGCCAATCAAATGAGTTTTATTTCCTAATTCCGCTAGAAAGTATTTTTCATTTGGTTCTTTAGGTTACATTTTGTAGGAAAAATGATTTTTTACCTAAAATGTAAATGTAAGTTTTCAAGTAGTTAGCTTGAACTTAAGGTGATGCAATCGATTGGGAAAAAAATATTTTATATCAAACCTTGAAATATAACTGAAAATGAAAAAAAAAATTGAACAGTTTTGCTATCACTCCACGAGCAATTACACGCATATGAAGGAGGAAACTAAAGGAAATCTGTGAAATCGTCTGATCATAAAATCGTGAAATGTTTACAGTAATGACACAAAGGATACAATAGGGAATGTTATATATTTTTTTAATTATTTTGTACCACGTGCAAGTGTCCAGGAAGTGTGAAGCTCCGGATAGCTCTCTAAAATAACCGATGTTTTAGCAAGAATTTCAAGATCAATGAAATTCTGGTTAGCGAGCTATACAAAGTTTCACAAAACTGTCATAGGAGTACAAACGAACTGTATCAGATGTCCAGGAAGTATGAATGTGGTCAAGTTATGTAAGGTAGTTATATTCACCATATTGTCAAATGGTGTACGATACTTTAAGAACTGTGAAGACCAGTAGAAACGTATTTTAGTTTTTAATAATTTTAGATTATAATAAAACTGATATTTTAATCTTCATTTTAAAAAACAGAATTGGGCACTAACATACTTCATCGATCAATTCTTTCCCAGATTAAAGGCTGAAAACAACAACACTTCACAGCGCTAAACCTTTTAACACATTATTTTGGAAAATTGAATGGACTTAATAAAAATTTACCCCTTTATAGGCTAGAAGTAGGTAGGATATCTCCCTAGGATGTAATAGCTTTCCCAGTCTTACGTATGCATGTATTTTTATTCGGACAAAAAGGCAAGCTCAACCATGGCACTGAAATCACCTTAGATCGAAAACAGATTATAGGAGCCGTAAGTAGTCGCATTTTTACCGACGTAGCTTTAAGAGATCTACATACGTATATGGTTTTTTGATCGGGACAGTAAGGGAAATTTAAATGTGGCACGGTAAGTAATTTTATACGGTCGGAAGTAGACACGTTTTAACCAAAGTAGGATTCTCAGACCTAATTATGTACATATTTTTTCTTCGGCGAGACAAAAAGGTCGCATTATACTATAATATGGGACTTAAAACACTTAGACTGGAAGTACTTAACAATGATTGAAGTAAACGCTTCTGGACCAATTTCGTTTTTGGATGTTTTTCCCGTTACCTATATATTTGTATTTTAATCGGTTCAACAAGGCAGACCCAATTGTAGCTTTGGAAATATACGAGTAAATATTCGAACCAGAAATGCTCATATACGTGCAAAAGTTGATATAAGATAAAGTTGCCATAGTAGAAAGAGTTGATTCATTGTGAACGTTAAGTTTAGTTGAAGTTGAGCTCTTGACAAGAAAGGTGTTTCCAGACACTGCGCATACAGGAAGGTGAACTGGAGCTAAACTCAACATTAATATGATGTAAGTCAGGATAAACTCTGAAAAACACTGGAATTATGTACTCGTGTATGAGTACATAAGTTTAAAAAAAATGATAGGGTTCCATCACATTAAGTGTTTTTAGTAAGTATTAGAAGTACTTTGAATTAAATAATTACGTGCGATACCACCGGTGACAGCTAGTAACAATAAATTATAATCGTAATAAATTGAAGCCCAATTTCCTAAATTGTATTATTCAATAAATTTGTAATAAAAACAACACCAAGGAAAGGTAGTAAACAATCTTACATTATAAATTATTTTCTTAATTATCTGCTTGAGATTTACTAAAATAAAAACTAATTAAACTGTATTAAAAGGTAATGTATCTACAAAACATCTATAAACAATTAACATAGTAAACCAGAAATATTCCAATTAAACATACATTGGTTGTGTACTAAAAGTGATATATTTAAGCTAACCATATCAATAGAGTACTGTCTTTTAAATTAGCATTCAATATGGAAATATTTTCAAAAAAAATAATATTATGTTTCAGTTTACTATAAATTATGTTATTTTTCCAGCTATAGAATGAATACAAGCATTTTTACGAGGATATCCAACACAGTTATTAGTGCAAATATACAGTGACCAATCCAGTTTACTCGTTATTGCAGTAATTGTTATACCCAATAATGAAACAATAAAGCAGCCTTATTGGCTCAATTAGTGTAAAAATCTTTCATGCAGTATCATCCTTATTCAATAGAAACCTACCTACACCGCTGCATGAATATTGAATAAATATTATAGAGAATAAACCATAGAAAATATGGTTGAATTTATTCAGTAATTTTGTTATTTATATTATAAATTTTACAGCCACTTTTGCCTGGGAAAAATAATGCCTTGGGAGTTTGCTTTTTCTAACATTGTGGAAATATTTTATCTGAAGTGTATGGAATTTATAATTTAATCACGCTTTGCCTGAACATTAGCAAAATATATCACTCGAGGCGCTGGAAAAATTTCATCCCTGTCTGTCAGTCACACATGGTATGATTTGTGTGTTCTATTTAAAAAAAAAACGAGTTCTTACTATATGCAGTTTACAAATTTGGTTTGTAGTTAACTAACCTTGTGATAATAAATTAAAGTGAATTTACAAATGTTCTTAGATGTTGTGAAATATTGAGTATAGCTTGCACTATCAGGAGAGCGAAATGGTTGGATGTGACTACATAACAAGGTCACGTACACAGTCACAGACAAAATGGAGGCCAGGTCACGTAGGTTCTCTTCAGTTTGTGTGATGTAGTGAAGTACCTCGTTAAATATTAAAGCTGAGTTCTTACTTCTACCTCAGATACATCTAATGCTGTTTGTTGTAATTAAAGTAATCTTTGTTGAAGTTTTTAGTACAAAATAAAATGCTCAGAATATGAACGATTAGTATACATAAAACTATAAATAATATTACTCAAATGATTCATTACTATATAAGTAATGCCAATGGCGCAGTGTAGTGGGTACTGCGGTTATCGCAAGATAACCAGATCAAGCAACGCCGAGCGTGGCTGCTGCTTGGACAGGTGACCGCTGAGCGATCCTGTCCTTGCAAGCGGCCCGCCTGCCCGGCCATTGGTGGTGGTTCGGAAGTCACCTTTAAGCCGTTGGTCCCCAGGTTAAGAGTTAGAGAGGGCTTCTTAGCCCTAACTTCGCCTGGTAAAAATAAGACATTCCTTACTTTTACTTTTTACTTTTAATCTCTACTGTGTCAAGACTTAGTCTATGGACAACTTGATTGATTGACATTGTTTTGAATTCCTATTTCACGTAATATTATCCATGATACAGACAATACAGTTAATGTCAAAATACTAATGTTCTAACTAAATGGAATCACTAAATATATCAAATAACAACCTTAATGTCTGTTAAATAAGCGAGGGAATTTACTTACTTAATATCCAGTGTTTATTAATGTCAATTTGAATAATAAATAATGAATGCAGAATATGCACTTAAAATATAGGTCAACCTAGTTTTACATTATTGAAATGCAACGACTGTTTCCCCGTTTTACTCAATCAGTCCTTGGACACTAAAGCCTTGGTTCTTAATTCAAGAACAAAAATGTTTACACAAATATTTAATTGTGTATTTTGTTTTAAAACTATCTAAAACCAAAAATAACAATTTATAATACCAGAATATTTATATTTATGCCAGTTTAAGTTAATAATATATATATATATATATATATATATATATATATATATATATATATATATATAGTAACTATCTAAATTTAATCTCATAAAGTTTGAAATAAAGTTAATTGTAATTAATGAAAAATGTACCTAAGTCAAAAAAAATTATTTTTATTCAAAATATACCTTTTAAATCTCTTTAGTTAAGCTAATTCATAAAACGTACAGCCTACACTTGGAATTCGCTTGATGTGTTTATACAACAAAAAGTGTTCTTATCTCTTGTTTTTCTTTCCAAGTTTTCTTAAAACTTGCAAATTTTGGTTGTAGAATGTTAATTTATGAATAAATTTTACCTAATTTGTTGCTGGATGCAGTGCAATGATGACATAAGTTTCACAGCCGTTTTATTATTGGTCATATAAATACCTCAATTTTTGTAATAAACTTGTTTGAACACATTTGATATAAAATAAATCGATAAAATAATTATTATCTAATATTAGTTTTTTTCAGTGCCCTTACGCATTTCTACTGTATTTTACTTTTTATCAATTAATTAGTTCATTTTATCAATTCAGGTTAGTCTCAGTTTGGATTATAACTGTTATTAATACTGCCGTATAGGTATTACAGTCAAATAAATAGTTGCATGAAAAACTTACGATTACCAAATAAGATGTATAAGTCGTTCATATTTTGAAATACAGTCGTAAAGCATACAAGACACAATAATCAACGAAATACTTGTTATTGCTAAACAAATATGCTTATTTTATATATTTAATAATATACCTTTTTTGAAACAAAACTCATCTGCTAAATCAAAAGCAGTTGTATACAGTCAACGATATATTATCGTGTATATTCAAGACCTGATGGAACTTTATACCACATAAGCCCAGTATGATTTAGTTGGTATATCATCAATCTCTGTTATATTCAGATTTATAAAATAAACAACAGAATTTTAAATAAATATTTTAGAAAGAAAACTTATGTTCAAGAGGAATTCCGTTAATATCGTGAGGGAAGAAACCACTCCCCAGAGAATAACTCTTCATTTTAACAGGTATCGATATAATGTATATGATACAACATATATGATACAAATCTTAGTAAAATTTTGATTTATTAAATAATAAAATCAATGTAAATAAAAAGAAAGAAACAAAGATTTTTATGTTAAAGAAGAAGTCCGTTATAGTCTTGGTGGAAGACATTTCCCGGAGAACTATAATACTCTCCATTATAACAGATCGTCTTGAAATAGAGTTTAAGATGAGGTTTGCAGTTGAAAGCGGTTTATTAAGCATTCAATTGAGGTAATAACGGAGGCGTCAGTAAATCTGTGACATTGCTTTGGGATTTTTACTTCATGTTTAATGCTTAAGAGTGGTGTGATAATATCATATGAGGTACATAAATGTGGAATATTACACACTTTTATTGAGTGTGAGACCTAATGTTACTTGTTATATTTTTATTATACTTTCAATAATGGAGAAACGCTGAAATAAATGTATTGCTGTAAATTTTTAATACCATATTACACCGTCACTCCAAAAAGATATAATGAGTATAAAACAGAAAAAATAAATACGCCTTAAATATTTAATTAAAGCAATTAAAATCAGATTACCTCTACGGTATATTTTGTTTCATTCATGAACGAAATTTTGTAAGTTGTATAATTTAAAATACTCTAAAATTTTAAGTCCAGAATATTATATGTGTTACCATAGGTACATTTACAATAAGAAGGAACAAATGTATATTATATTGCTTGATTTACACATTTATGGCATTGTGTTGGAGTCTGGATAATTTAGAGCTATTTATTTTAAAGTTTATAGTTTTCTTGAGAAAATAAGATTCAAGCATTTCATTGAGGTCTAAACTAGTTACATAAAAAAGGATGCAATTCCAACAGTATGTATTTGCTATTTCTCCATTAACGTAATGCTCTAATACTATCGCAGTTATTGAAATGTAACTTTCTAGTGATATAGAATTGATTGTAATTCAGTTGTATTTTCTGTTTGGAATGTAAATTTTTCGGTCTTACTATCACTTTTATCATCATATCAGTTTACTTTCAGTGATTTAGAACAAAATCTTTAAGTAGCTATAAACATTCAATGGTTGTCACTTCTGTTAATTTTGTAAAATACTGGCATATAATTTTGTAAATAACTTGGGATTCACTTGCCTTTGTGACAGCATTAAAACACTTTCCACTAGTAAAAGGTGATATTCTCTTTGTTACGTAAATATTAAATTAAAATTGTTACTTGTAAAATATTCTATACGTATTTTAAGTTATAGATGAATGAATTACATCTCACTTTGATGTTAAAATTTTAGAGAGATTAAAAATCATCTTAAGTATGGAATAAAACTCTATATTTATGAGGAACGTGAACAAATATTGATGATTTCAGCCAGTAGGATATCAAACAATGTCAGGATTGTTTGGGCAGGATAGATCGCATTAAATAACAGTCTGATTTATCAAACATTCTATCAGATGGTATAATTTACATACATTAGGTGTATTTGTGCATTTCTATAGTTTCATTCCATTCTTAATACCGATATTTATGTTGACCTGTGGATTAAGTCATAAATATATTTGTATGGTAAACTATGTGTTATAATATTTGTGGATAAGTGCTGTATTATGTGACTTTATAAACATTAATTCAGAGTCATTGCTATATGCACTATAGTTAAAACGTTTGCATGTAAAATAGTACCAATACTGATTAAAAATGTAATTAAAATTGAAACTCATGAAATATCTGTCTATAGAACACCAATGTACAAGAAATTTAGTTTTGTCTTCTTTCCTACAATAATCGAAGAGAGTATATAAAACTTACATTATAAAACTAAAAACTACACAATGTTTATTAATGTATAAGTGTACAATTTATAAGATAAAAGTTAAACATTGTCTAATTTTGCCAGACTAATGTCGGGCTAAGAAACCCTCTCCGATACTTGCACCAATGGATTTAAGATTCTTTTTGATTCTGTAAGATTGGATGGAGTTTAAACTTCATAAGCAGGTCTACACCACAAACATCGTGTTCGGGCCAGGTAGAGCGAAAGTTTCTATAAAGCAGACACAAATTGAATCCCCTGATTTATGTCAGTTCCCTTCTGCATGGTTATTTTCTGAACATTTGCTATCGTTCAGTGATACAATAAATTCAGTAACAATCTGTTTCAAAATTTGCCACCTGATCTTTTCCTCATGTGAATGATTAACCTAATACATTACTACAACCTAGGTTAAAGGGACTAACATACCAGAGCATTCTGACACGCAGGAATCAACTGTAAGTAAACTACAACGCCATGTTTCTAGTCTATACACACTAACTCTAAAACATGCAATTAATAAATACTAAACTAAACACTAATTATCAAAACGGAACTACACAATGCAGATCACAATAGGTCTGCACTCACTGGGCAACCATTTAAAACTGACCAGAGGCTTGTAGTAAAGGGCGACTGTCAAGGCAGAAAGAAGATGGGCGCAAAAAAGGAGGGATGGGCATTCTTATTATTGGTTCATTCTAGATGAAGTACTTAAAACCATAAAAACCCCATCCCGCATTGGTTTATTACACATCTCTAATCCGGTTGGTACTTTAGCTTTTATTGTTATTTAATCTTTCAGAATTGGCAACCAAAGCGGCCTAACTTCAACTTATCGTTAACTAATCGGCTGTTAGCGAATTTTATGTATGACACCTAAAATTGTTCTTTGAGCTTCCCGATGTAATACGTTGATTTCATCCTTATTCATACGATGATCTTCGCCACAAACTGGACCTGCGTCACCTGGTCTCCATTTTGTCTGTTACTGTGTACGTGACCTTGTTATGTAGTCACAGCCATACTGTTCGCTCTCTTGAAATGAAAACTGTGTATCTGTACTCAATATTTCATAAAATTCGAGAATATTTATCAATTCAGTTGAGTTATTATAAAAAGGCTATAACATAAACAAGAATAAGGGGAAAAGGGAACAGGATTTTTTCCAGACATTCGCAATCTTTCATTGATACAATACAATCAGTAACTCTACGTTTCGAGATCTGCAATCTGATCTCTTCTTCAGGTAAATGCTTAAAATAATGCATGGATAATGTAGGATAATGTATACAAAACATAACAGAGCCTTGCGACACGCTTATATCAGGGACAACATCACCCATGTTGTGTGTTTATTCCATGCTTATCAACTCTAACAATATGCACTTAATAAAAACTAAACAGATTATTAAAACTAATATACAGAGTAAAGGTCACAATAGGTCTGCACTTATACTATGTAAAAGTGTGATTTAAAAAAAAACACACAAATCATTAAAAAGAACTAGATGCAGATGTGAATCTATTCTTGTACCTTGAGTAATAGATTTCGCTAATGCTCAGGCAAACCACAATTAAATAATTAATTTTATACACATCAGATATGCAGTATTGCCACAATTTTAACAAAATAAACTCACAAAGGATTGTTATTTCAAGGCAAAAGTGACTGAATATTTTATTTTACAACTAACAATTTTAAACAATTATAAAACGATTTAGATTATTTCTTCTATAGATTATTCTAAACAATTATATTTAACAGTCGTTAAGCCGTGTAGGTACGCTACTAATGAATAAGGATGATATAGCAGGCAAGATTTGTACACCAGTTGGGCCATTAAGGCTGCGTTATTGTTGCAGTAATGGGGATAACAATTACTGCAATTACACTGTAGTGGTCACTATATATTTTCACTTTTAACTGTGTCCTCTATCCTATTGTAAAAGTGTTTTACACTTTATAGTTGGCAATAAATTAAAAATTTATAGCATTTTAAAACTAATTTCTGTTTATAAATTATTTTTATATTGAATTTAAATGATAGTACACTTGTTGATGTGGTGATTTCTTAACAATACCACTATTGGACTACAACAAATCTGTATTGAATTGTAATATTTGTGGTTTACTAATTTTATTTCTTTAAATATATCAATCAACTAATATATAATTTATTACAATGTGTAATATTTCTATTTTAATAGGGTAGATAATATAGTAAAATATTTATTAAGTATGTTTGGTTATTACCATTCCTTATATGTTCTTTTTCTCGCAATGTTGTAGAATAATACAATTTAGGTTATTGTGTTGCAGTTTGGTATAATATCAAAGTTACTTAAAAAAAGTTACTTTGACCTAACATTATTACAATCGAAAAGTTTTTACATATCTTTTCGTAGCTCATCAAAGCATTTTACATATATCTGACAGCCGTCTGGAGCTTCGTATAGCTAGAGCAACTTGTAACGTTTACGTGATCTGTTTGGCTATTGATAGAAATTTTAGCCTCTTCATTAACGGTTTTGGGGTACAAACATTTAATATGGCACATGGGTGCTCATATTATAATAAAATGCTATTTAAATACATATTTAATAATTATATCACAACTTTGCCGCTATTAAATAACTTTCTTAAGCACCAATCAATTAAATTAGTAATTAGTAAAATACCACTTCTTTTCCGTTTAAAACTAAATACTATCTTATTGTAAATTTAAAAGGATGTATCAAACATTAATGTGAGTGGTATTTTGATTTGTTAAAACACTCTTGGAGGTGGATAATAATAATAACTAGGTTTCTGACCTCTAGATGCATATCTAGGTACAAACTGTCTTTTGACACAAGCTAAAAACTGTATTAGTTAAATAGTTTTCGTTTTGGCTGTTAAAGTGTGCTTGAATATTAATTGACTTTTTTTAATAAGTATTGTAGTACAATATAAATGTATATAGGCTAATGTAACTTGTTTTTATAGTTTTTATACTTAAAGTTTATGTTAAAATGGTACCTTTATAAAGATCTCAAACGTTTTAAATATGATTATTGAAATTTTATGTTACCTAACAATATAAATGCAAAATATTTAAATCTTAGATATTGCATACTTCAATTTTCCTCAATTTATTTGAATTTAATTAGTGTTCTATTTTAGTGAGGTAGTTGAAAAATTTTGCTGGTGGGTTTCTTAAATTTTATACTGTATTTATATCTTGCATGTAAAAAAATAAATATAAAGTAATTTTATCGTTACCTATGTAATTTACAGTATATTATACAGTGACTTACTATACATTTTGGCAATAGCTGATTACTGTATTGTTCTACTATTCAATTATGACTGCAATAGTTTAATTTATTTCAATTTATCTAAATAGTTACTGCTTATTTGGGTAATTGTGGAGCTCCGTATTATTAGCACCATTTTTTGTTTAATTATAACAAAACTACTGTATACCTTGTTTGATTTAAAATATTTGTAACGTATATTTGGTATTATACGTACCTTTTCCATGTTGTCATATACAGTCAGTATAAGTGTTCATTAAATTATGATTCATTATTTAAGTTAATTCAAATTTCGTACCAGTTAAAAAAAAATTTTAAATCATTATATTATATCGGTATAGATCTGGTTTACTATCTTGCCAACTGACTGATTAAGATCATGATCATGTGCTATCGTATTACTGAGAGATGCAATATTATAAAGGTTGTAAATTGTTATGTCTGGGAATTGTTATTTTAAATGTGAAGTGTTACACAGGATGTTGGTTTGTCTATTGCAATGAAGGGTACTATATGGTTTGAACTGAAACTGAAAATGGGGGAAAAGAGTTAATTTATGTTAACAGTACAAGTTACGTATTTATATTTTATACTGAATTGAATATCTACCCTCTTAATTTAATTTATTAATATTCAAGTTTAAGCAATTTGAATAATCTAATCATAACGGTAGCATAAAGTTTACTGTGGTATTTCAAGATTGAATTCATTCCATGTAATATGACTGATCTGGTAGACAACCATTGCTTTTATATTTTATAATTATAATGATATAAAAGTAATATATAAATTATACATATTTTATGATTTTTAATTATGTCTGCGACCATCTTAATTATTTATAAAATTATATGGATTTTATGAATTTTTTATTTTGTCTAAAATTAAAAAGTACAGTTGTATGTTTGGCTTGACCCTTAACTTGTAACTAGTATTTAGCCATCTTGTAATATGTATTATGTTTATAAATGTGAATTGGCCCTTGCCCGTTGAAAGTAAAAAAGACTGTTTAAATTTATAGCTTACGTAAATAAAGTTAAATTTTATTACTTTTTCAGGACCTATTCATGTTATTTACGTTTTTTATTGTTATATTCAGTAAAGCACTGTGCGAAAAACGATGAAGTTGTTATTTTGTTCTAAAAACAGAGGACTATCGTAGGTTTCTATTATAGGAATAATTCTGGTAGACTTCTTCGGAGCAGTATTGAATGCTGAGATGTGAGCCGTGGCATGGTGGTAAAATACCATTACTGCGGCTCAATACCGATCACCTATCGACTTCTCGATATCTCTCGATCCCCGCTCTGGGTTCACGGCACGATGTGTTTGCAAGTCATAGTAACGTCAATGTTAGTTTAAATAAGTCATACTTATTTCAACTAAAAGTTTTTCAGAACTAATAAAATGTTTATTTCAGTTGGTGGACACCGGTCCACTTTGAGTTTACCTGTATATCTAGAAGTTATAATTAGTCAAAATAAATGTTGAAGTCTAAAATTAATATCTTTGGCCTTAGTATTGCACCTTAGTGTATGTTTAATTTTCCCAGTAATATTAAATTACCGTAAGGATCAATGGGGTTATAAAATCTAAATAACTTACCTAAAAGAAAAGATTACCAATAGAAATTGATATTGTAACTCAATGGAGCCTTTTATTTTAATCCTTTAGTGAATCCCAAAGTAGCATATTTTAGGCTGTTAACAAAGTGTGGACCTCATATGGCTGTGATAGCCTTTGCTTACCTCTAGTCAGTAATATTTGCACTCATATACACTATAAGCTTAACAGTTTAGCTTAACAATGTGCTAACAATAATTTCATAATCTTTGGTAAGCAGTTATTGAGTGAAATATTTATTTGACATGATACTTTTATTATTGGTTACTGAATTAATCTATAAAATACTTAAATATTCATATTATTAATAGTCTAATTTTTCTGCCTTACAATTTTTCAATATTCGCTCTGACACGGCTAGGACTTGTTTCCCCGTTAAGAGTTCTGAATGGAAGCCGCAATAAACGGGGTGGCGCTCTAAAACTTTATCCCAATTAAAAAAAATAAAATTACACATCTCAAAGTATCTACACATTTCAAAGTAGATTTGAGTATATAAAACCCCGACCTCCTCCCTGAGTGATCGCCGGGGCGTGTCAAACTGACCAGCTTTATACTTCCTGGACAGCTTATAGGAGGTTCGTGAACCTGTTACAGTTATCTAACTCTTTGTACAACTCGTAAAGCTCTCCAAAGTTTCTTGATCTCTAAAAAAAGCTTACTAAAGCCTCGTATATATGACTGGAACATCATACTTCAAGTTTTGTTTTGGTGATGGAAGGATTACAATCAGGGGAGAAAGTAAACGGCGGGGAGGGGAGGGGGAAGCTGATGTGAACTAGATATTGAATTAAGCTATCTTTCATAATGACGACCCTAACAGTAGATTTTACTTTAAGGATTGTACCCCGTTTCCTGGTGGCGATATATCGGGGAGTATTGCCTTCACTTAGTGGTTGGTTTGAATCACTTCTAAGGATCATTGTCGAAGTAATGTATGGTTTTTTAAACAATTATTTACAATTCAGGCAGCGCATGAATATTGTACCAGTATACGTATATATCACAAATAATTACTTAGCTATTAACCACAATTAATAATATTCAATTATTAATAATGACTGGATAATATTCAATTAATATTTACGAGAAGTTGGTATATCATGACACTATTTTTTCGGTTAATAAATCTATTATTTTACAATACATACTTAATGATAATGCCCATAGTAAAAATCAATATTTAAAACACTGCCTAGTTGTACAGCTTTGCGAACATTAAGGTGTTGTGAACATATAGAGACACGGAATAGAGAACATTTTCACACATACAAGCACTTTATTTCAATTATTTTAAAATGTAGCCCACACGTTGAATTTATTACTTTTGCTTGTTGCTCTATTCAGAAATATATTGTATAGACACATATTATTCGATACGTTTCCATTACTAATAAGATTAAGTTATGAATGATTTTTAAACTATAAATACTAAAAATATCAGTTTAAAAATACAAAATGTAAATAAGTTCAAGCTAATTTTAAAGATCTGTTATGGTGATCTCGAGAAAGCCAAAAACAAAAAAACAGTAGCAGTCGTGGGACTGCCGATAGAAGTGAAAACGGAACTATTAAGTTGAGAGTAATTAAAACTATATGCACAAATTATATGAAATTTTTTATGTTTTATTTATTAGTTACATATGATGGGTTAAACAAATCATGAACAAAATATAAATACAAAGTGGTTGAAAAAATAATTAATATACAATTATCTTAACAATATCTTAATAAAAAAGTACTGTAAGTATTAAAGAATATTATTTTAATGAAAAAAAGTTTAATGCAATCATTATACTTGTTGTAATTGCTCAATATTAATAGTTAGTTAAACATAGAATACAAGTGAGGAAACACCGAGTGAACAACAGTGAGTTGAACACCGTTGTAAATAATACAGTTATTGCTACGGATAAAGTATATAATTGCAATAACAATTAAACCCACAATATTTTTAAAACTAATAAATTAGTTAAATTAACTTGGTTCTTTCGTAAAGGTATTTTTATTGCACAATAAACTAATTTATTGAGTTAATACGGTATCAGTGAGCCAATGCGCCAACTACAGTTCCGGCAGAAACGTTCACTCATCACTTCATACGCTACTACAGGCTAAACTAAACTTCCAATAAAAAAATGATAAATTACAAAAAAATATTCATCTATTTTCACACAACTTTCTCGCTGACAAATTTTGTCTGACCAAAAAATAAAAAAAATCATCGCTTACTACTTTTTTCTTGTCATTGTAAACGCTATGTAAAATGTAAACAATAATCAAAATTATTTCGAAATTTTTTTAATATATAAAAATGTAACCAATAGATTGCCAATATTAGGAGCTTTAATTTGACGCATCTTACAGAATTCTACGACATTGGCTTCACTTTTAAATCGCGAGAGGAAGCCGTAAAGGTCACTGATTTTCGCAGTCTGTTTTCATACTCCGCCGGGACAGTTTTAACACAGCGAGACTGACTTTTTCATGCAGGTTGTAGTCCGCGGCCAAGTCTACGGCTAAAAAACAAAGCGAGACTGACTTTTTCATGCAGGTTACTATCATTAGCATGTCGGTGACGCGAACCGAGGATTTTACCCTCTACCAAAACACTCAACGCGCCTAAAGAAGTTTTCACTTCAAAAACAAAAACATCTCGAGAGAAACAAAAGCGGCGAGATTATCGCTGCCATTACAAGAGAGTCTTCGGATTGAGTTTAAGATGAGGCTATCAGCTCGACCCCAGTTTATTAAGAATTCAATTTAAAGCCTCAATAAACCCTTAAGGACTTTTAGCCATCGGTGTGCATTCCCTATCAGTTTCGTTTCTGTGTACAAAATATTGTAGCTGTAATCTCGCTTTTATTAGTAACCTATTATAGTAGACTATTTCTAATGGGTGATTTTGTAACATAATGATTAGTAATTGACATCTGACACACGATTACACGCAAACAAACACAGATAAGTGTAATTATTTCTTAAATAAATAACGGAAGTAACTTCCTGCAAAGGATGACTATTAAAGCGAATAGGTTGTGCTGGTTTCTGAAATATATAGAATGTTCACAAATTAATGTATCAAGCTGTAAAATTTGATTTAACTGGACAAAACAAGTAATAAAAGTCATATAAAGTATTACGTAAACCGGTATGGGTTTATATGATTAACCCATTAAGGTAATAAATAGCGTAATCCATAGTTTCTTTTTAACTGTTCAGGGATATCCTCACTGTTGCCGTTGTCGATTTGGACAAAACTGATTTTTCAGATACAAAGTTACCGAAGATTACACAATTATGGATACAAATCTTTACAAATAATAATGTATGAAGTCTCTTTACCAAAAACTCTCACTTACTCAAAACTGATTCTTCAACTACTTGAAATCTAAGAAAGTTGAAATTTCACATACACTCCTTAATAGATAAATCCGAGATATTTCATTGGTATTTGTAAAATATATTTTACTCTTGGACTTTAAATATCCTCCAATAATTATCAGTTGTTTCAGTAGTGTTTATGAAGTTTAAAAATACATTATTCTGACTTCCCTGTTATTATACCGGAAATGTTATTTTAAACCGCGCTGGTAGGCTCATTTATGAATAAAGGTATTTGGTAAACTATGAGCGTTTTACACAGAAGAAAAAACACTCGAAAGAATAAGGATGTAATACATTATACCAGCTTCTTCTTACTGGAATATAATACTTAATGTTTAAACAAACACTCCAATAATCATTGAATTTTAGTTTTGTAAGGCCTTTCCTGTTTAAGGAACACATCATCAGACCCACATATCTGAAACAAAAGTGATCAAATAAAACAGATGCAATGTTGAATAATAATAATAAAACATAAAAATTAATAAAAACGTTGACGTTTTTATCTCTATATACAATAAAATATTAAAAAACCTACTGGTGGAGTCAATATGTGAGATAAATAGAGAGTAGTTTAAAATTTAAAACTAACTTAATGAGACTGGAATTTTTAAAAATAAATACATAGCTATATTTATGAAATGGGGAAAGATAATATATCATGCACACTCTACCACACTGGCAAAAATATGTAAATCTATCAGTATATTACACACTTGTTTCTTATTATTGTAAATTTACCTGTAGTACCAAATATAATATTCAGGGCTAAAAATTTGAAATTATTATATAAATACGGAGTTTATTAAAAATTTAACGAATATTTATCAATTAGGTGGATATATATATTAAACTAAACTTATAGTGGTTCAACCCTAGTGTATCACCGAAGCATAACAAAATGTGACTAAATATTGACAAGATTTACTTGTAAAGGGTGAAACTTATATACTAAACGTAATATGACTTTAATTGCTAAAATTCAATGTTTAAATATTTATATACTTAGGAATTCTGTCTTTTTACTATGTGTGAGTTGAGAAGTTAAAGTTTAAAGTAATATATATTTGATATTCATTTCAATCCTTTCCCTAGTTATTGAAATTACAGTATGATATATATAACGATTGATATGAGGTCACAGTCAAAAAAATGTCCTTAATATCCTAGATTTCAGTGTCTCAGATAATATTTTCACACTACTTTGATATGTAAAACAGGAAATAACGACGCCAAGAAAACGTCAGAGATTTCCTGACGCCTTCGATATTAACTCAGTTACACGCTTAATCAACTGCTTTTCAACTGAAAACCTCATCTTGAATACCATTCCAAGACGACCTGTATTAATGGAGAGTTGTTCTCTGACGATTCTTATTTTACCCTGACATCAACTTATTATTCAATATAAAAGTTTTGTTTCTTCGCTTTTTGTTTACAAATACTATGTTTATTTCAGAAAGCTGGATACAACTAAGGTTAGATATTACATCATGCAAAGTATACTGGGATTATATGGTATAAAGTACTATCAGGTCAAGAATTAATCACAATATTATATCATCTGTACAACCTTTATTTAGCTGATGTGTTTTTGTGGTATAAAATAAATGGAGTGGTGTATTATAGAAAACGTAGCCTATGTGTTGTCAAATAAGGAATTTAATTTAATCAATTTATTGTATTTTTATTGTATGTTTTATTTTTATATCTCAAAGATGAACAAATTTATTTAGTTAATATTTTTAAATTTTTTATGGTTTGGTTCTCCTTTTTATTCTCTGTAACGGGTTTAGCGTGTTACTTTAGAGGATTAAGTTACACAGTACCTTAAGAACGTAAAGCTTATAGACTGAAAGATTGAGAAACTAGAATCCTCACAAAATATGTCTAAGCAATCTGAAACAACAGGGTCATGGGAACAACATGACTACGCTTTTAGCTCCATGTGCCTTCATTGTACGGTATTACCGGCGTAACTATGTTTAGATTACCTAACTGCAATATTAAACTAAAGTACTAATGTTTTAAATTTCAATATTGTTTTAGTAAAAAAACATCATTAACGCCCTTTACGATCCCATTTATAAATATAGGTTTGGCGAAATAAAGTTCTGATTTTTGAAAAATAAGTTTAAGACATCTGGTAATCAAGCCTAAATAAAGCGTGGAATGAAATCAAACGTTTCTATATTCAGATATTTATAAAGGATTTCATTGTATTACAAATATTTCCCCTTATTGTTTGTACCATCTTAAGTTAAGTTTAGGCTAACAACTAAAATTTGTATGTACATTTTCAGTAAAAAAAATTCATTATGCTTCAAAATATAATCTAAAGATCCGAATGAAAAATCGTTGTCAGAGAAAATAAGCATATCAACTTAATTTAATTGCCCTACAAATTAATAATATTCATAGAGAATTTAATTTTTTACAAAGAAAAATGTTGCCTTGCCATTTAGTTATGTAAAAGTTTTTTGTACTTATTAAGTTCTCGGTAAATATGAAAAAAGTAAACTAATTACGGTAAAAGTATTCAATATTTATAGTATTTATTAAAACAAATAAAAATATCGCTGTATACAATCCTTATACAAGAAAAGTTGTAGAATTTGTTGCTTCATGTATACAGTTATATCTACTGTATGTCAGAAAAAGTCATTGGTTTTAGTTTAATATATGTGAAGATATATGCGACGGTCGTAAAGTACCAGATATTAACAAACCCGAACCAGTAACAAGCGACAGTTTACCGGTTACAAATGGACAGTAGCAGTACAAGTCAGTAGAAGTTTAATGTGATGAGGGCGATTGCAATATGTAGATTTCTGTGAAATTACCTAAAAAATAACTATTTGGAACAGTATAATTATATCTTTCGTTTATAAAACGAAACATCTATAATTCTACTAATAAAAATGATAGAATAAGCTGCATGAGGTTTAACATTGTTTTTATGGGGAACTCACATTTAGTTCCTTTTACTACAGCCGCCTCTTAACCAAACCATCATAATATACCTTAACCGAAACACACAAACACAAATCCCACCTAGTTTGACCTAATATTATTTAACCAAGAAAAGTAAAAATTAGGTTCCTGGTGAAATATAGATCCATAGATGCATCTATTTTCCTGAACGAGTTACATCAGTTACCAAATATAATTATTCATTGATACATTTTTAATATTGATGGTCTCTCATGACTAATTCTTGTCTATTATGCCTCCTTTTTATGAGGAATAAATTTTAGTTGATCTCCGAAAATCTTTACATGCATTAACAAATTATTAAAATTATTTAAAATTTTGTAATATTGAACGAATGAATAGATAGAATAGAAATATCAAATATTGCGTAAATCTATACGGATTAAGCTTTCGTCCTGAAATTAATTATTTTAAAATAACGGTTGCCTTTTGTATTTTATAAAATTTACGTACATTAAAAACAAGAATTTGAATGAGCATAAATTTCTTAGACTTGGTGTTTGGTAATTACAAAACTCACTCTCGTTAACCAAAGGATGATATTTACATTTTTAATTAACTTAGAATATGATTTAATTAAACGAAATAATTCAATTGTTAAATCTTAATATCTGTTGAATTCATTTTAATGTTTAAACACTCAGCTGTGGAGTAATTTCGCAATAAGATAATTGGATTTTTAACTGTCAGTTTTTTTTATAAAGAGACTTGTATTACAAATTGAATTATCATAACGTATATTTTAATAAGACAAATGTTTGTTTATTTTAAGAATAAGTAAAATTATTGTTAATGCTCGATCTAACTTCAAAAATTAATTAGTTCCTTAGTTTTCTAATTTCTTTGAATGATATTCAATGTGATTTTGTTAGTTTCATGTATGTTTCTCCTTTAAAATCCTATACATGAAATGATTCCACAGTATGTAATACAAAATAATAATGGGAAGAATACAGCTGTAGGTGTTTTTATAGTTAGAAATTCCGTCTACTTAAAACGTATAATTTTTTAACGAAACATAACCTAAACGAATACAATTTGTAAAATAACAACTAAAATGGATAATTTCTAGGACATGAAATGTTTTATTACCACGTTATTAAGAACCTGACAAGGCCTTCTTCATATCAAGTCGTGATTAATCCGACTGTCAATGTGAAAACTCTTGTCTTGGTGACCACATGATACATAGTTTCCTCTAGCTTCAAGCAATAACTCTACTCATTTTGAGAGTGGAAACATCAAAATCGACCGACTGTCTGTTTCAGTCTGCCGTCCGTGTGATTACTCTTGATAAGAAAATCCTAGAAAATTGAATTTTTGTACATTGATTCTTTTTGGTCGAAAGAAAAGCATTGTGTATTTTAGAATTAACAGTTAAAGGAATAGTCCGTCTATTCCATCACTACAATCTAAACTCCACCTTATAGGTTTATTTTTTTCTTAATTGTCCTGAAACCTAATACGTTAGGATCTAAATCATGCGCCCATCCATCTGCAATCAAGAATGCCTATCACAACAGTTAAACGCACCTTGTACATACTATGCTTTCAAAATAATTTTCTAAAAACCTAATATTATTATTATATAAAAATGTATTTTTTGTGATATACATAGGAAAAACAGGGATCCGATTTGTAAGCGAAGTTATGGGAATATAGTATTGATTATAGTATTTATTTAAATTGCATGTTTCATCAATTACCGTAATACAACAAATAAATAATACCTGATACCTGTTTTTATAATTCCTGATGCTTTCATCCTCTCCATTCTCTCCGGAAACAGTCATTCATATAAGCCACTCATATTCCCATAATCCTCAAGTCGTAACTCTTCTCCTACCGAAGAGGTGGTTGTGTTTGTCTAAATATTATACTTCTGGGAAAGATGTGTAGTAGTGGGCCTCTTCTTCCAATTTTAACATTAAAGCAGAAATAGTTAACTTTAATTTCCATACAAACAACCGAATAAAGTTATACACGTTGTACTGATGGGACTGTTTAATCAACTAAAGAACTGTATACTTTGAACTTGAAATACTTTTTTGTTCCTCCAAACACTATTTAATTTTAAATAGACAGTGTGTCTCACTAAACATACAATCTTTTACTAGCATGATACAAGAGCTAGCTTCCATTAGTCCATTACAAGGTTGGTTAATCAACCACAAGAGCACTAAAAGCAAGTCTAAATAGTGAATGTTGCATTCACGGCAGTGAAGTAGGTCCTTTCAGTGAAGAATATGAAATTAATACCATAATCGTAAAGGACATTAAATGCCTGGAATAATTAGTTCACCCCAAAGAAAATAAACATATTTTTAAAAGCTTTCAAACTCATTGTTGTACATAATAAACATACCGTACATCAAAGTTTACATATTTAACAGTGATTTTTATGTAATCAAGGTTTGTATATTTCAATACTCAATATTTTTATACCATGTATACATATTCTAAGACTACCTAATTGCTGCTATGGTTTCGATTTTCGTAATTACAATACACTAGGTACGACCTCACATAATGATATTTACTCGTAACTATAGGCAAAGAGATGTGATTATTATTTTTCACATTTCAGATACAGTTTTAAAGTTTTGATACGACCTAAGAAGATTAGTGACCTTAAAGTACCAATATCATAGGATAGTTTAGAGATTTTCATTAAACGGCAGGTTTTGGGATTCTAGGTACTGACTATATAAATAACTTAAGAATTTATAGGTAGAGTAATATTAAAAATTTAATATTAAAGAATCTCATAATTATAAAATAAATTTGGCTTTTATGCTTCATTTTTGCTCTAAATGGTAACTCATTAAATATTTTTAAATATGTTATTAAACTATAATTTTATATAGTTTAATAATAATTTTATATAGTTTATTTCATTGGTTTATTAAAACATTAATTTAAGTTCATTTTATTCCAATGCAAATTATTATAAAACTTTTATCTATAAAACTGAGTGTGTAGATTTCTTTTATTATCTTCCTTTTTTTCTGAACATCTTGAATTGAATTGTTCGTTTAGTGTTAAAGACGTACTAAGGGTTATTTTGTTTTGGAATTATGACAACACAATGACAGTTGGTTTTTGAAATTGATTTTACGATTCCTTTCCAAATAATAATATTTCCCTTCAGTATATTTTATGAATAATTTTCAACAAAACACACATTGAAGATGAAGGTTGAAGGTTACATGAAAATTGAAGAATGATTACAGAAAACACAGATCTAATACTATTCAAATGTAAAAATAGTGAACACTGATGTTGGGAGGTACTCTAATGAAATGTGCTATTTATATGTTTATTTCGTTATTATATTTTTGTATTTTAAATATGTTAAACCTTATTTTATATAGTTTAATAATAATTTAATATAGTTTATTTCATTGGTTTATTAAAACATTAATTTAATTTAATTTATTCCAATTCACCATTCTTTGAAATCATCAACTTCATGATCTTTCTGTTCCTCTTCGAGACAGAGATTTCAATATATTTAAAGCCTCTAAGTAACTTAGTAGTAAAGTACAGTTTTATACTTTTATAATAGTGAGAGGATCATAGAGTATGAAAAATCAAGAATCAAAGCATTTATTCGTAAAAAAAATTAAAACTTATAAATACTACAAAAATAAAACAGTTGGATAAAAAAAATACTTTTTAAAATAAGCAACAGTATAAAAAAACATATTGAAGTTATTAAGGCCCTAATGTGCTACGAAAAGAGTTCGTATATGGCATTCTTTCCAGACAAGTGTTTTAAGGGGAGCGGGAAGGCCCTATACCGACCATGTTAAATTCTACAATTTTAGGTACACTTTTCTCAGGAACCATTAAATCTATAGGCCTGCAATTTTCTGTGTGTATTGTTATGATATTTATCTAACTACAGAAGCACAATGGTAAAAATGAAAAATAAATTAATAGATAATTTAGATTTTTTTTAAAGTTATTTAAAATTTCTAGTTTTTTTTAGAAAAATATTTTTTTTGAAGCTAGTGTGTTGTGCTACACTATCTATTCTGCTTTCATGGTTAGGTAATTAGGTGTTTTATAAGTAGAAAAAATTGGTTGCTATACCACCATTGGTTTTTGAGAAAAATGTACCTTTGTTTAAAAAAACACAGTTTTCGGGAAACGACGGTTATATTTAAAACTAGGTACTGTACTTACTTTAGCTAGCTTAGAAAATCCCAGCACCATAGGCAGGGCCATCAACATGCTCCTGATCCTCCTCTAGAACCAGTCTTCTCTTTTTCTAGCTGTTCTGGCTTCCTTGGTCATTAGTTGTGCAGTTTTGTCGGCTTTCTTGAGTCGCAAAACATCAAAACCACGAAGCGCGAGCACTGAGTTTTTACTCAAAGTTAGGCCTAATTCATTGTAGATATCCAACTTACTGGCAAATCCATCATTGAAACTTAGCACTGCATCCAGTACACCTAACTTCAAAGTGTTCAGTCTCACAAACACATTTTTGGGGACTTTATTCCACACTACGTTATTAAAACTTTCGTTAGGATTTTGAGTTTTTTGGTGAAGGCACTTTTTTTTAGAAGTTTGGGGTTTGCTAAATCCTTATGAATTTGTTTAATTGTGGCCATTATGTCACTTGGTAAAAATACTGCATCAGTAACAACACAGGTTGTACTATATGAAAGTTGTTCACAGTGTGGAGTAAAATTTCATGCCAAAAGCGCCGGTAGTTACTTCGTAAATAATTTTTTTTGCGTACTTAGGATAATCTTGCAACAAAAAGTGTTATATTTTCTGAAACTGTACAAGTCTGAGTAACAAAAAATGAAAAAAAAAACAGAAAACTAAAAAAAATTCCTTCCCGGACTAAATTTTTTGCCTTCCCGCTCCCCTTAATGTGCACTTAAACACAGTCTCTGAATTTTCATCCTTAGTATCAATGGGCAGGCATTATAAGTTCTTACTCATAGAGAGAATTATCCCTGGAAATATATAATTTTTCCTTCTAAAAGTATTTTACAATTGGTGAAGTTTTTATTACAACCAACCCATATGGGTGTAAAAATTTCTGACTCTAATAGACTTACGATGACGTTTTTCTGTAACGGCAGACATGAAGCATCCCATGATCTGTGGAAATCGTGGGGACAGATATACGCTTACGTACTCTAATCGTCATCGCTGCACAGTTCATGGAAGATTATAGCCTCCAATAGAGTGCATCAGTGAACTGATGTTGACAGAATCTGAAAAGAAGACCCAAATCCAACAAAAAAACATGAGGCAATATCATTGACTAGTTGCATAAGAGATATCTCCAATGCTATAAACTAAGGTACAATCAACATGAACGTTCTGACTGCCGAAGGCTATGTAAAACTAATAAAGGTTTTACTCAGATTATATTTTAGATATGCTTTTAAATGCTAGTAGAGATATGAATATGTTTAATTACGAGTAACTTGATATGTAAAAGGCGGCAAACGAAAAAAGGTTTTAAATCACTATAAAACATATTAAGAGTTTTAAATAACATTATTCACTGAGCGTTTATTATTGTACAGCATTTTAAAAATTTGAGAGGGATACATCTTTGGTATTTGGGCTACTTAAATTACAATCTAATACTCAGTATACAGTTACAATAAGTACAAGCGAATAATTCATATTTTTATTATTATTTACTATGTGTAGAAAAAGGTATAACATATTTAAATGAAAATAAAATTTGGAAATCAAGTCCATTATATTTAATTTATGTACATATATTCCGATCTGCACGAGGTTTAACATATTGGTCGACAGGAACAAATAGTTGTTTCTTGTGTAGCTGTTGTTAACATTTGAACATCAAGCAGGTATCTTCAGGTCATTGAGCTTAATACATTTATTTCAGATGTTATTAAATGATTTATAATTCAATTGATAATTTATTTATAACCTAAGTTTATAAAATATTACATCAATCTTTAAAAATTATTGTATCTCTCTAAATAGTGTTAATATTAAGTTGTACACTTGAAATAGAGAGAGTAAAGCCACAATAATTGTCTTATTTGAAAAGAAAAAACTTATAAAATTAATGAATATTTTTAGAGTTTCTTCTTATTTTTAGTATTTCACTCACTCACAGAATAAAATTAAATCTGAACCTGAAGGACCAAAAGCACTGAACCTAAAGGTGAATGATCACCGTTAATCGTAAAAACTACATTAAGGATTTTATTTCGTGCCAAAGGGAATAAAAAAATATCCAAAGTGAACTTACAAAAAATTTCTGTTAGTTTATCACAAAGTGTTAAATATGTACAAGGAAAGAGTTTGTGCCATGTTTTGACACTATTGATTAATAATTATTTCTATTATTCACCTTCCTAATGTTTCCGTTTCTAAAGTTCTTTCCACCCGTCAAGGAGTATATTTGCGAACAACATTCTTCATATAAAAATGCAGCTTCAAGCTTAGTTTCAAATCTGTAGGTAAGTCTGGTTTTTTTAGATATTGTGCGAACATACAGACAGACAGATTTGTCCACATTTTATTTTACAATTAACTTTTTTAAACGTTATGTTTTATTACGCCTAGCAAGGAACAGTGTTTTTTACGGGCCATTATCTTGGTCGTTATGTTTTATTATCTATTAAAACATTCATTACGTGATCTTTAAAATATATACAAATAATAACTTATGGTAAATAATTATTTCAGATTTTTCCATTTCATCCAAGAATAGGTAAACCTGTATACGCCTATAAATATTCTAAATATTCCGTATATCCTAGTTAAGGTCGAAAACCTAATTATTAATTCTGTGTTATTGTTTGTTGCTCAGAAAATGTTCTATCTGTTGCGGTTTTTAATTAATTAAAATATTATAAAAACAGTATAATCCCCTTCAGAGCATTCAACTAGGATAAAGACTTAAAATGTATCAGAGTAAACGACTTAAATATACGTACAGTTAATAATATTAAACTAAATTCAATGTAGTTGTGAATTTAAATACTCGATAAAACACTATAACAATAGTAAAGACTGATGTAATGTACTGTTCAGTTGGCAAACGCAAAAACGCATCCCTTTTAGAGGCGCGTGTCTAGAATATTGTATGAGATAACCACATACGAGTATATCCTTGTAGAAGCACTTCTGAGGATATACTGACTGGTTAATAGTCAAGGTTATAAATTTGGTATTTACACTTTTAAATAATTCGTAGAAATTTCAATCTATTTCTTGTTTACCAGCTAAAAACCATCAGATAATTATTTCTAAATTTTTATTTTATTAATATGGAAGTGAGTCATATTTTCTCTAACTATTAAAAATACGTAATACAGAAATATATAATAAATCAAGAATTATAATCGCCATCAGGTGAGTTTCTAATAAAATATAATTCAAGTGAATTTCTCATCGTGTTATTATTTTGTAATATTTGTAAGATCTCATGTAATACAACCTGAAATGACTCATTACATCGGATAAATTTTGTGGGAAGAAAGATCCATTTAAGTATTAATCCGTGTTAGCAAAGAAAATGAGAACAGGATGAGGCAAAAGGGACAGTGTCAGTCACAGTGTCTATTACATCAGCGCAGTGGCTGGACACCTCGGCTTACATAGACGATACGAGTTTATTATGTCGGGGGGAAATATGAAGGACCTTATGTATTAATTGATAAAAATTGTTATTGTATGACTAAAAAATTCTATAAATTTACTATTTTTGTGCCTTATCAAGTACTATAACCTTATCCATTATGTTAATGTTCGAAATAAAGAATATTTGATCACCTTTAAGGATTTGTAGAAACATATATTTTAAAGTGGCTTTTATGGTTGGAATACACCTAAACTTTAATGGAGAATGGCAGGTAAAGTAATTAAACAAATTGGCATACTGAGCTGGCAAGCTGGTATCCCGAGCTTACATCTCCAGCTTTCATAGTGATCTGTCCCACGAGCTTGCATAGGAGCTGGCGAACCAAGCTTGCATCCGGTCTTTCACACGACCTGGCGTAGACGTTGGCATACCAAGCTTGCATCTGATCTGTCACACGAACTGGCGTAGGAGTTGCCATACCAAGCTTGCATCTGATTGTCACACGAACTGGCGTAGGAGCTGGCATACCAAGCTTTCATCTGATCTGTCACACGAGCTAGTATAGGAGCTGGCATTTCGAGCTGGCATCTGATTTGTCACACGAGCTGGCGTAGGAGATGGCATACCAAGCTTGCATCTGATCTGTCACGCGAGCTAGTATACGAGCTGGCATTCCGAGCTGGCATACCAAGCTTGCATCTGATCTGTCACACGAGATGGTATAGTAGCTGGCATTTCGAGCTGGCATCTGATTTGTCACACGAGCTGGCGTAGGAGTTGGCATACCAAGCTTGCATCTGATCTGTCACGCGAGCTAGTATACGAGCTGGCATTCCGAGCTGGCATACCAAGCTTGCATCTGATCTGTCACACGAGCTAGTATAGGAGCTAGCATTCCGAGCTGGCATCTGATTTGTCACACGAGTTGGCGTAGGAGTTGGCATACAAAGCTTGCATCTGATCTGTCACACGAGATGGTATAGGAGCTGGCATTCCGAGCTGGCATCTGATCTGTCACAAGAGCTGGCGTAGGAGTTGGCATACCAAGCTTGCATCTAATCTGTCACACGAGGTGGTATAGGAGCTGGCATTCCGAGCTGACATCTGATTTGTCACACGAGCTAGTATAGGAGCTGGCATTCCGAGCTGGCACACAATCTATGCCTGGATACGAGGAAGTATAATGAGTAAGTAAGATGAATATTTGTAGTAATATTAAACTTTTTTACCTTTTCTAGGGGCGATTATCGTTTCCAATACCAGTCTAATTTAGCAATTATATGTGTATATACAAATTAAATTAAATATAACAAAATTATGGAACGGATATTATTTTTTTCGTTGAAGGTAATTTTTTATAATTTATTAGACAAATTACAATAGGCTACTTTTGTTAGCAAAAAATAATTACTGTTATAACATTAATCATAAGTATTAAAGATATCACGTATTCATATGAGTTGAATCAGCGCCCAATCAGTATTAAATGTTTAAGCTTAAAGTGAGACAGAACATTAGGGATGAAAATTTAAAACAGTAGTATGGAGTAGAGCTAATTCTCTAAACCACGTACATTAGACCCAACAGAGTTTTGCTTTTAACACCGACTATGAGTTCAATACACCTTGGCGGGATATTCTTGTGCGTAGGTTAATATGTAATTTATCCTCTCATGTAGTTTGTTCTCGAATTATGACACCATAAATGATTCGGTTTTAAATACGTTTACAATAATTAAGTTGTAATGAATGAAGTAATGTAGTTTAGAATGCAGCGAAAGAAAACCACATATTTCCTAAACGTTAGTTGGCCATTTGCAACTTCATCGTTAGAACCCGTAAAAAAAGGTTTAAAATACGTTAAATCCTTAGATAAAACAATGTTAAAATCTAGTACAAAAATATTTTGTTTACAATGATCTATTAGACTAGTAATATCTCATATTACTTGTAATATTTTATAAATGAAATGGACCATGTTGAAATCAGCGTACACATTAATTACAAAAAAAATGTAGAAAATAACAAAATAAATTAATTTATAATAAAAGTGAATAAAAAACGTGAGATTTAACAATTGACATATTTAACATGTAGCCTAATTAAACCAATATACATAGTGTTTATTTTACTTGCTGTGTAGAATTTATTATTTAAATATTGCTACAAAATTTGGAATATATTTTGAATTTAAATTGTGCATGCAACTTAGTTTCTACATAGACAAGATTGAGTTATGTGATGGTGCATTTCCTACCATTAAATTTAGCTAAGTGTTGGATATATACACTTTGAATTTCTAGATGATGTATTTTAACGGTTTAAAAATAAATGTTCAGTATCATATGACCAAACGTTTTTATTGTATTCATCCACTGAATTTACTTTCACTCAAATACACTTTTAGTTACGCGTGTGAAACTTACTGCGTACTTAAAATTAAAATTGATTGTGAAGACGAGTTAATAAAATATTAAAACATATGTATGGTAAAAATTTTATTGATATTATATTTATTTAAAATATTACATACAGCTGGTATTGTGCAAAATTATTTAAGTTAAAGTTTACAAAATGGTGTTGTATTAGTAGTTTAATCTGGATATAATGATATGGGGCTTTGGCCAACAGTTTTCACAGAAAACAAAGCTATCTGTTGCTGGGCTTCACCCAATGAATGGGCGCGTGAGACAATAACGTGTATTAACAAAGCTTCAAACCTCATTCTGCACGTCAGTCTCCGTCACACCTCTTTGTTATTTTCATGCAATATTATATATCTTTGGATTATATGATCTAATGGAGAATCATAATCAATTACTTTTGTTTTATCAGGTAATACGTTTATGAATAATAATGTAATATTGTAACCAATATTGGTAATAGATTAGGAAGATATCTATAAAAATATTCTTTTACAAAAATATATACTATAAAGTAAATAAATGTTTATTGAAAAGAAAGTTAAATAATGTTGTAGTCATACGTACTGATTAAAATATTCCTTAGACGAGTCACGTATAATTTCATAATGTTTTTTAAATACATTTCTAACTTTGATATTCTGCACGTAATAATTTATTAGCTTCACATTAAGGCAAAAAATAGATAATTTAATATGAATTAAAGAAAATTTCACTTAGTATAAAGGAGGTGGTTTGAAATCGTTAGATATTTTTGAACTGTAGATAATTTGTTTAAATTGATTTTCTGAATCACATATTTATGACTACCATGCTCCTAGGGCAGACACTAAGTAGTCTTTCATGGGGTACTAACAGCCCCGGTTGTTGGTACTTCTTTGTTTTGAGAAATAGCTGCCTGATTGTCACCAAGCAACATATAACTTCTTTGTTGATTACAAAATAGTTGGATAAGCTGATTATAAAAACAGAAATAAAAAAACTACAAAAAGTCATTCCCTATTTTAAGAGGAACTTTTTAAAACTGAATCGTGCGTAAAAAAGTCTTCAATAACGTGTTGAAGATTTTACACAATACTGTGAAGGTTTCTTAGTCGGTCGCTGATGTGCTGACGGATCTGGCGATATTGCTGCTCGTTACAGATTGTTCGAAAAATATCTGCAATATTGTGTTTTTAGTATTCTAACTCCTAAGCGTTATGATATATATATGCTCGTACAAGCTAACTTTCAGATTGGAAATGAGATAAACCTAAATCTACCATAAAAAGTTTTTGTCTTTATTGTCATCTAACTTTTATTATTACAACTATTATAATAAAACATACTAATGGTTAAAGTGAACTGGAGTTGAGATCAACATTCACAATAACGCTCCAAGTATAATAATAAAATTAATATGTAACATGAAAATTAGATTATTTCAATAGTTTGAATATCTTTTACGTCTCAACAGCTCATCGTTAACGCATGGGATTTCACTCCAACGATCGTTAGGATGGAATGTAAAACCATTATTTAAGAATGATTTTATTTGTTCGATGTATTAAATATTTATTGTAAGAATTGTCGTGCCATATTAAACAAAATGCATGTTAATGTTAGTAATACAAAATTGTTTCATTTTAACTCACATTGGTCGTGAATTACCCTTTCAGACAGAATTTCATTCCGCTGAATGTAATTTGTTTGTATGCAACTGTGAGACAATTCAAAAATTAAAAAGCATTACATATTTTAGACTTATATTTGATAGCAAACTCAAAAGGGAAGAACACATATTATCTATAAAAAAATAAGATAATCTATTAGAACTTTCTATGTTTTAAGAACTGTTTGTAAAACATCATTGATAAGAGCGCCTTATGTTGCATTGATTCACTTGCGTTTGCAATATGGGCATTGTATGTTTTGGGGACACCTTTAAAATATTAATAAATGTTAGGAACCTGTAAACATTAATTTTTACTTATTTCTTTATTAGGAAAGGAAAAGCTCTTTTCCACTATACAATACCCTTATATGCTACCTACTTAACATCTTTTTGTTTTTAAAGTTATAAGTCTCTATACTAAATGTTAATATACAAAATTTTTTGTTTTTATTATGATGACCCTAAATAGTCTCGAACTCATAAGATTTAAGTAGATACTGGTGGAAATTAAAACTGCACCTTTTTTTGAAATAAATATTCAGGTTTATTAAATCAATTCAAACTTCAATTGTTAACCTTGTATTCCACCAATGAAATGTTTTGCACAATAGTTTAAAATTACTACTTCCTTAGGCAAGGCACTTTCGATTTAACATGGACTCACTGTCCTCTAAATACGTGTGTATAAAATATAAAAATAAAATAATAATCTTGAATAAATTTGTATGAAATAAAATAAAAGGGCTTCTTCTCAAAACTAATAAAATAAACTTCTTTAAAATAAAATTCTCAAACAAAACTAAACAGTTCTCAACAGGAATTTTTCACAAGTTCCTACAGGATATGGTGCAGCACCTGCAGCTCTTAATTTTAACTAGAATCCCTACAATTTCAATTAAATTTTTACGTTTGACTTTAAATAAATAACTCCTTTACAATTTAGATATATATTAGTCCACACTCAACAGAATTTGATCGTTAATTTCAAATTTCAATTCCAATTTCAAATTAATTCACTTCTTAAATTTTCAAATTTCAAATTTAGAAAAATTTAATAATTCAGTCAAAAGTACTTAGCTCTTTGGTCGTGAAGGTCTTGGAGTTTGGTATTAAAATAATCTATACCAACGGATCCTACGCCCGACACTACTTTTAAACTCGCACTAAAGACTTTACTCTATCGCTTCTCAACTCGGAATGGAAGGAGAGCGTGTTTTCTCGGCCTGCACCGACTACGCTCCTGTTCCTGCAGGCCTGTTTGAATCTCTCTCAACGCAGGTTCACCGCCTAACAAAAGATTGAGTCCACTGTAGACTATTGTTTGGCAATCACTGCCATCAAGTCAGGTCTAGACCAGATTCCAAGCGCGTCGTGCCTGCCGCTGGATTACAATATAAATTTACTATTTTTTATTCCCTATCCATTTACAATTCTAAAATAAAATTTTATTTATTAATTTTTTTTATTTTTATCTAAAGTATACCATGTAATTGGTATACACACCCCCCCTTAAAGCGCTTGGTATCTGCCAAGTTTAATACTTAAGTCTAAAAAATTTATCTCACATCCTTTAGAAATTGTATTTCCACCTAGCCTTAACATGCATCATAAAATCTACAAAACCCTTCTTTTTTTTTATACTATTTGTTTTAATTTATTTTTGATAATAGTTGCAAGAAGTGGCAGCATACAAGTTGTCAAGTTATTTTAACCAAGCGTTAATTATTATAAATTCTTTTTAAAAGAGTCCATACATTATTAGATTGTTTTTGAAAACTTAAACAATTAAGTTCCCCAATAGAAACCTTGACCTAAACTACGGCAAGTATTAAGAGTCCAATTGCCACCTACCTTTTTACAATTCTAAGTCCTACCATAAAGATAGTCCATCCAGATAATCCTTCACAATGGGTCGAACGAGGAAGACGGTGATTGTTGTTGTGGGATGTTTATAGCAGGTCCGGTCTGTTATCAGTTGGGTCGTCCCTGGAACCTTTGCCCTGCACGGCTGTGTGTGTTGGCTCGCCCATTCACTGGTTGATGCAGCTTCATATAGAATTAAAACATATCCCCAGACGGGGGTGTCAGTTCTTATTTTATTATTTTTACCTATACCATTCTTTATCATAGAAATAACAGTCTTTTTTCTTCTGTTCCCCTCTTCCTTGGCATAAATTTTATCAAACTAACAAGTTTAAATTAATATTCCAACATTCGTGTTAATTATTAATTTACATACAAACATAAATAACACATGTTAATAAGATTAATTACGGACCATGAGTTTCGGATTTGTGCATTATTCAGAAAAATAAATACTGAATTGGTTTAATACACTCTTCCTCTCCCAAACCATGTAGTTATCGCAACTGTGTACTTCACCTGTGCCCTTTTATCTAAATCATAAACTTTTTATTCCTCTTGAGGTTTCTTCAAGTTTAAAATACATTTTTACAAGATTACAATTCCAATTAATATTTACAATTTAACAGGGCTGTAGAATTTCCTCAATTGTTCACTATATTTTAATTTAATCTTCCTTGTCACTGAAATTTCTCAAATCAAACATACATACATACAACGTACATCCAATATAGTTTTTCTTCATTCTTACAACTAATTTAATTCGTCATAATTTTTAATCAGTTCCTTTTTTAAAAATTTTTTTGTAATTCAAATTATTTACCCCTCGGTAATTATTTTGTTTTGTTATATTTAAATATACATTCTTCTTTCCCCAGTGGGTTTCACATCCTGCAAGTGTATTCTACGGAACTCATTCAATTCTTTTAAATTTTGAACCACATATGAGTTGGAGCTAATAATTGAAATTATTCTGAATGGTCCTTCATATTTCAGATCTAGCTTATATCGCTGATTTGTAATTCTACAATAGACTACATCATACATTTTTAATTGCCTGTGATTTCGGTTGTATCGGTTTCTTCTCGAATTCAGCTCATTTTGTCTTTTTAAATTTTGAATAGCTTCAACCATCTTTGCATTCTTATCTTTGCTCCATTTTTCATCACAAATATCTTTAATTTGCCATTTTAGTGACAAACCATCATTTGCTTTGAAACTGAACATCAATTCAAATGCAGACGACTTTATGCTTTCATTGTGAAAAGTATTTAGGGCCATTTGCACATGGTACAAATCCTTGTCCCAATTCTTTTTACAGTCATGATAATAAGCTGTCAGAATTTGATTTAAATTTCGAATTTGCCTTTCACTTTTATTTCCTTGAGGAGTATAAGGTATTATGGTCCTTTGTTTTATGCCCAAATTAAACAAATAATTTTTGAATTCCTCGCTGACAAAATATGTTCCATTATCCGTCACGAATTCTTCAGGCAAAGAAAAATTTTTGAAAATATTATTTTCTAATGCATTAATTACATTACCTGAGGTGCATTTCCTGAGTGGCATTATCCAATTATATTTGGTGAAGTCATCTACTGCTATCAGGATGTATTGCATTCGATTGGAAGATGCAGGTAATGGCCCATAAATATCCATATATAACTTCTGCATTGGACGACTGCTCAGATTGCTGTTCAAAGGTCCTTGGTCCCTCCAGTTGCTACTTTTTGCTTTCAAACACACTTCACAACATTTTACATTATTTTTCACATAATCATTTAGTTTAGGGTGATAAAACCTTTCATTTATTTTCTGTTGTGTTTTTAAAATGCCGAAGTGACAGCCAGACAATGAGTTGTGATAATACTCGTATACAACCTTGAATAAGTGCTCAGGTAAATAGATCCTTTTAGAATTGTTTTTATTGTTCACATAAAATAACACCCCTTTTTCCACACTGTAAACATCACTATTGGTATAGTTCAATACACCCTCCATAATTTTAGTTATATTTACATCCTGCTTCTGATGCGTTTTTAAGTCCATAAAGCTAAAAGGCATCGTACTTATACTATTTATAGACACTATTTCCTCTCTTATTACTAAGTCCTTATTATTTACAGTTTCATTGTTCATTTTTATAGAGTTATCATTCATCTTGTCCTTATTCACTAATTTTTCTAGTTCATGTAACACATTGTTGTCAACTTCACTATCTTGAAATAATCTAGATAAATAGTCCGCTACTGGGTTCTGATTACCTTTAACATGCGTAATTTTAAATGGTAGAGACAATATAACCTCCACCCAGCGCCCTAATTTTCCTAACTTACGAAAGTGGGACAATACCCAAGCCAATGCTGAGTTGTCGGTCACTAAGTTGAATGGTCTCATTTCTAGGAAATTACGGAATTTATTTATTGAACAGACAACTGCCAAGGCTTCCTTTTGATAGGTAGTAAGTTTCACCTCACTTTCATTAAATTTTCTCGAATAATAGGCCACCGGTTTTAAATGTATATTATCCGCTTCCTGTAATAAACAGGAACCGAGGGCCTTATCACTTGCGTCGCATTGGACTGTGAACTCCTTGTTGAAGTCAGGGATGGCTAACACGGGGGGACGGGTAACCGCTCGTTTCAGTTTATCGAACGATTCCTGAAATGTTTGGTCCCACACGAATTTGGACGACTTCTTCCTCATTTCATTGAGTGGATGAGCTATTTCCGCATAATTTGGAATAAATTTAGAGAAATAACTAGTCATCCCTATGAACCTCGCAATACCTTTCTTGTCCCGGGGCCTCGGAGATTCTAATAACGTCCGTGTACGGTCAGGGTCCATTCTTATAGTGTCTTTGGAAACCAAATGTCCCAGAAATTTAATTTCATTATAACAAAATTTTACTTTCTCCGGATTCACAGTAAGATTATTTTTCTTTAAACACTCTAACACTTGTTTCAAATGCATATAATGTTCCTCCAATGTCTTCGAATACACAATAATATCGTCCAAAAAGGCGAGAGTGCAAGTAAATCTCAATTCTCCTAAGATTTTATTCATATATGACGACAATACCCCACTTCCAATTAATAATCCAAAAGGAATTCGTTTAAAGCTGTAACTTCCGAAAGGTACCGAGAACGTAGTTAACTCCTGGCTTTCCTTCGCTAAACTTATTTGATAAAAACTTTTGGTTAAGTCTATTACTGAGTAATAATTGTTTCCCTTCAAATGGTAATATAGTTCGTGCATGTCGCCTATAGGATAACTCACTCCTTCCAACTTCTTATTTAACTCCTTGTAATTAACTACTAATCTTTCCGATTTTCCATCTTCCTTACCTACTAAAAAGGCTGGACTCGAGTACTGACTCACACTTGGTTGAATAATGTCCTGTTCCAATAATTCGCCAATAATTTTTTTTATTTTTAATTGTTTAGGTGGATTCAATGGATATGGTCTAAGTTTTACGGGTTCATGATCTTTAACTTTTAATTTATACTCATAATCTAGAGTTTTACCAATTTTGTCGGTAAACACCGTTGGAAATTCCTTTATAATTTTTATTATTTCATTACTGGCCTCTTCGCATCCTATTTTATAAGTGTGATTGGTGTTCATACACGCTACTGTAATACCTTGCACAAATTTTATACACTTCTCTACATTAAAGTCAAATCGACAACAATTATTTTTCAAGTCTATTAACAAACCAGAATGTTTTATAAAGTTCGCTCCTAAAATTGCCTTTTGGGCTAAGTCCTTCACTATAACAAATTCCACTTTCCAGGTGAACATATCTATTTTTATTTTTATATTTACACTGCCGATTACGGACATATTTTTATTTTCAGCACTCATACATGTCAGGTTAGATAACTGGTAACACTTTACAATCTTATTCTCTAATAATAGTTTATACAGTCTATCACTTATTATATTTATACTACTACCAGTATCTAATAATACATTTAATGATATATTCTTGCCAAAATCTATTTCTAAGCTGGGCAATGAACTGATATTTTCCGAATTTTTCTTTTGCCAAGTATGATTTAATTTAGCAGATAATTCATGTGAATTTTTGTTGGACACAATTTTAGGTAACCGGGAAAGTTCGCCCTTCCTTAACTCATTGTTCGAACTTTCCCTACTAACTAGTTTTTTGACTCCTGTACATTACGACCTACATTTTCGGGGTTAATAGCTGGAGTGTGGTTTACAATAGGTCTCCGCTGGTTTACAAAAGGTTTCCTGTTTACCTCCCGGCACTGATAAGCATAATGACCGGGTCTATTACATTTATAACAAGTTATTGTTTCTTGCCTCGCCCTGATGCTGTTAACCGGTACATTATACTTCCTATTCACATTCACATTATTCCCTGTTTTCCTCACGTTGTCAGCATAACCTACATTATTCGCCCTTATACACATCTCATCCAGTTCGGAATATGTGCTCGGATTTCCCATAAACACTAGTTTATTTCTGGTTTCAGGATTAATTCCCACCTTAATTAATTCCACAACATCCCTTTCATTTATATTACAACAAAGTACTTCTACTGATTCCTTAATGTCTATAATGTAGTTGGATAAGCTTTCATTATATCTTTGGGGACGGTGCACCTTTTCAAATTTCAAAAGTTCACGCTGATGATATGGCACGAAATAATTCAATAATATTTCAAGCATTAATTTGACCGTGACATTGTCCTGTTTTATTTCCAATAGTTTCGACAAAAGAGCTCCTTGACTATGTGAAATCGCAATCTCCATAATATCCTCTTCCGTACATCTAGTTTCCTTTTTAAGTTTCAAGATTATTTTAAAGAATTCTAATAATTCTTGAACATTTAATCCATCGCAGATTTTTAACTCTTTCAAATAACGCTCAATGGGGTTCGGTAGTTTATTATAACTTAAATGTGGCCATCCCGAAACAAACACCTCATCTCTCATATTTAGACCAGACTTATCTTTCACTTCCGGTTTACTAGCCTCTTCCAGCTCACCTTCTATTTCCAGATTGGAATCAGATAACTTACGCACCAAGTTATCAGATGTTTCCTTGTCAATTTTTAGGTTTTTTATTTTTAACAACAATTCACTTAATATACTATTCCGGTTTTCAACATGTTTAGCTATATCCTTTTCTTCGATTTTAAACAATTTACTTAAGTTAGTTAGTCGGCGCTGCCAATGATTTATTTTTGTTTCACACCTAACTATGTCCAATGTTAGTCCCTGTTCAATGGATTCCTCCAGTCTACTTCCTAATAATTGGGTTTCTAACTTAATTTTATCCCATTCCTCCTTGAAAGCGACCTTTCCACTCAGGTTCAAATAATTACTATTTACATCAAAACTTATTAACTGCCGTAACTTTTTCCTTAAATCTATCATTTTAAGACTAGGAGACACTTCCACACCTCTTAACCTAATTTCATAGTCCAATTCCTCCTTGGTTAACAAGTCCACCTTAAGTGCCATTTTAAAAGTTTAATATTAAACACTTTATAAATTTCCAGTATCCAAGCCACTTATTAATGAACAACCACTAAGTTCAATTTTATTAAGGTTCACCAGAATAAAGCAGAGTGGCGCACTTATTTGTATACTAAATGTTAATATACAAAATTTTTTGTTTTTATTATGATGACCCTAAATAGTCTCGAACTCATAAGATTTAAGTAGATACTGGTGGAAATTAAAACTGCACCTTTTTTTGAAATAAATATTCAGGTTTATTAAATCAATTCAAACTTCAATTGTTAACCTTGTATTCCACCAATGAAATGTTTTGCACAATAGTTTAAAATTACTACTTCCTTAGGCAAGGCACTTTCGATTTAACATGGACTCACTGTCCTCTAAATACGTGTGTATAAAATATAAAAATAAAATAATAATCTTGAATAAATTTGTATGAAATAAAATAAAAGGGCTTCTTCTCAAAACTAATAAAATAAACTTCTTTAAAATAAAATTCTCAAACAAAACTAAACAGTTCTCAACAGGAATTTTTCACAAGTTCCTACAGGATATGGTGCAGCACCTGCAGCTCTTAATTTTAACTAGAATCCCTACAATTTCAATTAAATTTTTACGTTTGACTTTAAATAAATAACTCCTTTACAATTTAGATATATATTAGTCCACACTCAACAGAATTTGATCGTTAATTTCAAATTTCAATTCCAATTTCAAATTAATTCACTTCTTAAATTTTCAAATTTCAAATTTAGAAAAATTTAATAATTCAGTCAAAAGTACTTAGCTCTTTGGTCGTGAAGGTCTTGGAGTTTGGTATTAAAATAATCTATACCAACGGATCCTACGCCCGACACTACTTTTAAACTCGCACTAAAGACTTTACTCTATCGCTTCTCAACTCGGAATGGAAGGAGAGCGTGTTTTCTCGGCCTGCACCGACTACGCTCCTGTTCCTGCAGGCCTGTTTGAATCTCTCTCAACGCAGGTTCGCCGCCTAACAAAAGATTGAGTCCACTGTAGACTATTGTTTGGCAATCACTGCCATCAAGTCAGGTCTAGACCAGATTCCAAGCGCGTCGTGCCTGCCGCTGGATTACAATATAAATTTACTATTTTTTATTCCCTATCCATTTACAATTCTAAAATAAAATTTTATTTATTAATTTTTTTTATTTTTATCTAAAGTATACCATGTAATTGGTATAGTCTCTTTTACAACGAAGTGGCAATACAGAGAATAATTTCATATATTGTCATAACACAAGGAGCTGTTCTGCAGGCAATGTTAGAAAACTTATAGTAAACCAATCAAATAAGTAGCCACCTTAGGCATCTATAATTACCTTGCACCTACATATTTTAATCAGCTACCTTATAATATTAGGAAAAGTAATTTATTTTTTAAATTTTTGTAAAGTTTTAAAAAATTGCCTGATGACGCATCATAATATGAAATATTTAAATTCAATAATCAGTTAATACCTTAATTATTTTAAAAGTTTTCAACATTTAGCGGAGCAATAAATCTTATTATGTTTATTTCGAACATATAATCAGTCTTTTTATATGACATTTTAATAAATAACAAAATTTTCAGAGAGCGTCTTTTTTGTTTTATGAACTATACGTGCTATAGCAAAATTGTATTTTTAGTTGTATTTTATAAAAATCTGGTCACATTACTGGTTACTTGTTCAGTCAATTTCCATGTTTGTAACCTGTTATTTTTATTGTACAGCGTTTTTAGATATGAATTATTTTGTCATATTACAAAATATGGCAGGAAGAAACTATATAGTATTTCTGGGTGACAGATAAGCGAATTTTACGAAGTTTTCTAATTTACTTGTTGCAATGTATAGATGTAAACAATTTATATTAAAGCACCTAAATATCGTCATGATTATAACCACGTCATGCCAAACTGCATTATGCACTTCTAGTATAGGCATCTTATTGTCTGTATGGAATCAAATCAATATTTGCATGGACGGAAATATGTGAAGTTTAATGTGGGCCCCAACCGGTTCAAAGGGACGGAGCTCCAATGCAAACATGTGTTTTAAACAAAGCTGCCGTAAAGGTTGTACTACATGAAAAGTGTACACCAAGGTTGGTTTTTCGGCTTTTTTAGGTACAAGTTTCCGAGCCCTAGAATCAAAACTATTATAATATACACATTTGGTTAAAGGTCTTTTGGTTGGATATATTTCTTACATAAGATAAATGGCTTTGGAACAAAGGTAGAAGTAGATGTATTTGAAGCAAAATGGAAATGGACTTCATATATATATATATATATATATATATATATATATATATATTTAATCAGAATGGATTTTGCAGGCTTTTGAGTTAAGGGGATAAAGAATGAAATCGGTTTTATACATAATTAATGGGTACGCTTTGTGATTGCAGAGATATTAACCAAAATTAGTATGCACTTTATATAGAATGTTATCAGAGACTGGGTTGTCTACAAATTCAAGATTTAAGAGCTTAGTTGTAGGAAAAACAAATATCATACTCGTTTACATAATTTTGAATACATATGACCAACCATTTTATATCCGATTCCCATGGCAATAGTTTCTACAGCTGAAATGTACCAGATGTCAAGATCTACTACCTTTCATAGCCATAGAAAAATTATAAATGTAGGAATTTTGTAGGCAGTAGAACTATGGAGTATTTATAGACAAAAATCTACCACATTTTCTAACCAGGCAAAGAAATTTCTGAGATTGGAAAATGGAAGGGTGGTGCCTGCGAGAGGAAAACAACTGTTAGAAGTCGAGACTTGCCGGAGATTTTAAGACATCACGGGATCTCTCGGGAACCAAGGATTTCTGGAAGTCAGTAGTTACGAAGTAGAAGCCGGGAGTTGCCACAGGGTGTTTGAGACTGCGATTTTCTGGGGACTGAGTTCTAAGGATCCCGGGAGTGCCCAAATACAGTAAGCTTATAGATACTATAGTAGCTTGGGGGTAATTCCCAAGATCATCTCCGGCAATTACGTTCTAAACCAGAAGAATTGTTTAATAAACATTTTGAAGTCTTTCAGGTATCGTGTGTGGTAGATTTCTATATACTAGTTTTATAAACTTCAACCTAAATATCCCTGAATCTTTTGACGGAATATAAAGCTTTTGTTTAGGTTTGTGTTGACTGTTTTTCTGAACTTTTTATTCGTATTTATGATGATGAAGTGTTTAATGGAGTCAGACATTTATAATAAAGTGATATTTCTTATATTAAGAGAAAATATTGTTTTAAATATCTTGCGTGGGGTGTATTACAAATGCTTAAACTTTTAGTCAATTACAAAAAATCAGAGAACAAACTTTTTTTGTGTGTGTTATGTATTAAGTCATATTTTTCTCGCATGTTATCAAAATTGTAGCTAATTGCCAACATACAATAGCAGTTAAACGTATAAAATAAACCTCTGGCATCTTCAGTAAAATACTTATGAGCTTAGTTGAAACATACACAATACGTATCATAAAGAGATTACGTGTGCAAAGAGGCTTTGTGAAGAAGCAATCTAAGGAAGTGGAAGTGTGTAATTGTATTCAGAACGTTGAATAGTGACTGGAGGAGAAAAACATGACGGTTGTTTCTGATTCAGGAAAAATCCTTTTAAAAACTGGTCTTGATTTTATACTCTAAGGTAATATTGTATATGTATGGCACATATTCTTTTAAAAATCTATATGTTGGTAGCAGATGTAGATACAATGCTTTTCTTAAGTGATTTCAGATCGTAGAATGTTGGATAATTAATATTGTAATGCCTTAAATTTTATCCAAAAATAGATAACACTTATAGGTCGATCAATGTTAAGTTTAGGCATATTAAATAACAGTAATTCGTTTTCGTTAGATAGTCACATATTATTCCTGTACATACAGGTAAGTTTGCCAAGAGTTTATCATACGATCTGTATTGTTTATTTGGCAATACTTGACTTGAATGTATAAAAGGGTAAAGATGTTAAGAGTATATTTAAAAAAAGGAAAAATAGGTAAATGTAAAATGGTAAAATTAAAATTACTAGACCGACTGTTCTGAAATTTAACACTGACATACCTAGGTTGTGGCGGTCAGCCTAGAATTTCATGTTCGCCACGCAAACTTGTGCTTGTGACGAATAGAGTATGGTAGGCCGGCGAGGGCGGTCCGGTTACCCAAACAGCTGATGAGATTTCCTCTCCAAGCGCCGATCCTGCAGAGTAGAGACGTGAAAGAGTCGAGGGAGTTCCAGTGTCTACACAGGAACCAGGTGATCTTCTTAACTTAAGTATTTTAGATAAATATATTTTCTCACGACTTGCAACAATTAATATGAATTAAATTATTATTATTTAGGGGAACTTGGGGTTTGGGGGGTGGGGCTGTACATATTACTGGTTTCTAATCAATTATGGGAGGTGTTTACTATATTTTGTAAATTGGCATACCTTTTATTTGAATTATTTTTACTTTCAAAATATAATTTAAACAATCGAGGCTGGCTGGAGCACAAAAGGCCTGATCCCGAGACCTCTGGGATTCCGTGCGTGGTAAATACACACTTACATCAGCAATCATCAATGAGTATAGAATAGCTAAACACAGCTAAAAAGTACTATGACTTCAAGTAAAATCAAATTAAAAGTGTAATTCTGTTTTATTTTGACGATCGTAGGAGTGACATAAATCCCATGCGTTAACGATGAGCTGTTGAGACGTCAAAGATATTCATTATTAAAGAAATAATCTAATTTTTATGTTTAATCAGTACCACATTAATTTTTTTGTAACCATTGTACTCAACATTTCCTTGTACGATGGCCATTCTTTTAAGGTATTTGATGATATATTAGTAAACATTAAATAATAATTCTTTCAGATTTGTTAGTTAAATTTAGTGATGCTTGGTAGAACTACTCAGTTCATACTAAGCTAGGAGTGCCCTTGACTTATTTTGTGCTTCTGCATGAATTTGTTCCGTAAGTTTTCATTCATTGAAAATAAAAATATGTATTTGGTTTTTAATCAGCTCAATAACATTTTTTTTTAAATTATTGAGTCTTGTAACAACTTTTTAAGAAATGTGAATCTTATTTTATTGGTTTTGTTTTTATGAAACTACCAATTTCTTTACAAAAAAAATCATTAATTAAATTTTTAATAAGGTTTATTATGTAAAACTATAATATAATATAACTATAATAGAATACTTAAATATAGAATTTATTTCAGTATAATGATCCAAGAAATAAAAGATTTTTGTTAAGAAGAATTAATAACAACGTGTCTTTATCGATGTTCCTTTAGTTGATTTTCCTTATCTTGCCAGGATGTCATTGGGGATACACATATTACTTTCAAACTACAAGGAAGAGATCCGGAGACCAGTAATGATTGACTTCTCCTGGCATGATTAAGAAAATATTTAGTAAGTATTATTTGTAAATACGTCAATTCAACTTTTGGAACTAACCATATTCCACCAGGATGTCGTTGATGAATCGTCCTTATCCTCGGAACTAACAGGCTACGCGACGCCTGTTACAGAGACATAGGTCCGGCGTACTCTTACCTTGTAATAATAAATACCATACACATAATTTTGGAATCCAATATTTCTAATATTTTATAATTTTAAGCTATTCGGTCCACTAGTAGTTTAATTAAATAGTTGTTAACAATTATTATTGTTATTAAAAATGAATTGTACGATAGATCAATAGATACAAACCCTCCTTCCAGATGTAACTGGAAATTGTAAATTAGTTGTCTTACATTCCGTATCGTTCACAGAAAATAATGTTCCATAATAAACCCTCAAATTAATTATAAGAACATCCGACTCTTTCCGGAGAAACAGTGATAATTTTAAGCTACTCAGATACCCATATAATCAAGACCTAATTATACCCATTTCTGTTTCTCATATCAAAGAATCAACTCTGTTATGTTCCTGTGAGAGGTACCTTTATGTGAAGTCTCTTCTTTCATTTCACACGTTAAACCAGAAATAGTTTACTTTAATTTCTATAATTAAAATAACTATTTGTTCCTTTAAATACTATTTCGTTTTAAAGTGACAAAAAATATAAAAAGCAGTGTTGTACTGGTCTTTGTTACAAGAGCTAGCTTCCATTAGTCCATTACAAGGTTGGTTAATCAACCACAAGGAGACTAAAAGCTCGTATAAATAGTGGCTGTTGTCTGCACAACAGTGTAATGGATTTTTTTAGTACAGGCTATGAAATTAATACTTAATTCTTACAGGACAAATAAGTCCCAGTTATCTTTAATTCGTCACAAAATAATTAAAACATATTATTTAAAGCTCTCATACTCTTCGTTATACATCATAAAATGCATTTATACTTTGAAATATTTAACGACGATATTTATTTAACGAAGATATACTCGTATTTCTGTACACAATATCTTTTATGCATTGTATATAGTACGCAATGAATACAAATATTTTGTACCATGTGGGTGTATTCTGTATATATATATTTTGTACCATGTGGGTGTATTCTGTATATATATATATATATATATATATATATATATATATATATATATATAGTTTTTACTCATATTTTTAGGTGAAGAGACGTGATTATGGTTGGTCATTAAAAGCATGCTGTGTTTAAGCACTATTGAATACAACCTGGGAAGGCTGGTGTGACTAAAATACGAATGTCATTGGACGGTTTTTATACCTTTAACGGCAGGTCCTGGTCATCATTCTTTCCAGCACATTATAGGTAGTCATATGAAACTTTTTGGTTAAATACTTCTTTATTATAAATAAATTAAGTTTTTATTAAAATAGTACTAAATATTAATAAAAGAATACTTTTCCAAATGGTTTTATTTGCGCAGTCGCCTTTTAGTGAAACCTTTGGTTTCGAAAGGGCTCGGCCAGAAATAAACCATTTGGTAAAGTATTGTTTTATTAACATATAGTAATATTTAAGAACTTTTTCAAAACGCTCCAAGTGTCTTGAATAGGTTTTTATTACCTAACTTTTGCTGTAAATGTTAACTCATTACATATTATACATTTCTGAATGTTAAAGCTCATAATTTCTGAATACCGAAGCTCATCATTTGTGTAGTTTATTTCTTTTGTTTATTAAAATACTTAACTATTACTAATTTATACTAATAGAAATATTATGAAATTTGTATCCAAATGCTTATTGTGTGGAATCTATTGAGTTTGTAACTAATTGACTTTAATACCTCTGAAATTTTTCTGATTATCTAGAATTGATTAGGTTATTAGGTACTAAAGTTGTATTAAGGAGTAGTTGGTTTTGAAAATTTTGAAATGACAGTAACGGTTAAACAAACTAATAAAATGTTTATCTCAACTTAGTTTACTTTCATAGTTTGACAACAACAAAAAATATAAAAAATAATTTAGTAATTTAAAAAGAAATATGAATACACGTGTACACAATTAAAATTTATAAGTACCTTTTCATTTCCAAAAGGTTTTCAATATGACCCCTTCTCTCCATCACGCACTTTCTGCTATTTCAATACTGATTGTTGATCTGACGTATAAACTTTGTTGGCTATTAAAAAGTTCCAATGGCGTCAAATCATGAACGGAATGGACATATTTAATTAACTTTTTTATTTGTATCTTAAATCTTAAATTAACCGTTCATCTCCAGATTGGCAGGCCTTGAAAGATTTGTCATTATAATATTTAAAAATTTACAGAAATTTCATGCACGTTTCGTGTTAAAAAGTTCCAATATAGTTACTAATAATAGAGAGTTTGAAGATCTTTACCAAAAACTTACACTTTTTCCTCTGTGGATGGCTGAAAGTGGTGACTGACGTGATTGTTGCTCTCGTTTATTTGGTTAATTTACCTTGTTTTTGTCATTTGTCGGGACTCTGTGCACGCTAGAACTCGGTTATTGGTTCGGTAAGTTTTCCACTGTCACTGAATATTTTGTGTTCCTTCATAAAGCATCTAAATCTTTCTCACATAACTTTGTTTCACTCTCCTGGCTGGCAATCCACTTGTCGTGTTCATGCAGGCAACACTAACAGTCAATGTCATTAACGCAGGTCGGAAACGTCACTCACAATTGCCAACTCCCATAAACAAAATAACGTGTACATCTTTTTTCGCCACTGCCTTCTGGATCATCTTCGGTTCTATCCTGCAGTACTATACTAAAACGTTGTGGAACATTCTCTGTCCTCATAGATTGAGTTTGATCAAACTGGGGTGGATCGAGTAGCTCCAGAGATCGAGGACATCTCGCAAAATTATACGTCTACTTTCCTAAAGTTGTTTGAACTACAATCGCTTACATAATGGCATATGCTTCGACCGCTTGTATGGTGTGTATGAGACTAGTTCTGGATTCTGAAGAGGGCATTGCGTGTGACGGAGGTTGTAAGCGCTGGTTTCACCGAACTTGCGTGAACTTAACTAAAACTGAGTACACTCAATTCTCCAAGGACTTAAACAAGAAATGGCACTGTAGCAGAGTGGACTGTAAACCGTCAACTGATGACCCCATAGTGGCTCTAACTTCGAGCGTAAACAAACTGATGGACAGAATCGAGGGCTGGACAGAGAAAATTGAACAGATAGGCGGTGTCTCCGATGGAATTGAAGCCATAAAGTCGGATGTAGGTAAAATTAGAGACCAATTATCCCAGCTTGAGCCAAGAGTTTTAGCTAACGAGTCAATGATTTCATCCCTTGCTGCTGATATAAAGATATTAAAGAATAATAAGCCACTTGATTCGGAAACTGTCATTGCTGAAGTTAATGATCGGAACCAGCGCTCAAAGAATGCTATACTATATGGTATACCCGAATCGTCTGATATAGATATCAAGAGTAAAATACAGCATGATAAGGGAAAAATGGATGACGTCCTCAAAGTCCTCGAAGTGAGTGACCTTCATATTAGTAAGATAGTTCGAATTGGTAAAGGGAAGCCCGGAAAACCTCGTCCGATGAAGGTTTCCTTTGGTGACACAAGTGAGGCCATCAGCTTCTTTAAAAATTTTGATTCTCCCAAACTTAGCAGTATTTTCCCTGACAGTGCTGTTGAAGTGTCCCGTGATCGAACTGTCAAGGAGAGATATCACTTGCAAGAACTTCGAAATTCTCTAGCTGTCAGAGAAAGGAATGGGGAGAAGGATTTAACAATTAAGTATCAGAATGGGGTGCCGATGATAGTTAAGAAGACAAAAAACTAGTTTCATCCAACGGTCATACTTATTTTTACTATCAAAATGTGAATGGAATGAGAAGCAAACTGAATGAATTCAAGTCCTCAATTACTATGTCTAACTTCGACGTTGTCATATTGGCGGAGACAAACTTGTCAGTTGACGTTGACGATGCTGAGGTGTTGCCTAAGAATTTCTCAATTTATAGATGTGATAGGTCTCCACTGAGCAGCTCTAAGTCTGGTAAGGGTGGAGTAATGGTGGCCATCAGGGATGCTATCAACTCAACTCAACTCTACTCTGAAATCAATGATATTGAGCACCTTCTTATTGAGCTTAAGCCCTGCAAATACACCTCATGGCTCCTAGTAGCTTGTTACATCCCTCCTCAGCAGCCTCCCTCCAGATACAATAGTTTGTTACAGTCAATAGAGGCACTAATGTCAACGGGGCGAAGATTCGATGAGGTGGTTGTCGTGGGTGATTTCAACCTTCCCGGGATTGATTGGAATGGTTTGTCAACTGGTACGCATTCCCCAGCGTCAAGAGTGGTACGGTCACTGATGGACTTGTTTCAGCTTTACCAAATCAATCAAATCTATAACAGCAGAGACGTCATGTTGGACCTGATTCTGAGTTCTAATAAAGATATTAATGTATCACTGGAGAGCGATAATCTGCTGCCGGTTGAGGAGAGACACCACCCACCCTTATCCTTTGAGATCCACTACCGACATATCAACCAATCTCATTTATTCAAAAGACACATATATGATCTGAAAAGGTGTAACCTTATGAATGTTCATCGCTCGTTGTTAACTACTGACTTTCATGCAATACTGTCCAACTCAGACCTTAACAGGGCAACAAATTCCTTTATCTCTACAGTTTCCAATATAGTAAAGGCTAACTCGCCAGTAAGAAGAATTGGCTACTCTCCGTTTCCTAAATGGTTTTCTCCTTATTTAAAAAACTTAATAATAACAAAAAAATTTTTACATAAAAAATACAAGCACTTTCCGTCAGCATCTAATTATTCCAGATTCGCTAATATAAGAGCAAGGTGTAGGGTCTTGGCTGCCTGGGATTATCGCCAGCATATACAAAGGGTGGAAGCTGGAATCCCCAACAATTTCCGTTTATTTTGGAGTCATGTCAATTCCACAAGAAAATCTTCGTCTGTGCCCTCTCAGATTGTTCACAATGGAGTCGTTGCTGAGGAGCCTCTTGCGATGTGTGAAGCATTCAAGGACTTCTTCTCCTCGGTTTTCACGAAGCCTACGGAGGTCTTTGTTCCAAGCGGATATTACCATCTCGGTGACGGAGTTGCTTATGAGTTCACCCCTGAAGAAGTATTGGAGAAGCTTAGAAACCTTGATGACAAAAAGGGCTGGGGCCCTGATGGGATTCCACCAGGGGTACTCAAGTACAGCAGAAGCATCTTGGCCATTCCAGTTTGCCACATATTTAATACTTCACTTGCGATGGGAATTTTTCCTGAGGCGTTCAAAGCAGCCTACGTGGTCCCCATTCATAAATCAGGACCTACTGACATCACCTCAAATTACAGGCCCATTTCCATTCTCTCAGCGATATCCAAAGTTTTTGAGGATCTATTTCTTGATCGAATAAGATTTAGGATTGCTCAGTTAACCTGTCCTCAGCAACACGGTTTCTCACCAGGAAGGTCGACTCTATCAAACTTAATGTTACTCCAGACTCAGGTGCAGAATGCTTTTGCTAATGGCAAACAGCTGGATACAATATATTTAGACTTTTCCAAGGCCTTTGACACTGTTGACCATGCCTTATTACTCAAGAAAATCTCTGCGCTTGGTTTCGATGACATTTCAGTTCGTTGGCTGTCGAGTTACCTTTCTGAGCGCAGGCTTGCAGTGAAGTTTGCTGGCTCAATATCCTCTGAGTTTATCTCACTTTCCGGTGTTCCCCAGGGCTCTATCATTGGACCTTATCTCTTCGCACTCTTTATAAACGATCTTCCTCTGAATATCAACAGTGACTGCCTATTGTTTGCGGACGATGTCAAGTTATACTCACAGATTTCTCATGTTGCGGATTGTGAATCACTTCAAGATAGTCTTCATGGCGTATATGAATGGTGCTTAATAAACAAAATGTCACTAAACGCCAAGAAATGTCAAGCCATATCATTTTACCGTTGCACTTCGCCTATAATATACAATTACTTGTTGCAAGGAGAAACCATCGCTAGAGTAAATGAAGTGAGAGATTTGGGAATTACTCTGACACAGAATTTTAGCCCTGAGGCTCACGTTCATAATATTTGCTCGAAGGCAAACAGAATGCTTGGTTTTATCTCCCGTTTTTCTAAACATATAACAAATATGGTAGCCCTGAGGACAATATACTGTGCCCTGGTACGCTAGATTCTGGAATATGGATCGACTGTTTGGAATCCACACCAAAAGTACCTTTGTGATGATCTTGAACGAGTTCAGCGTCGTTTCATCCGTTTGGTGGGTGTCAGAAATGGATACCAATACCAACAAGTACCAATTGATGATATGTACGCCAGACTTAAACTGGAACATCTTGATACTCGCAGGACTGTAGCCGACTTAGTGGTTCTCCATAAGTTGGTGAACGGTGAGATGGTTTGCCCGGACGTCCTTCAACTCCTCAATTTCAAGACACCATCCAGCACTCGTTCCAATGACCTCTTCATCAGGCAACACTATGGCACAAACTATGCAGCAAACAGCACGGTGGCTCGCCTGCAGAGGGCCGGCAACAACCTGCCTATAACTGTCGACCTGTTCCATGATGGCGTGAGATCATTGAAGTGGAAAGTGAAAGGTGCAGTGCTGCCAACGTAAATGCCTCCACTTAATGTCTATGTTTGTTCATTTTCTCGGTTTATTGTATGTCATAGTTTGCCTATTTACCATTGTTATTTTTACTGTCTGCTGTTTTGAAACACTGTTACGAATATCCCTGTTATATTATTTTATAGTTTATTATGTTTTTTCTGTTGTTACTGTTATTAAGTTATTTCTGTTATTATGTTATTTCTATTGTTATAGTTTATTTATTGTTGCGTTCTTTCATTATGGTATTGTTATAGTTTTTAAAACATTTAAATACGTTTTTATTCTAGCATATATCATGCCTTGCATTAGAGTATTATGTAATATTTCCTTTCAGTCATTCACATGTTTTTGTTGAGGTAATTTTTTGGTTTAGGTTAAGTTGTAATTATTGATCTTGAATTATGGATCTTGAATGTAAAAATGGAGTATGTCCGTTGGAAATAAATAAATAAATAAATAAACAGATTTGAGCGCACCGTGCGAACGACGCTACCAACAATTAATTTAACCACATCGATTTGCTTTTCTTCTTATTTCTCTAAAATGTGTAAGTTTATTTTTAATATATATATATATATATATATATATATATATATATATATAGTTTAGAAGATCCGTTCGGTGTAAGAAAATTGGAGCATACTGTTTATATTTGAAGGTTAAAGGAGTGAATAAGAAAAGAGGGGCTGTTTGGCATTTTATCATAGGTATGGAAAACTGCAAATATCTTATTCATACCATCTATTTTATTAAACTAATTTTGTTCAGATTTGATCAAATATTTAAATTTAAATAATCTGTTTAAAGATAAAAATATGTTAATTGAGTCTTAACTGCCATTTTATGTGCATTGTTAGTGCAAATATTAATGATTAGTTATTATGTATTACTACAAAATACACTATTTACCGCGAATGGGTTATTAGAAAGGTTGGATTGATATATTCATAATATTAAAAATACGTCTAATTGAAACGGTACTAACACGATAGTTACCGACTATGTATCAAATCTATTAACCACTAGTTGCCCAACTGTAATGTATCAACATCCCGAACTCTCCAGGGTGGTGAGTTGTACATTAGACTGTCACTAGTGGACAGAATCCATTAGTCCATTAAATGGTTGGTGATTAGTTGCTTGAAGCTACATTATTCAAGTAAGTTTACAATCTATTCATTGCTATTTCTTTGTAAAAAAGATTTGATTGATTATAATTAAAAACTGCTTTTATCACTGAACAGTAGGATAATTGGCCTCTAATGAGGCCTTGAATGGCATAATTAATGTACATAGTAGGGTCTGCTTATTCGACCCCATATCCAGGAGGAGTATCCTGAAAATAATAGTTTCTAAATAGTATGTTATCACTTAATCTTAACACCAACATAATTCTGTAGCCACCGATGTTTGCTGGGAAGTTATTAATATCTTCACGCTCTATACGTAAATATGAGTATTCAAATTCATAATAACCTAAAATTCTGACACTGATAAAATGTTTCTTTTCACAGGGCTCCTCAGGTCCTCCGAATTATTCTCAAAACATTCTGGCTACCATTCTTAGAAATCCTCATCACTATGATCGTCCTGTTCCTCTTCGAGACAGGGATCTCAATATACCTAAAGCCCCTTCAATAACTTCAACGATTATATTTTATCGAATAGTGAGAGGATCCTAAAGTATTATAATAATCATTAGAAAGAGTCATTATATCATGCATCTACTATTACATCTTTATGTCATGTCCAAAGATTCAAGCCTTCCAATAAGTGTATTTGCTGGAAATATTTAAGTTTGTCGATGAAAGTCTAAAAGTATTCATACGACCAGTGGATATAATAGGTATATAACATCAATTATATCCACTACTACCTTGGGTCTGGAAATTTGGAATTCTAATACACTTGCGATTTTTTCTAACGGTATTCCAAGATCTGTGGAAATCGTGGGAACAAATCTCTGCTTGTATATCCAAATCGCCATCGCTGCATAGTTCGTAGCCTCCATCAGCGTGCTACCGTTAACATCGGTTGACAGAATCCGCACATATTACCTAAATCCAGCCACACTTGAGACAATCTCATTGTTTGTACTAGTTACACAAGAGAGAACTGATCCAATGCTAAACATTGAAACACAACAAACATTAACGTTCTGACTGCCATCTGTAGCAAACATCTGAACGGTTACAATCAAAGTTATGTGGCGCAGCACAGCGTTGAATCTAAGAACTAACCTTAATAATCTCCGGACCTCAGCACACTTCGTCTGTATGAATTATTTATCTCCTGTGTAACTAAAAGAAACAAAGGTTTTATTTGATAAGGTATGTTTCATTAAAACCATCTATTACATGAATTTATTTGTAACCTCTAATGAAGCTTCAAAATTCAGTTATATAAAGATTTTTGTTGGATGGACGTGTATATAAACACTCCTGAAAGCTAAATTAAATGATTAAAAACCTCATTCAGACTATATTTTAGATCGGCTTTTGAATGCCAATAGAGATACGATTATTTGAAACTATATATTTGTTAATCTATTATATATACTATATATTTTATATATATATAAAATAAATATATGTGTTATATATATAATATATATATATATGTTTTATATATATATATATGTTTTATATATATATATATATATATATATATATATATATATATATATATATATATATATATATAAAACCTAATGAGAGATTTAACCTAAGATATAAAACATTTCAACTAAACGTGTATTATTGTACATTAATTTTAATTTTACGCTCATCTGGCATACTGCCTAGAAGGAATATTCAAGATGCAACCTGATACTCAGTGTACAAGCCCAAAATTTAAATTAAAACTTGTTATTACTATTTATTATTTGTCAGAAAAGGTATAAAATATGTAAATTTAAATCAAATTTCGAAGTTAAGAAATAGTCCATTAAATTGAATGTATCGAAATACATGTTGGTTACTGAACAAAAATTATTTTTAGTTTATATACTTGATTATGAAGCATTTATATTCTGCTGTCAGTGCTGCATATTTTGCCATTTATTCGCCCCTCACTATGTTCACTCGGGTAAAATATATTGTCCACAGTAGGCAGTATATTCCGCTCTGAACGAGTGTTGATATATTGTTCGACAATAACACATTGTTTTTTCTTGCTAACTGTTGTTAACAGACATCGTTTCAACATCACGCAAGTATCTTCATGTTATTGCAATTATTGTGCTGTGGTTCTAAAAGACGAGTTAGTAAAAAATTAAAACCTTAGTCTCAACCTGAAAGATCAAGTATTGAACCTAAAAGTCAGTGGTCATTGCCAATCATAAAATAATTTAACTGAAACGTAAACTACATATAAGTAAAAAATACACTGGTAAAGGATTTAATTTCATGTAAAAATGCGTCAAATTAATGAAACCTATCAAAAAATAAAATTGATATGAAAATACACAAAATCAGTACATATCTCACAATAATGCCTTACATTAAATTGTCAATATTTTAAATGGTATTATCAGCTCGGAATACGCTATCAGCACTTGACAGTCGTCTATTTTAGAGCTAAGCTACTGGCCATAATCACTAATAATGTTTGATTACATTATTAAAAATAAAAGTATTAATGTTTACGTAATATCAACGTTTCAGGAAAGAGAGCGCGTATTGTTTAAATCTCTTTCATGATATACCGCAGATATTATTAAGTCACTTTTAGATACCGAATAAAAATACTTAGCCCTATTTCAAGTAATTTTTACTATTACATGAGATTTACTACAACGGATTACTTACGGATAACGTAGTAACCTGTAGGTATATTCATAGTGACTTAATAATATAGTTTTTTGTCTACTAATAGCTTATAACCTTCATCGATGTGTTATTTAGTAATGTATATATTTAAATTGAATTGTCTGTGAGTGTTTTGTAAGTTTAACATTAATATGTAACAGCGGTAAGTATTGAACTCCTGAGAAATAAATTACTACCAAATCTTATGTCCACCGTAATCACAAATACTAAAAATTCTAAATGCATAAAAATTCATGTAAAGGCCACATTCAGGTATTTATAGGTTGATTCAACCTTTTTATAAACAATTGAAAATATGATTTATTCTACAATTAAACTAAAACAAACATTTCAAAGAAATATTTATCAAGAACAATTCTCATTACAAAAACATTGAGAAACAGAACACTTGGATCTAGATAAGGAATGTGTAGCTGGAAACAAGGTTCATTGATAAGTTTATTTCAAATCACTTTGGCACATTTTCTAGTCCGCCATGTTCTTTGCCCCAGAGAACAGTGACACCTAAACTTCACAGTAATATCTCCCCTAGTGGGATGCCGATATAAAGACAGACATCTGGGAATTTGGTGAGAGACATTAAAGCTTTGTGGCCCCTATGTAAATACTACCTTTGTTTGATGTTTGGTTAGGACGCTTCAGGTAAGGGTTGCCTTTAATGCAACTTAGCTTTTTCTATTTTCTTTCTAACTTACATATGGAATAAGCAGATAAACATAAGTAACGCGCTTGTGTGTTGTAGCCCGTAACAGAGTTTAATATAGTTGGAAAAACGTCAGTTACGTTAGCATTATATTAGGATTAGTCCGTTCGATGAGCCGTTTAGGTTCCATCGAGATAGTACTTGTGGTGTACATCGATGATTATTACAGTTACTATAAGTTTGTTATTGACGATGAAATGTTTGAAAGGATAAAAGGATTCCGGACATTTTTATACTGGTACAGAATTTGACATTTCTACATTCTTTAAACGTTACCTTCAGAAATACTTTTTAACATATACATTACAATTTTTTACGACCATTAATATGAAAATTACCATGGAAGAAAAAGTAAATTTAACCTAAAAATTTTGGAAATATAATCGGAATAATTATTCAATTATTTAACTTAACATAGAAAACAATAATCAAAATGTTTCAACCAGATTTAAGGTGATGTTTTATTACTCCTAGCAAGAAGCAGTGTTTTCAAAGAACTTTGTCTTGGTGATTATGTAATCTAATTAATGTAAAATAGATTATATGATCTTAAATATATTAAAGATAACACTGATAACATATACAACTAGTAATCCATAATTTTTCAAAATTTAATAAATACGAATTGGTGTACCCACAAATATTTTAACTATTTCGTATTTCCCTAACACAGTTGGAAACATTGTTACTTTTGTTTTTCTGTTTGCAGCTCAAAACCTCTTGTAGTTGTGCTGTTTTTAATTCATTCACAACAAAATTTAAAACAAATAACATCTCGCAACATTCAACTAAGCTAAAGTCTTAAAATGTATCATAGTAAACGACTTAAATATATTCACAGTTGATAATATTTAACTGTAAGCTATATGGTTACAAATTCAAATCAGAACAAACACATTACAATAACAGTAATGAGTCATATGATGTGCGGTACAGCTGGAAACCGCCATAACGCGCACATATAAGAGGTGCCTGTACAGAATACACAAGAAGATAACTGCATGTATCATTGTAGAACCATTTCTGAGGATATGTCATTGAATAACTTTTTAAAGCCGACGTTTATAGACAAATTTATAACTTCTAGGTAGTTATATTTCTAAATATTAATTAGAAATATTAGTTTATTTAAATATATTTGTTGTTTATTAGTAAAACACTATCATATTTCTTTCTAAGATATTACATATTTTATATCTTTTTTTGTATGCAAATATGTAAAATAACTTTAGAATTAAAAATAAAAATTAAGAAATATAAACGCCAATAATTTGTGAGATTAAAGTGAATCACAGTTTTATCGATGTACAATGCTTGTGAGCTAATGTATTACCTTAAACTGCCCCTCCAAACCGGATAAATTTTGTTGGAAGAAAGATCCTTTTAATACTTGTGTGTCAGCCAAGAAAATGAGAACAGTCAAGACTTCATCACAAGATGAATGTCCGGCTTACACGGGTTAGCGACACAACCCTGTCAATCACAGAGACTGTTATATAAGCGCAGTGGAGAGACAACTCCGGTTTATATCAACGTTAAGAGTTTATTAAATATGGGGTAAATATATCAGAAACTTAATCTGACGTTGTGTATTGACGGCTAAAAGGTTATTCTACTAATCAACAAACCTATAAGTGTACTATAATAATTGTGTCTAATACAATTATCCATAATATTAATCTTCGAAATAATGAATATTTTATAAACTTTAAAGATTTGTAACAAAATACAGGTAATTTTCAAAGTAAACCTTCATGGGTGGGTTTCAAAATGTAATCGAGAATAGCAGTATAACATTAGGAGATAGGTTTTTTGGACATGACACATTTAGGAATAAATATTGTTGAATGAAACTTGAATGTTTTCTCTTATTATTTGAAAAAAAAACCAAAAAGAGAAAGTTTAAATGCGAGCAGAATTCATAATTATGCATTTTTATCTATGATTATTATTTTATTATTAACACCCGGCAAATAAAAAAAGGGAAAGCATAGCACACGCAGTAGTAATTGACTTTCAAGAATGGTCGTAATACCTGTGGGATATTAAAGGGAGAAAAGTGTTTTGCAGTAAATAAGTTTTTTCAACCCAAAGCTGTCACGAAGATAATAGTTTAATATTTTATTGCTTTGCCAGCGAGATCAAACAGTTATAAGTTATAGCTATAAGTATAGATGAAATCACAAATTCACATGATTTAAAGCAGCGTCCAACTATCGTTTGATTCTTGGGGAAACTTTCCCCGGTTGGATTAACGAGAGGCAGAACATTACCGATTAAAATGTTAAACGAAACAACGATAGTATGGTGTAGCCCTAATTCTCTAACCAGGTGCATTAATCCCAACAGAGCTTTGCTTTTAACACCGACTCTCAGTATGAATTCAATATACTTTGGCGGGATGTTCTTGGGCATATGTATGTTATAAGTTAATATCCCTTGTACAAATATTTAGGTAGTAACTTTCTTCTCGCATTGCAACACCATAAATTGTTTGGCTTACAATGCATTTAAATATTTGAAGCTTAGTCATAAATCATTTGTCTGTAGTTGTTATGTAGTTTTGAATAGACTGAAAAAATTGTACACGTTTCCTAAAGATTAGCAGGCCATTTGCAACAGTTGCATCTTTATAACTCTTGAAATGAATGTAAAATAACTTAAACTATAAATTGAATATTTTGAAACTCTAGCACAAAACGTACTTGTTTAAAATGAGAAATAATTATAATATCTTAGACTAATAATATCTTAAATAATACGTAATATTTTACGAATGAAATGTGACATGATGAAGCATTGTACATTTTATTTAAAAAATACATGTACATTCTTACGAGAAACCATAATGGAAAAGAGAAAAAACAGAATAAATAAATTTTTAAAGAACCTTAGTACAATTATATGATATTTTACACTTGACATATTAACATATGTATCCTAATTAAATTAACACGTATAACATAATAATTTAGTGACGTGGTGTGTAGGCACCTGAAGACTTTAAATTTTGCATGAAACCTCGTTTCTATGAAGACAAGATTTAGTTCTTTAATGTTGATGATGTCCAGTAATGGAATTTGATTGTTTGTTAATGATGTACACTCTTTTGAATTTTAGATTATATATTTTTAGTGGTTTGAAAACCCATCTGTTGAATAATATGACCATACGTATTTCTTGTATTCAGACACTAGCTTTACTTACATTGAAATCCAATTTTAGTTACACTTGTGTAAGGCACAAAGTTGTTCAAATATTAAAACGTCCATATCGTTCTGAAAACGAACTAGATAATACCTATTTACATATATTTAAATTTTTGTGAAATAAACAAAGCGAAAGTTTACAAAATATTATTGTATGAATTTCATATTTATACGAGAAATTCGCAGTGCTCTAAAAATAAGATATTACAACATTTTATCGTGCAAAATTAATTTAGTATATATGTATTTGGAATAATACACACAGTTGATATTGTGTGAAATTGCTAAAGTTTACAAATTATTATTGTATTTATTTCATATTTCTAAAAGAAAGTCTCAATACCCTTGTTCTAATCGCCCTGTAATGATATGGCACATTTTCATACAGGTTGCACAGACTAAAAAAACTGTATGTTGCCGGTTTTTAAGCAATGAATGTGCGCGTAAGACAATAACGTGGATTAAAGCCCAAACCTCATTATATTTATCAGTTTTCATCATGCATCGCTGCTATTTTTACGCAGTAAGGTATATATTTTAAGTTTGTGATCTAAAGGAGGAGCATTATAAATATAGGTTTTTGTTTTTCAGGTATTAGATAAATACCTTCTCCGTGTAAGTTTACGGATATTTATAAAACACATTATATGCAAAATAGACTAAAATATATATTACTTTAATAATATAAGCTGTATATAGTAAATAAAAAAATAAATAAAAAACGCAAATGAAGTAGTAGTTAACCGTATTCTTCAAGACGGTCCTTAGATGGGTCTATTAATAGAAAATTATGCTTCCTTCAGTTTAAGATACAATCAAAATTTGTATCTACTTTAATGATAATGGCCTTCTAAATATAATTAATTTAATGAGTAAAGCAAAAATTGCAATTGAATACTACAGGATACTATAAATTAAACAACTGTTAAGAGAAACAGTAATTTAATTTTCTATAAATGTGTGATTATAAAACCCTTGATTTATTATATAGACATTGCCATAAATTCACACTTAGCAGAAGGGAGGTAGATTAACATAGGTTAGATAATATAAGACTGTAGACAATTAGTCTAAACGGATTTTGTTAATCTCAGGTTACTGACTTATTTAATCTTAAAGACAGACACAGGGGAGTCTTTCGTTAGATACTTATAATCCCTGGTTGTTGGCACTCTTTAGTCTGTAGAGTTAGATATCTGGTAGTCACTATACAACATGTAGGTTCTTTGGTGATAATAACAGATTTTGATAAGTTGATTATGAAGAAATAAATAAAAATTATTAATACAAAGAAAGTCATTCAAAATATTAAGGAGTACTTTTTCGAGAACTAAATCTTAGAAACATCCTTTCATAACGTCGAAAGAAAATGGTGTGAGCGTTTCTTGGTCGGCCTCAGATGTTCTGACACATGTGGTGATATTGTCGCTCGTTACAGATTGATTGTAAGTTATATGTGATATTGTGTTTTTTTTTTCTTTTCATACAGCTAGAGGAGTCCCGCTTTGTATGAGATTGTAAAGATAAACCTTCAGTTTATAAACGAGTGCTTCCTGTGTAGCCTACCAACTTATGTGATACAAACAAATGCAATGAAACAAAGTTATGAGTATGGACTAAACCTTGAATATGGATATGAATAATGTTCATTGTATGCAATCAAGTTTTGAATGTAGATATTGCTGAAACGACAGCTCCTGAATTTTTTGATATTTTTTCAACTTGTTCCTTTCTTAAATACCTGTATTACGTATTACATATAAGTTTATTCATCAAATAGTAAGAAATAAAGAGTAGTCATTGGTACGTCAGTGGTTCTATCCTAGGAATTTGCCTCAGTTGATTATATTTTGCTTATTTTTATATTTTTTATCGAAAGAAAGAAAAAAATTTTCAGGTACAAAAAGAATGTAAAAAAACCTTAGTCTCAACGTCTAGAAAATATACTTGCATAAGTCGTAACCTGTGCGTGAGAATCGGGTTTCAACAGTCCATGATCAGTTTATACATTAGTTAGTTGATATATTTGTATTATTAATATTATATACATACATAAATGTTTTGTTTATAAGACTTTTTGAACGAAACGATGCACCTGGCTGTGAATTTTGTTATATTATCTACAGAAAGGTACAAATTTGTAGTAAAATTATATACTTTATTAAAAGAATAAATCGTTTCAATTTACATAAACACTTTTTTAAATCCTAAATTCCACATATTTTGATTTCAAAACCGACACAAACATAATGCTTATCCATGAACAACTAATTAACGCTACAATTATCCTGCGTATCTCACACATACATATATTTCTATTTTATATCCGAATCCCGTGGCAATCGTTTAAACGGCTGAAACCTACCGGGGGCAAGTCCTACTTAAACGTACATTGAAACGATGAAGTCAACCCAAAAATGTATAGGCATAGGAATTTTGTATGTACAGAAATATAGATTATTTACAGACAGAAAGCTTGAAAATATTATAACCAACCAAGGACTCCCTGAGGTTTGAACCTACTAGAAGCTGGAAGATCTCAAGAGAGGGAACTGCCAGAGGCCAAGAGCTGCTAGAAGTCGATACTTGCTAGAGAACGAGAGGCTCTAAGACTGAGCTCTTTCGGAGGCCGTGGATTCAAGTGTGGGCCAGGAGCTCCGAAATAGAAGGCAGCAGTTTCCTAAGGCTGCTAGACACTGAAAGTTTTTAGGGATTGATTTCTTGGGTGACGGAAATTCCCAAATATTATAAGCTACCAGATGCCGGTAGCTCGCCTTCGGGATATCCGTTATATGTCAGGAAATACGTTTAATTTACGTTTTTGAATCTTTCAGGAAACAAGTGCTTTAGTATCTTAAATTTCTATCCAACACCCTTATAAACTGCAACCTAAATTTACCCAAATCTTTAGGTATTCCACATATTTTGATTTCAAAACCGACACAAACATAATGCTTATCCAGGAACAACTAATTAACGCTACAATTATCCTGCGTATCCCACACATACATATATTTCTTCGATTTTATCTCAACTGTAAATTTATAGCAAAAGACGGCAGTAAATGAATCCAATGTAACTCTGGCATCTCCAAGTAAAATACTTATGAGCACATTTGAAACCTAAACAATACAACAGGAGTAGATTACATGTGTGTAAAGAGGCTTTGTGAAGAAGTATTCTAAGAAAGAGGGATTATTTATTTGAAATAAAAACGTTGCATAGTGACTGAAGAATGATAATGTGACGCTTAGGTCAATTCTTGGTACTTATAGATATCGACATCATATTCTAAATTAATTTTTTTTATACGTATGGTGGATATTATTTTCAAAATAGTCTATGTTAATAGCAGATTTAGATTCAATTATTAATCTTTCTCAAGTGAAATCAGATCGTACATCGTTGGATAATTGATATATTAATAGATTAAATTTTATAAAATAAAAGTTAAAAAACCTTTTTTATGAAAAGTGTAGATAACGACATCAAATAACAGTAATTTATTTTCGTTTGGAAGTATCGTTTTTCTAAACCTAATGATACTTATGAGTGTGTCACATGACCTTTAATGTTTATTCGGTAGTGCTGAAATAAGTAAAGGAGTTAAACCTGAAATAATCGTTTCTTACAACAACATTATTATTAACTATGAGTTTCCCACATCCTCACAAGGCTTTCCACGTGTTAAAGGACTTTTGATTCAGGTGAATTATATACACTTTATTTATTTCTAGTTTTTTTTCATAATCCAACTTTGAGTTTGCCTTGTAGCAATTTTTATAAACATTTTAGTTTACTCCATTCATAGTTCTTTTTTTTTAATAGTTGAGTTTCTTTTGTTGCTTCGATAAAGAAGATACATATATAAGAAGGTCTTAGAAGCCTACTTGTATAAAAAAAACAACTAAAATGTGTTTTCTAACAGTCTATAAATTTAGAGTAAGAGCTAGATAATAACTTTGACATTGTTGTCTGCATTATAGTATAAATACTGCATAGTTCATATTTGCTAAAACACACAAATAAAAATAAACTTTTACTAAAATTTGAATTTTATTACTCTGCTTTCAACATCGGGTGCAGAAAAGTTTAAAATAAGAAGTGTTGTTATAATAAAGCTTACTCTCTGCTTTAAAGCTTATATATCTAACATGTGGTTAAATTATTTAAATAAATGGCTATATTGTCTTATATCAGTTTACACAGAAAGGTTGATTACTTTTAAAAGGCCCTTTCAACTGATAATATGAGTTTACTGAATATAACTTTGTAGACCAAGATGGGTTTTTCGCAACTTTAGAGGACGTTGGGCCTAGTCCGAAGGGACTTTTAATAGAAACAGGTTAACCACGGACCCTAGCAATATATATAGCACATTTTAGTACAATCAGACCTGCAGTTTTTATGTGATTGAGTAAAACGCACACATGAAAACTGACACATACACTACTACATTTTTATGTATTAGTTTAAATAGTATCGACACATTACATTTAATAGCAAAGAAGTTATGCTGGTTTAGTATATTTTTAAATGGAAATTAAAAACAGATAGCTGGTACTAACTGGTATTATACCAGAAATAAAAAGCTGCTAAATTAAAAAAGGTTTTCTGAATTCCTCACAAAAAAATGAAGATCAAATATTCACAGTGAAAAAATTGCATCAAAAACTAAAATTTGACTAGATGAATGTGAAAATGTTGATATACAAAGGGGTTTGTTAAATTAAAGTCAAGCTAACTATATTTATATAATATAGTAAGCTTAAGAAGTAAGCATCACATTACGTATGAATACATATTTATTCAATAAAAATATTTGCATTTGAGTATTCAATTAAGCTACAGTTTACCATACTGTTGGTGCTTAACTCCACATTCACATTTATTCAACTCTTCGCACCGTATGTTTAATATGTTTATAATTTAGTTATTTCTTAACACACTGATGTACATTTATGGCCAAAAACTAATTTTTTAAAAAAGGATGTATGAAATATAAATTAAGATAATGTTAAATAACATATGCCAATTTTAATGAAGTATGGAAAGAAAATGATTCAGGGTTGCCACTGCATTTTGTCAAATACGATCAGCAGAGAACTTGTCATTTACTAATAGAATTCTATTTCATGTTATGAATCATTAAGTACAATAAGTATAAACACTAGCATAATCTTAATAATGTGTATGCGTACATAAAGAAAAATTTGTTTGCTTAGAATCCATTTAAAAAAATATATATATTCGATCTTATATGTGTAGTCTAATGTGACCGTCTCAATATTTAAGCAAGTGTAAATGGTTTTTCGTTCAACATAACATTAACGTCACACATTTCTCCAAGGCTGGTTTTCAGTCTTCTTTTTATATTAAAATAATTTAAAATTTAAAAGTTTATTAGTACTAGTTTTCATGAGGAGATACGCAAGTTGCAGTTTATAAAATCTTCTTAGGCAGGAAAGTTATAGTAATAAAGATTCTTCTGTAAAGTTCTCAATATTAAACCGAATACGCTGTAACAAAGTGACATGATGTGTACATGTGACTAAAAATATGAAACAAAAAACTTCACTAGGTGCAATATATACTCATTTGCTACCAAGGAGTCCCAAGGGAGCCGAAGTTGAATAGCAAGTGGGTGGCAAACAAAGTGGTAACGGGGAAAAGTTTTTGAATGGAATAGTTACTCTGTATCTCAACTCAAATTACGGATAAAACACTCTTTAGTGACCAAGGTGACTGTTGGTTTGTTTGATGACCTCCTTTCCATGATAAATTAGCTGCAGTTGTGTCAGATAGACAGCAGATTTAAGCTGTCATTGTTTTACAGCGCCGTCAATAGAAGATTGAGAGCTTTGTTTTCTCTTTGAGTAACATACCAGTTATATAGTATATTGATTTTAAAATAGCAATAGGTTAGGTATTATGCCTCAGATTACCTCGGAGAGAAATTGGCATAACAGTAATACATCATGAAGTATGAGTCAAGATTGAAGCTAAAAAGGATTTTGCAGAAAATCCAATTTAGGTAATAATGAAAGTGTCAGGGAATCTGTGACGCCCCTGAGTCATCGCTGCCATAAACTGTCCTCTACACTTCTTAAGGGATTCTTAACGGAATGTTTCATCCTTCCTCGTTGTTTCAAGTCTTTGCTGTTTTTAGCATATATTTTATTACTACTCTTATATAGAAAGTAATTTATTATAACAATCCATTATGGTAAACCACTAATCTATATTATTAAAATAATTTCTTGATTTTTGAATGGCAATGTTAGGTATATAGGCAAACAATTTTTGTCGTCGCAGTTGATGTAACTATTTTTACGAGTATATATGGTATTAACCTAAAGCTCTTACACTCTAGATGTGCCTTTGTGAGTTTGTAATTTAGTGCCTCTCCCCCCTGTGCATCTGAATTTCCAATGTAAATTTTAATATTAATTTCTTTTAACAGCTAATTACCAACACAAATACGTGCTGTTTACTAACTCAAGGAGGCATTAAAAAACTTGATATGAGGTAATTGGTTACAATGACTAAATCTTACTAGAGATGACCATGGAATAAGTTTGAATAAATGTTTAAATATAATGCTATAAATATAAGTATAATAGTAATAAATATCATTAAAAGTGTTTTGCTCATAATTAAATTGAAATTTCGATTAATAACAATAACAACGTACCTTCGTCAAACTCTTCAAACTGTAGCCATACATTACTATAGTTTCGACTTTCAATAAGTCATATTCTGGTGTTGGTGTCAATATATATTAAAAGCCGCATTTGTTTATGAAAGGCCTATAAAATGTTTTGTTTCTCGTTATTGTTTATTTATTCGTTATATTTTGTGCTGTGTTCGTAAATTTTGAACTATGATTACTCTAAATCGATATTCCTCGCTTTTAATATTTATTGGCATCGACACCATAAGATGACTTTATAAGTCTAAACTATGGTAGTGTATACCTACAGTTTCAAATATTTGACCAAGGTACGTTGTTATTGTTACTACTCAATCAGCAGTTCAAGGCTGTTTAATATGGGAAGAATGATATTTAGAAACCGTACTTACTATTTCCATTACTTCCTTAGATAAATTTATTGTTTACATTTTGTTAGTGAGCAACAGATGACATTGTGAACACTGAAGCAACACTGAAATAACAGCTTACATTGTAAACTAATTGTGAATGGTACTAATTTAAAGGTACCTAAGGATAGTATTAGGAGCATTTAGACGGTATTTTCCTAAAGAAAGGGGATCAAGTGGCCGCGACAACATTAAGAGAACATCCCTCCTAATGACAAACTCGGGCGAGAGAAGTGAACTCGCTTAGCTCGCACTTAAGAAACGTGAGAACCTTACACTTTGTCCCTTGGTTTAGTTTGCATAAAAACGTTTAGAAAGCACTAAGATGTCTACTATTTTACTTTAATAATTATAGTACAAAAATTAATTTTAGAATTTAAATTAAACTAAATTGCGATGCTTCTATTGAGATCACTACAACTACTTTTTGATAATGCAGTTTCGGACACGTGCTATTATTGATAACTGAGGAAAATTTGCAATCTTGTAATTTATAATAATCACATAGTTAAATCTATTGAGGTACATTGAAAGCGGTAAATAAATAGTAAATCATTAGGAAAATGATAAACAACATATATGATACTCTAATTGAATCTGAGGAGGAACCCGAATTAAAATATCACATGATTTTATGAAAGTACAATGAACACTAATGGGAAAGGTATCAAAAGAATCGTAATATACTACGTCTTTGGTACTTTACTTGTTTAACTTACTCAGTACTAGCCAACACGATTAAGGTTACAGAAGAGGCCGAATGAGTGCTCTACACTTTTAAAAGAATAGCAGATTTAGTCAATGAGTTTTCAGATTGCTGGGTAAATACTTAGGCGTGAACATGTGTTCACAAATAAAAAAAAACACCTAAATCATGGAGAAAAAATTTGAAAACTCAAAATGAAACTCATTTCCAAATACAAAATAAATAGTGTAACAGCATAACTATTTCTTAGGATACAAATTGTATGATCAATCTTCTCCTTGCTGATTGGGAAAAGGAAGAATAATAAAATAGTCTAATTAACAAAAACCTTGTATTATGGGGAATGGTTAATAAAGAATTAGTCTAATGAGATCACCTGGCTAGATCATGAGGTACATCTGATTACCTTCAGACATCATAAGAACAGTGGTATTATGTACTGCACCCTCAAATTGCCTAGTGTTTGCTTTTTTAGAGTTTCTTCAGACGCGAATGCACCACGCTGTAATATATTGAGAAAATTATTACAATAATTTCGTAATGAAATTGCACTTAATATATCTTAATAATTTATCGTGTAATTTTTTATAACAATCATAAATATAGCGATAAAGACCAAAGAGTCAACGAAACAAAATATTTATTTGTAATATTTATGTAAGTTGCTTTGCGGAACACACTATTTACGATTAAATGCTATGCGTTATGTTCTTATAGTTACTTTGAATGTATAATTGTTTGAATATGACAATGGTAATGTAAATGTTACACTTGCACAATCACTCCAGAATTGTTTTATTGAACGGAAATGATTGATTTGTATTATAAAAAGTATGGTATGAAACTGATTCAGAAATTTTGTAAGAATTTAAATATACTTAGGAAATAGTTTTTATTTTTCCATAAAGTAACGATCGAAATATACAACCTGCTTGGCGTCTGTCTCTATGTCATGAGTTCTCTCTCTCTTGCAAAAAAACAACTGGGTGGAAAATTATTTTAAATAAATTAATCAATCCTTATAAAAATAAGTCTATTAAATATTGTGAAACCATCCAAATAGGCAAGGCAAACACAAACTTGACAGAAATTAAAGTCATTAATGTGCCCTGAAATAGTTAACAGTCAAGTTATCGCGGATTCTGATTCCAAAATTTGCCAATCCGAGCAGACGGCTATGCCTAATGGACTGTTTTACGTTATTTGTCTTTAGTTTCTGATACTCGAGGGGTTTAGTGGTAAACTGCACTTAGGAAAGTTTATATCCAAATGATGTTTATTTTTCCAAATGATAAAGCTCCTGTTACATTGGAATTAATTAATCACTACTGCAGTTTAAAAAATTACTGAAAAGTACCGTGAATTAGTTTTTAAAGACGAATAAAGGGCTGTTCACGAAGATAAATATATGAAAATAATACTGTCATATTGATCAGGTCATAGAAATCAGAAGGATTAAAATTAGAACCATTAACAATAACATAAACAATCTACCACGCGGTGTGCGCTCTTTCCTCACGTTACGGATTATATAGGGCGTTCACAAAATAGTATCACAAACTTCTGTCGCTTATAGTACTGTTCGTTTCAAACAAAAAATCATATTAAAATAAGTTGAGAAATATCCCGTTTAGCTACAAGCCGCCTTTTCGATTTTCTTATAAACATTACCATTACTAAAAATAGTTAAGCTATGGAAATAAAATTTAACTCATAGCTTTGAGTAGATAAGAGGAAAAAATTTGTGTTATTAGCAAAGTGGCGTCTACTCAATGCGAGCTCGACCACTTTGAAGGCATGCTTGCACAAACCGAGAGCAGTAAACATTTTATCTTTTGATAGGCATCAGCTGTATTACATCAGTTATAAAATAAATTAATAATACCATCTTGACATTTTCATAATAACCACAAGGGTACTTTTTCTAATGAAATCCGTCAATGCATAAGCAAGCGCGGTGACTTTAAAAATACGCTCGCACGACCCTGAGGATAGTTACTCTTTATTTAGTTACTTTATATTGTATGAATTTATTTTTCAAAACAAGAACATTTGAAAACTTTGTTTTTAAAATATGGAGATATAATAAGTCGACATGTTTATTCAGAGGCATAAATTTTCAGTTCAATTTTGACATTAATATTATACTTTCATTAAGCTCAAATGAATATGGTTCGTAGTTAATTGAGAATACGGTACGACTATATTAGTCAACTGTACAATATTTTTGCAATGATGAATCATTTGTAGTGTGACTACACAAATGGTTTCAAATAGGAAGTGAAATAATCAAAAGGACAAAAGTAGTTTTATCAATAACATTATACTAGAACTAGTACTCATTCTTTTTGAGAATAAATTAAGATATATTGAGTGGAATAATAGGTATAAATTTAGATTTCAAAATTTTTGGAAAAGCTTAGTTAAGATATGCGAGATACACACAACTGTTTGGTACAAGTATTTTCTTTGTCAAGCCAACGAAACGAAGGATCAACATCGTGAGATGTTGATATGCTTGTTTAATTCATAACTCACCATATTCCCGTAGTGAAAGTGTTATTGCTTAACAAGAACGATTTATTACTTCGTACGAATAAATAATGTAATAATGCACGGTTGAATATTTTATAAATACCATAATTTAGATTTACGGTATATCAGTGAACGCTCGTCACAATATATTTTTGGACCACTCCATGTGCTAAAAAAGCGTTCTTAAACAATACTGTTATCTTCCTATAGGTAAACATTATTCACAAAATATTTTGCAAAGCAATAACACTTATAAAAAGTCTAGACCCATCCGGATGGTTCTTTTTGTAAAATTTTCGTTGAAATCCAGGGAAGGCTTGTATAAAAAATATAAAACAAAATTTACTACGATATGAAATATAACCGGAAGGATAATGCTAACAAAGTTTCATTTAAAATTCTATTGCCTTTTGAGATAGAATATTCTGTAGAAGGACAGCTAGGCAAACGAACAAATAGACATGTGAAACTGCCAGCCTCCAGAGTTATAGATGTTTGCTAACGCTAAGCAATTAAATTTAAATTGTTTGAAATTATAATTTTTAATAATTTTAATACTTGAAAGGAAAAGTTTGAAAAACTTATACCTGTTTTGCTTTTATCAAATTGAGTAATAAAAACACAGTCTCCTTTAGTTTATGACAATGAAATTTGAATTAAGGCCATTCGGTTATCGGTAGATTTAACTTTTTATTTATTAGAAACAACAATTCAAGATTGTTGTTTCTAGCCCCTGGGGGGCTATAAAATAGAAATATGCCTTTCAGACCTTATTTCTTTGATAAAAGAATGGTTTGATTAATAGAATTGCTTTGTAAATCCAGTATGAAAGTAAAACATTATACTTGGAAAATAGTCAATTATTGGTCAAGAAAATGGGCATGAGCAATTTAAATGAGAATATTCCAAATTGAAAAAGATGTTAATGTTTGACGAATAAAACACAACAGTTCAAGCTTTGTAAAGAGCAGCTGAAGTGACCACAACGATAGACGGAACATACGCCTGCAATGAGCATCTCTGGACTGAGAAGTCAGCTCACTTAGTTCACACTAACAAGGTGACAATCTTTCAATTTGTTTATTATATTTTATTATATTCTGGAATTGTTCAGATTGCAAGTATGCTTTATTGTTTGTACAACACTTCCTTAATAATCACTTTGCAAATTTATAGCATGTTATCGTCCAAACACCATATAATCATCCTTTGCCCGAACATTGGAATAAATTCTTAATATTTCTTTAAAGAATCAACTGATATTATTATTATCTAAATAGGCTCAATTAGCCTCATTATAAAATTAAAAATCGATTATTATAATATTTTCAACTTTGTAATGCAGTATGTACCTTGCTCTTAGATATAAAATTAAACCACTGAAACGGCTCAGTCAATACTGAGATGTGTCACCCTTCTAGACATAACCTAACATAGAACTTGTTAGAGAATGTGACACAGTGTTTCCCTCCCAGTACCAGGCACCGCACTAAAACACTGAGTATAGTGATTTAAACTGCTTGTTTATGCACTCCGGAAAGGTCTGTTTCCCTTAATAACAGAGCTCATTCTTTTATAGTACTAGCTGCTTAATATTCTCATGTAATCAATACTGCATATAGGTTGATGTAGTAAATTACGTATATATGATTGCCTAGGGAAGTCTGATGCGCAATAACAATAATAATACGAAAATATTACTTTATATTGCTCCAGTGGAAGTAGTATATTTCGTTACTAATCTCGAAATGATCTGATACAGGGTGAAACTGCATTTACGCACGAGGTGAAGCCTACCGTGGTAAATGCTATCTCTCCGCACAATAACACTTTCGAGACGAGTATTGTACGATACTTTTCGTTGCGACGCAAAAAAGCACACGAAACCTTTAAAATAAAAATCCGAAATTTTACAGTATAATAAGTATTCTTCCATAAAAAATACAACACTACTTCATAATTCACTAGCAGTTACGCACGGCTTAGAGCGCAATTTCTTAGACTTTGCACCTGTATGGCATCTGTTTGAGTGAATTATATTTCCAAAGTATAATACGAAGTCTGCCATTACATATGTATAAAATATATTGTGGCTAATAATTAATCTTATTATAAGTTAAAGCCAGCCATTTAAAATATTTTACGTGTTATTTAATATATATATATATATATAATATTTTTTAAATATTAGTATAGTGATATAGCTAAATTTTAAAATAATATACTTAATGGACTTATTTCTTAGAAATTTAGCCATTAGTCACATCAGAAATTCTCAGCTAAAAGGAAGGGAAATATTGAAACCTCATTAAAAACCAGTAAGAGCACTTCCTTTGACATATAAAGCCTAATGAGATCGCATCTCAGCTTGTCTTTACAACCGAATGTCAACAGCAACAGTTTGAAGTGTAACACTTCTTAACTTTTAACTTGAGTCCGGAATATTTTGATACAAAATAACTACTTGCCATTCATTTAATATAAAATGGTGGTATTAAATAAGGGTGTTTGTTAATTATGTGTGTAATTTTATCACGATTTATCAGATTGTAAAGTAATTTAAAGTATTGGAGATCATGAAAATATCTTGAATAAACGATAAGGGACAGGAGTGCACAGATTGAACTAAGTAAGTTTGAAATATTTTTACTCAAACAAATCAACTCACGGATTTTCTTGCTATTTTCAATTAAATATTTTTAAATAGTTTAATAGTTTCTCCAAAATATAAGTATTGGTTATGAGAAAATATTCCAGTCTCCAGATTCACTTGAAACTAATTAATTGGACTTCAAGTTTAGATATCAATGTCTTGGGATCCTGAAGTTAAAAATAAAAATTGTTTTTACAACTGCAAATTAAATAGACAAGTTTCTTTGCAACTTTCCATTATATTTAAATGAATACCTCCAACTATTTCAGCAACACTTGACATGTTTTAGTGGAGGGACTTTATGTCCGTGTAGTAATCTTAGTGAAAGCACTTGTGATGTAATATATAGAACCCTATAATATTCTTGTATTGGATTTGGACATGTTTACGATAAGTATTAATTTCACTGTTCATTTTTAAAAGATAAAAATAAAAGAAATTTCCGCGGCCTCTCATTCCAGTTTCCAGAGTTATTCAGATCAAATGCATGACATAGTAACTTTTACATTTTTCCCGATCAAGAAACTTGGACTGGTACTTAAATAAAAATAGTACTTCCGCACATGTAATTTGCTTTTGGTGTTATATTAGCAATAAAAATGGTGTTGCCTCAATTAAGAACACACACACACACACACACACACACACACACACACACACACACACACACACACACACACACACACATTAAGCTGGTGTGAAAAGTCTTTTTTTTATGTGACTACTTAAGGCCATTATACTTTACTTGTATAGTCTTACTAGCGTTTCAATTGACAAGATTACAAAAAAGGATTCAGTTCGTTTGAAACAGCTCTAATTTAGTCAAAAGGGGACTACGTTTGGCAATTTTAATCTTCCAGCCTAAGATATTTTGGGTATTGGTAGTCTGCTGTACACATACTACACAAGTGCTCACATTTTCAATTCTAAAAAAGCAGAAATATATAAAACAAAATATACTCCTTTTAGGGAAAAACTATTTTAGCTCCTATGGGTGGTTGGCAGTCATTACAAAAATTGTTACTTTTTCCATATAAACCGTAATAAAAGTGTGTTTAATATGTACCGTTCTGGCCATCGAGAAGTTAAATAGCAAAGATGTAGAATTGTAGGGATATGAATATATTTATACGTATAGGTTGTTGATCATTATGAAAATGCTTTCACGTTTGTACGTAAAATTTCGTCTTTCTAGGATATCGGGAAGTTGAAAAGAAATTATAATTACTTTAGAGTTCCAATTCCGTTACAATCTCTATGGATAATCGATCTTTAAAATGCTTTAGTTTTACTACTTAAGAGGAATACGCGTGTCAAATTTTAACTTTTTGTTATACCGGGAAGTTAAATAATTAGTGACGAGTAAATTTGTGAGTGACGGCTTTGCCTTTTATGTAGAGAAATAATACCCTATTAATACCCTCCTTAAATTGTGGTCTTCTTACAAAATAATAATCACAAAATACTAAAAGCTTGTTTTTAGATCTCAACAAAACTTAGTCTGTTTAGTTAACGAACTCTGATTCATTAAACGAGCTTTAATTCAACCACTTTTATGAATCTTCCATGCCAGATCACCTGAGAAAATAGGTATTTGCAAACAATATATTGTAAAAGAGTAAACAAGATCCCCGTCTCTATGTACGCGTACAATAATAAGCCCTGTCACCTCTGTACACAATAAATCATCCAAGATAAAAGACACGTATGAATTATCAGGAGACAACTATGTTCAGCAAACAGCAATGATGTGACCATGTACTGTCGGATGTTGTCTGTAAATGTAGCCACAGACATTCAGATACTGCATCGTAAATTACGTCATTGCTTGCTTCCTGCGATAGTACTAAACATGCATGTGTGTACTTACTGTGCTGCATACCTCTAAACATACAAACACACGTTATACATCGCGACAAAACCTGGTTGGAGTTTATGCCAGTCGATAATGCTTCGTAACTTGCCGTAAATCCCTTTAAACTTATGCGTTTTGAACTTAACATACTAGTTGTGTAAACTTGACTATTAGTCACGCAATAGCTTGCGGTACGTAGCCTACCTAATTCATCAGTTGCAGTTAGATAACGCTTCGATTTCCGGATTACTATAACTGGCCATTATAACTTAACTATAAATGAAAAGGTTACGTGTAGTTCGGAATGGTTCATGGTAGGTTATAACCTATAACATGGTGTCTGATTAGATTAATCAGAGATACAAAATTCCACTAACCATTCACTACGTAAAAAATCACTGCATAGCATAATATTATTTTGACTTTTAATTAAAATTCATATATTTGTTCAGTACAAACTACTAATTTTTAACATTTTCATATTAACTTTTCAGGTATACTGTATATGCAGAACCAGTTATGTCAGTGCATGTATAAATGAGAAATAAAAAAGAATTTTCTTTACAACTCTTTAGAAAAAATAGATTTTTAATATCACATGTATAATCATGATATCCATTAATTAGTTCTATATATACCTACACATTTATTCCATGAGATTGCATGAGTGTGATCCTTTGTAACATAGAATCTCGTGCAGCATGTAAAAATTAAATAGTCCATATTTGGATATTCTTGTATGTGCTGTATATGCGGGTTGTGTTTGTTGTTCAATTCTGTGTGAAAGCTTGTATTTACTAGGGTTAATTTGAAGCATCCTTGAATGACATACAATCCAATTTAGGATTCCACGTAAGTTAGTATTCTTACAATAACTGAGTACTAGACATATCATTGCAAGCCTTGACATTTGGATGTATTATTTATTAATAATATAAAGACGCCTAAAGTATTTATTTCAATACTATTGCTAACGCATTAAACAACATTTTACTAGTAACAACACAGGCTTACAATCTTTCACGTACTATAGTCAATATATTTCCCTGCGCTTAGGTGAAGGTCCCGCCAATTGTGGGTTTCCATAGTGGAAGTTTAGTGAAATCTGTTTCCTCTTTTCTGTATTATGCCTCTGCAGTGACGTTTAAAATGCATTTCTGTACTCCGTATTGTCAGTAGACTCTCTGCGAGCCAGGACTGATCTTCAAAATAAACAAGAGCATATAATTGTTAATTTTGACCTTTCTGTGTACTATTACATACATTTTACAATGTTACTTCATATTATCATACAATGATTTTGTCATTTGCGTTTATTTCCGACATGTATTTCCGACATGTATTTCAATAACATTAAATCTTTGTATCCATGTATAAACCGCATACTAATAGTACAACAACGTCTTGCTCTTATCGAAGTACTTAATCATAAAATAGGTATTTTGACACGTGATTTTATTAAGAAATAATAATATAAATTAAATTTATACAACTAAAACCAATACAAAATTACAGATGGTGTGTGAAAAACCACTTAATTACGTACCACACTATGCGAGTCTAGTTGTAAAGCGAACTTTTTTAATATATCCGTTTTTAATCAATAAATGCCTAAGTAAATTGATTTAACGCTATAGTGTACGACTTTATATTGTTGAATCAAGAAAATGTGTTACGCTTGAGATCAAAGACAGAAATATTACGCTCTACACACAAACCAAAGTGGTCCAATATGTTACTGGCCACAATATCCCCTGGAAAACGTTTCTCTTTTGAGATATTGATAAATTGAGCAATTTGTACATTCCTCGACTTGAAGTGATTTCTCCTTTCCTTGAACAAACATAACATGTCAAGCAATAGCTGTTATGATTGTAATGTGATTGTAGTGCTCGTTCAATGAGATGATAAACAAACTAAAATGTGAGAATACTCATTATTATTTCATTACAAAATATTTAAAACTCATTTAGTGGTACTGTACAAAATCTACAGATCGGTTACCAAGATATGTATCGATAATGCATTTTTAAGGAAACCTAAAGCTATGTGCCCGATAGTTAACATTTGGAATACTTAAAGCATTACGTCGTGGTCGTTCTTCATCAGATTTGGTGCCTCGCAACCTAGGTCACTTGCCACTTGTTCTGACTTTGCGTTGGGTTTGATTACAATATACACCCCCCCCCCCCCACTTAAGTTATTCCAATTCTGCCCACGCGGCGCACTAGCATTGAGCAGATGAGTTGTGAGTAATACACACCATCTCAGTTTTGGCGATCACTACCTGAAGAACGAGGTTATCTATCCACTCGATAACTCGTCTCATAACCTGGTTCCGTCTAATGTAACCCAATTAAGGTATCCACGATGTTATCACCACGGCAAAATCGTTCTCAGAACCCAACAGGAAGTTATCGTTCGGCGTCTCAATTCGGTATAAATTGTAATACGAGACGTTCCTGAGATCAGGGTCCAGAATTAATCTACAGCTCTAGAAGTGACGGATATCTTGATTGTCCCATACAATTATAGATTTTTCTTGTAGTTACTCAAAATTACCAGGACTAGTTTAGGACTACGGAGTTAGTTCGAACGCTTTCAGCGTGTCGGTCCACCATGCAGAGTTGAACCGCGGTCTTCACGTCTTTTAGTAGGTTATAAGTAAAAAATTCTGATGTTTTAACTAATCACACTACACTGACGTGGTTCAGAGTGTTTTATGTTCTTTTGTGTCCTAACACATGACAAAACCGTTACTCGATATTTGCATTAAACTTATAAAGTATTAGATTAAATTATAAACTAATAGTCAAATAGAAATACGATAAGTGGCTGAGCGCTATCGAAGCTGGAATAATCGAGGGGCTGGAAAACATCTGTATGTTTATCCGTTTGTATATTCACACTAGGACTCTTGAATGGAAAGGACACGTGATACGTAGGTGACAAGATTTGATTTTAGCACACACGCGTTTTAGTATCTTCTCTGGCTCATTGGAGCTTTTATTGCTTAGAAAATAGGTTACGAAACCTGATTTAATGAGTAAATATGCGAATATGTCTCATAAAATGGTACACGAATGTAGGAATAGTACAGAAAGGCAGTAAGTAGTTTATCTGAAACTCGACATTTGTTAACGGGATACAATAGGGGTTGTTTACTTGGCAATTAATTTCTATAGCCTTGTGATTGGATAGTCGTGGATGATTGGATAATATGTAAGGGCAATTAAAGGCGTTGGTGATGTGATATTTTGGTTAGGGAAGGTGTCGGTATAAAAACCGCATCTCGGCGTCTTTTTTGAACGTTTTTCGGAGTTGATTTATGTGCGTTTTCTAATTCTAATTCTACTACTCCGAGATTTTGCGTAAATTACTCTTTTATAGTCGAACTAATTTTATCATAAGGAAAATTTTAATTTTAACTGTTAGCTTTCTATTTCAAGAATTATTTTGCTACAGAAAAGGAATTAGGAAAAATTAGAAATTACTAAATAATTTTTGAGAGAGTACATGTTGTCGCAAGTATTTTTCAAGTATACTCGTAGTTTTACATTTTAATATTAGTTAAGGATTACTTGCAATATAAAATTAGTACACAAAATTCAGAACAAATTTAGTAATAATAATAAAGTTTGTAGTAAATAGTGTTATATGAAATATAGTTAAATTACAGTTTTAAATTTCAATCGGTATCAGCAGTTACATGTAGAGACACTCGTGGTACGAAGAAGTTTTTAGTGCGTGGTAATAACAATGTAAAGTATTATTTGGTTTATAGCAAAGAAAAGCACAACTTATTTTAAATTAATTATTTTATTTTACTACAATTTTATAATAAAGTTAAAATTTCAGTTAACTTTAATAACATTTATTTTTTACTTTAAACAATTAAATTTTTTCTGAGAAACATTTTACAAAACTGTCGTGTAAGCTTTTAGATATTAAATCAAAACTATTATAAATAGATAAATAATCCGTATTCTATGCTGATTTTAGCTTTATTAATAAACCATTTTTATAGTGATTCAATAAAGTATTCTTATGACCATTACAATATAATTTATTAGTTTTTAAACTAAAAAAAGTGCAGTTGAACTAAACAAAAAAATATTTAACATTTCGCGGATCTTTCTACAAAGTTGTCATTCTTAGAAGTAAAGCTAGGCGAGAAATTTATATTACACGAGTTATTGTTAGTTGCTGCTCATATTACCCCTAATATTACCTAATGAGCAGTTGATCTCTCTTGGCAAACATTGTCCATTGCAATTTAATTATAAATATTATTTTAACGAAGAAATTCAGGATTTCTAACAGTAAATAACTGTATTTAACCTATTATACTATTTCAAGATCAGTCGAACCATTCTTTGATCCAAAACTACATAAAATAAACGCGAACTAAATACGTAGTCTCTATCTTAGATTAAAAGCATAATCTGTTCCTGCAACTGTTGAGTGATAAATGTATTTCCATTATTATTTTTGTAAAAAACTGCTGATTTAAGAAACAAAATAAATGTCCGTGAAACATTTTATTTTCATGAATACTGTGATACCACATCTTGGCATTTCTTTGCAGTCGTTTATCAGGAATCTAAAAGCAGACACTCATACGTATAGTCTGATACACACTACTCATAGTGTTTCAATAATTTAGATAATAAAAAACCAATGGCTCAACTCGTTAAATTGTTTGTTATCAAAATAAAAGTTTTTTATCTGTATAATTAAAGATGATATAAAATTATTGTTAAGAATAATGGTATTAATGCAATTTTCAGGAATGCAATGATGTAGATGCTCACCCAATATATTTAGAAATGTTATAAAAATCTAAATTTTCGATTATAATTATTTAAATGCCAATACAAAATATGTAAATTTTCTTGATATTTACAAAATAAAAATAAACTTCTCTTGCCTTGGTGATAACATCAATACACTTCCCAATATTAAAAGGTGATGTTTTCTTTATTGCGTGAATAATACATTGAAATATATTTTGATTTGTAGATAGTAATCAATTTTCCTCTTAATAATGAAGTAAACACGTCACTGTGCTGGACAGTAAAGAGATTAAAAAATCATCTTAAGACAATAAAAGCATTGTATGGAATAAAACTTGGTATTTATGAGGTGCTTGAGCAAATATTGACGTTTTCACCCAGTAGGATATCAAACAATGTCAGGTTTGTTTGGGCAGAACTCATCGCATTAAAAGACAGGGTGATTTATCAAACAGTCTATCAGATAGTATTTTTAGTGCTTTAGGTGTGTTTCTGTATTTGTATAATTTAATTCTATTATCCATAACGATATTCAAGTTCACATGTATAATAACTCAATATCTTAGTATGATAAAATATTAATTATGTTTTTAGAAAACATGCTCTATAATATGACTTAATCAAAATGAATTCACAGTCATTGTTACAGATATTTTACACATTTAAAAGGTTTTGGTGTAAAAAAGTACCAATACTCATTAAAAATTAAATGAATATTGAACGTCAAGAGATACCTCTGTATACTATACAACCAGTTAGTTTGAATTATTATTCTTACAGTTATATGTTAATTTATAATCATCTAAATCCCTAGTGTAAGATAGGAAAATAACAAACTGCCCAGGAAAATTTATTTCTTGAAATTGTCTTCTCTACTACACACATCGAATAAAGATCTAACATGAACATGACATTACAAAACTATAAATTACTAAATGTTTATTTAGGTATACCTGCACGATTTAGGAGGAAAAACGTAAACTACTGTCTTACCAGTCTTACAAGTAAATATAGGTTTAAGAACCTCTCTCTAAGACTTGCACCAACGGCTTAAAGATTGTTGAATCGTTATTTGGGCCGTTTTCCTTCCTTTTGAATAATATTTTTTTTAAACTTCAGTTTTTAAAAAGGTAATAGATATTATAATTCTGTAAGGACGACTAAGCTTTAAAGCTCAGTAAGTAGGTCTGCACCTTGAATATTCTGTTAGGGCAAGATAGAGAAAAAGTATTAATAACACAAATGCGCAAATTGAATCCCCTGATGTATATCGGTTAGAGGTTCCCATCTGCATGGTTACTGGACGTTGCACGGCTAGACTGCCTCGCTGCTTGCCTTCATTATACTTTTTGAAAAACATACTTTACTGAGTTCTTATTGAACTTAGCCCAATCGTTGATCCCATAATGTATTGTTAAGATTTTAGTTGATTAATTTCAATACTTATACTAAAGTATCTTTTTACAATTAACACATTTTGGATTTTTACAGCTCACGGGTTAGTTCAACTCTTTAAGCCACCAACTCTATTACATTTCTTTGTCATCGGAGTCCTATAATTGGGTTAGTTTTAACAAAGCATACCAGTCGTGGGGCTGGAGAAATGACTTTCCTCTTTGCCTGAATATCTGCTTTACTGTCCGCTAGATGTATTCAGAACAAATTCACCTTTGGACACAGTCATTTGCAAGAAACTTCATTTCTCTATGAGACGCATTAAGCTCAATCCTGTTTTATGTCATGACATGGAGCATCAAACATTTCATTTCTGTGTACCTCCCCGCACAATATCTCAAAAAGAAACTAACCTGTAGGCTTAAAATTCAACACGAAGCTATATGAGAAACATCCAGCTGAATGATGGTTTACATATTCAGCCATGGTATATAGTTCTGTATTAGCAAAAATTTACAACTTTAGAGAAAATCAGAGAATAAATAAATATTTAATCAAAATATGTGCTTTTATATGACATTTAACATATGTTTAAATTAGTAACATATGTGGCTTAACTATCCGTAAGATATCTTAAGAAAACTGACATTTGATGAAATTTCATATGAAATATTTTTTCTACATAGACAAGAATGATTGCAATGATGGTGCATGGCCATGTATAGAATTAGGCTAAGCGTCACTATGCCTTAGTAGGCTGGAACAATTTATCTTTTACCTTACGGAAGGATGTATAAATTACTTTTCTTTATGACTGAAAATCGTTTAAAGAATTAAATCAATTAAGACTTGATACCTTGTTTCCTGTTGTAAGTCACTTTATTGTTGCGTTCACCTCCTTTTTTAATAAATTAATTTACAATTTGCAGAATACGACAAAGTTTCGTAAGAAACAACTTCATCGTCTGCCAGACAATGTTTATACTCGGAACACGGACATGCTATACAGTGAGAAGTGCAACTGTCCAGATATTGGGCTGGATAATTCAATGGTCAATTCCATTAACTGCTCATTAACACAATTAAACCCTTGGATGTATTGTCATCACTTTATTACAAAGTTATCACACCCATTAATAAATATCTTTAATTACCTAAACCGATAAAACCATACATTGAAGTGCCGTACAGAAGGTAGCACACATACGCATATACAGAATAAAGGACTGCCCTCTTACAGTTTTACCATAAAATAAACAAAATTCTTTCCTGGAAAAAGAAGCCCATAAAAAAACTTTTAAATCCATAAAACGTTTCTATTAAATTTTTTGTTCGGACTTTAAATAAATATTAAAGTTCGGACTTTTGACCTCAAAATTTTTGTCCCTTTGAATAAGAAGAATTTCTATACAAGTTTCACGTCTCTTTTGCCTTTATATCAAGAGGTATCGTGCAAACTACAAACTTACATACAAATAGACATAATTACTATTGAAATTTTGAACTGAAAATCAATAAAGATCTTCCTTATACCAAGTGAGGTCTTAATAATATCGACAGATCCTACAGAACGTATGGAAACAGAAGCACACAGACGGACATTCAGACGGAAGAACTGCCCTTTTACTTTTTAACCATAAAATCAATTGTTCTTCAACGTATAATTAAATGTATACTAGAGTACACTTACTTATTTATCCACGAACAAAAAGTTCAAGAGTATAAAACATTACACAATCGTGGTATTAATAGTACCAAAAGATGGTCTATAATCGAATTTTCACAATGCTACGAGAATACTATCTGTTTCCTATGGTGTATAGTACCACAGGAATTTAGTGATATCCTCGCAAGTAGATATATAATATTCTCACAAGAGGTGAAAAATCAGTTTTTAGTCCCATCGTATTATTGTAGTTGTTTAAAATATATAAAATTTCAAGAAGGTTTGCATCTATGTACAAAGTTTTTAGTACCATTTCTGTTGCCTATGCATGAAACCGGCCACAACAGTTTTAGCGGTGATGAGATATGGCCCCACTTTGCATTATTTATTCGACATTGACAGAGAAAACCTTTGTCATGGTATCGAACAAAATACTTAAGATGTCACATTCTTGTTGATTTGACTTCATCAGTCAACTTTTTCAATAGCCATTAGGCTCAAATTGTACTATATCGAAATCTCTCAGTCAGATGCGAATTGAACGTAGCTACATACCCCTCTCGTTCAATAATCAGAGACCTTGGCAATTTATTTATAACAATATCATCCCCAGACGTCTGTCTACGTTACTGAACAGCAAGTATAAGTATCATTAAATGAATTTCCACGTTGGGTTGAGAATGCTAATGGATGCAACACAAATGGCTATCCAACAAGAAGGTAAACAGGCTTTTTATTAACAAATTTAAGGAACGCTTTATTATTTGGAGTCTCACACTTTACAGATTATATCTGTTACATGTACTTTAAACATTAAACATTTCAAAATTTAAATGTATTTAAACAATATATTATTGAATATATTCCGAGTAATTTTAAATTAATATTTGAAAATAGGAAAATTTGTTTGGTTATAAATATTTTTTAGTAGAATAATAAAGCGCAAAAATCTAAAAAGATATTATTCCATATCATTAGGAAGAATGAAATTAGGTTAAGGGTGAGTAAGGGCAACTCTAAAGTAATAAGACACACAAACCTTCTACTTATACTAATGAGTTCTCCAACACAGGAGCTTAACGATGTATCTAAGTGTTCACTTTCGTATAAAAATAAAGACGAAAGTTTCAAGTCACATTGAAAATAAAGGACATATTAGTTTATTATGAGAAAAATTTGAAATTTATATAACTGCACTCAAATAATATTTGAATTTTTGATTAATTAAATTTAGTTTTAAAATTTTATAATTTCAAATTTAAGAAAATGTAACCTACCTATTGGCAGTCCGTTTTATTACGATAAATAAATTGTTTGGAAAGAAGCAAAATTAAATAAATACTGTATGCAAATAATTAATAGACAAATAGTTTTTGTTGTACTTTGCGACCTATATAACCAATATATCCTCATATAAATGTTGAGATTAGCTCTAGTTTAATTTCCACTTAATGCAGCGTTTGGAACGTAATACTAGTAAAGACATGAATCCTGTAATTTGGATCTACGTTTATCTAAACGATCGAAAAGAGCCGATAACGAATGCGCTCAAACGAAAATAACTAACTATGCGTTACTGAACTATCTATAACCTTGGATGATTATGACCAGAAGTAATTACATCTTTTCAACATCATAGATACCTGGGTTATAAAATATAGTGTAATCTAGGTAAAATCGCATTTTATTGTCTCATCAGGTGCATAATTAAGTGTAAATTTTAATATTTTTCTCAAATATTTCTAAAATCCACATGTTCTTTGTTTTAATGTTAAATTTTATGACCCTATTCCTAAAAGTATTTATGATTCAATAATTTTTATACTTTAAAACATAAAAAACACTATCCTGTTTGAACTTAAAAATGTATATACAAACTTAGAAAATGTTTCATCATAGCTGTTTATGTATTCAGGTTAAAAGATTGTTCTAAATAAACAAGTACCGAGGTACATCATTTCAAACTAATAGCTTACCTTAATGGCAGGTGTAACCTTCCCATCTTGCTTTTCTCTATATTTTAAACACTTCGTAGAGTTTATGTAACATTAAAAACAACCACGTACATAAAATATTAGTTTTGAACATAGGTAAGTATTTAAAAGTGTTATTTTGTCGCTACCAAAGTTTACCTAGTTTATTGTAATACAATGTAACAATATATGCACTATGTTGTATAGCTATACGAGTGAACCCAAATACAAAATAAGTGAATCGGAAAGAAGTAAGCGCTCTGTGGTGTAATGGTAGCAGATTCACCCGGCAAGTGAGAGATCCGGGTTCGACTCCCGGCGGAGCAAGTACTTTTTGTGATTCAATGTTTATTGAAATTAAATAAGGTTATTGCCATTTATACAATTTAACGTAAATACAAGTCGTTTGACAGGTGTTTGGTCTTCCGATCATATGTTAGTTTGCTTATTTAAACGCATATGTGACAGATACGGCCAAATACAAAATAATTGAATCGGAAAAAGTAAGCGCTCTTTGGTGTAATGGTAGCACATTCACCCGGCAAGTGAGAGATCCGGGTTCGACTCCCGGCGGAGCAAGTACTTTTTGTGATTCAATGTTTATTGAAATTAAATAAGGCTATTGCCATTTGCACAATTTAACGTATATATATATATATATATATATATATATATATATATATATATATATATATATATACAGGGTGTTTCCTAAAGGTGTTCCAATATTTTGGTATTTTGTTCTAGACGTGAAAATTAGCAAAAAACTTTATATGGAGGTATGTCCTAAAACGTTTAATTTTCCGTCTATCTGTCTGTATGTGATTTTTACCAAAAAAGTTATATCTTTGACGCCAGTAAAGATTAAGTTATGAAAATTTGCAATATGAAAAAATTTTACCCGTGTAAAAATGGCAGTCAATCATAAATTTTGATGTTAAAGTCCGCAAAATCGATACGCTGTATGAAAATTTTACAAGAATATTAAAATTTTGTAAACTTTATTCTAAATCTAACAGTGGTTGTTTAACTAAAATCGGATAAAGAACAACTGATTAGTACTATTAAACATAATACCATGTTTTACACACTACACAACAGCTAATTTAAAGTCAATGAGCTGATTAATGTGAACAGCTGTTTATTTAAGCTATTAAAAGTTGTTTAATTCTGAGTTGGTAAAATTGGTATTACCATTATTTGCCATTCCTGTTGCTAATGCAAAGAAACTAATTAAAACAAACAGTACATTATACTAAAGTAATTGGAATGGAAAGAGTATACAGTCTACACATAGTGTGTGTGTGTGTGTGTGTGTGTGTGTGTGTGTGTGTGTGTGTGTGTGTGTGTGTGTAGGTCAGTTCTTTTTTTGAGATACCTCGTGGACAGTTACGCTAATAGATGATAACACAAATCTATTTCAGCATGTCTTGGGTTAAAGGTGACATGCATTTAAAGCTTCAGCATGTATACCTGTTCATTAGATCATTTTTGCGTAGGCTCAATAAAAAAAAATGCTTTAAATTTTTACTGACAAAAATGTCAGAACATATTTTAAAACTTAAGCAACCCAATTATCCTTAATTAAACCTAATAAAGGAGACAACTTTAGTAAAGTCACTAAGCTATTTATATAATTGACAGTTTAAAATTGTTATACATGTCATATATTTAGATAAAAACGAAAAGCCACAAAAAAGTATCGAATGATCAATAACAATGGAGGCCAATAAAATGTTATGTATCCTATTCACACAGTAAAACTGTCTAAAGTATGTCAATAAATAAACAGTATGCTTTTAAAATAATGTCCTTTGGCTTTTATAATAATTTTGTAATTTATATAATAAATAAAGCCTCTTTATTAATTTGTTTACAAAATTTATAAATTTCTATATTGTATCTCTTTAATCATTTTGCTAGTAATAATTTTCATAAATGTTTAACATAAAATAATTTTTAATTATCAGCCAACACATTATTTTATTCTATTTTTTATATATTTCTATGGATAAACGAGGTGTACACAAAGTACCTAAGTTACCATGAAATCCTGTCAATACCTCATCCATATCATATTGTTTGGGTTATCTACAGACTCTCAATCACGGCCTACAGCTGGGGCTTATCTTCCTACTTTACGAAGAAAAGATAGGATCTAGCAGATAACTCTTGTGGGATGGAATAGCATTATATTCACATCTTCCCTCTAACATGATAAATGATTACAATATATAAGTTATATTTGAGTTAGCATAATAATATGAGAAGTAAGTGTAAAGTTAAACTAGAGGCAAAAACTATTTCAGACATTATTCCTAAATTTACAAATATCTCTACTACTCACTCTTACAAAGCGACGTGCATATAAATCGTTCTTATGTATGTGGTAATGCATTTTTTGTTACTTCATTATTAAAATACATAAGTAATATTAATGTAAACGTTTCATACTAACTAACATGATTAGATATGATTCTACAAACAAGACGTAAGACATAATTAACTGCAATACATTTTTCCTGAGACCAAAATCTCACCTACGGTATTGATTCTAATAGAAATATTTTAATTTAAATGTGTTTATTAAATGGTAGTTATATTATAAGTGTTATAAATTTTTTTAAAGTGTCTATACATTGGTTAGATAAAAATGGTGCGCACTTCAAAAACGAATTTGGTGTAGAATTCCGATATGCTTAACACTTACAGAATTAAGAATTATGTGGCATGTGTACACGAACTACGAACACACACCTTTTACGATTGTTTGTAAACATTTTATCACAAGTTTCCTTTCTTAACAATATTGCACAGATGTATTATAAATGAAACATAAAATGGTTCAATTGATTGAAAATATTGCCTAAAATCACTACCTCATCCAACTTTGACTAATGTGTGAAGTAATGGCGTACACAAAAGTGAAAGGAACATTTATTATTAGAAAACTGTTTAAGGTCTATTTAAGGTACTAGGCAAAACATCATTTTTACGGATATTTTGACTAAAAACTGTGACAAGACCGTTTAATGTTTGATATTATTATTGTAGTTTATTACAAAAGCTACGTTTAGTAATGTAAGCTAGTTTCTTACAAGTAAGAATGGTTTTATGCGGGTCGGTATTCGAAAATTCTGCACACAACAGTAGTATAGAAGCTACACTAACATAATTTCATTTACTACAATGTTTGAACAAGAAAATATTTAGACGATTTCAAAAGGTCTCATTTGTAGTGGTTTGCTTATTAAAGAACTTAAGTAATTTGAATTAGTGAATGTTATTTTAAGTTTTTACTAGTGAACTTGCTTACAATACAATACAAGGTAAGAGTACGTCACGCACATGTGTAGCGTAACAAGCGTCGCTAAGTTGCATGAAAAATGTCAAATCTGTATTGTTCCTTTCATCCTAAAGATGTAGTACGCGTATGAAGAAAGCGTATATCCATACGCAAAAGAAATATTTAAATCCCGTCAGCAGACAGCAGGCAAATTATTTCAGTCTATTAGGTAATATACTTCAATGACGCTCAGTCGAATTCCATTGTTGCACCTGCACTCTTGTAGTACTCATTCTTGAATGTAGCAATACAGGTCCCTGCAAAACTATGTATATAAATGCTATATCTTTCCCTAGATAATTTTTCACATAGTAAAATCAAATTTGTGTTCAGAAAGAGAGATTTTATAGCAGTGTCCAAGTATAGAAGTTTCGGTAAGCTAGCGAGGGTGTTACAATGCAATTATGGGCTGAAATAAAATATTTTCACCACTTTAAAATGTTAAATTTTCACTGTACTATTTTTCATTTACGTCTATTAATACAAATAACACATCCTAAAACCTTAAAAACCTGATGTGATTATACTCAGTTTTCTTACAAATTTATTTATTCAGCTTTATTATTTTTGCCATTTTGGTTAATTTTGGATTATTTAAAAATATTAGCTAACGCTATCTAAATCCATGGAGTTACAATGACCGTTATAAAACTGTGTTGCAGATGCACAAATCAAAATCTAATCAAATCCCTTTATTCCACATAATTAGTATATGCAAGAAAATGACAAAGCTTATTCGTATGGAACATTCCCAGCAAGGTTATAGGTCAAGTGCTGGGAAGAGTCCTTTCTTAAATTCCAAAACACAGAAACATTTCTTTCTTTAATAAATACTTATTCAATTCAATAGGTTAGCTTGTTTTTGGGCAGATATACATATATACACGAATAAAATCTCTCATCGCCTCGAATGATAATAATACCAAAATCCATATTTTGTTAAAGTTCTTTGGTCCATTTTATTTTAGTCCGTTAACCACTGAAAATGTGTTCTAAAATGTATACGTGACAAAAAAGTTGAAATCTTATTCATTAATAGCGTTTTTCAAAATTAAGATATTTTTCAATTATTACTTAAGGATTCAATTGTTGATGCGGCAAATTCTGTTTGAAGCATTTATACTGGTATGTTTGGTATGTTTTGAGAGCCTTGATACTTGGTAGTAATGTTTAAACTAACTTTGTTCGGTCTGTTTATCCTACAATCCAACTCTGTTTCATCATTCTACAATTAAACTTAACACGAGTGGTTCAAATTAAATTAATTATAATAGAACCCTCGAGTATGACAATTTATTAATAAGTAAACAATAATACATATATTAAAACTTTTTTTTATTTTATTTTTACAATGTACATTTCGAATTAAAGGAATCGATCATGAATTCCAAATGTAAATTATACACATACAATCTAAAAATTGTTCATTATTGTTCAATGATCAAACACTTTTCGAGGCTACATTTCTAATACGTTTATTAATGTTTTTATTGCTGTGAAATTTAGTACTAAACAAATATGCGAAGTGTAATACTATTATGAATTGTTTACTATTGAACTTTTGGTATAGTATTCTACACTAATTCAGTTATTCAGCTGTAGGTTATGATTATGAGTACCTCTTGGAAATTCAGGGAGTATAAAGGTAATGACGGATTAATCAATACAGTTATATATTTTAATACGTTACAAAGTTACCCAAACAAAATAATCAACGTTTAGAACAATTTATGTGGGTAGCACGTAGTGAATACTACATACTTAATAACATGGCTAAAGTACTATTTGATCTTATTCTAAATGGAATAATGTATATATTTAGTTACTGAACACATTCCATTACAAAGAAGTGACCTTTCAAAAGTTCAATTCTAACTACTTATAAATAAACCTCCCTTCTATAACGATCCCACCTCTCTCACCTATGATGGCGTTATAACAATATTTAACAAAGTTGTTCCTTCCAAATGTCGTACTTAGTTAGCTGAATTGTTTTTAATGCGTATACAGTATTAATAGAATAATTCAGAATAATGATACCATTGTAAAAGACGTTGAATGAAATTTATCATTTAGAATGAATAGTGAAGATAAATCTTCTGTTTTATATATCTTCGAAGTAATTATATAGGCAGGCTTGTAGTGGTTATGAATTTTAATCTTAATTGGGAGAAAATCTGTGCACTAATTGTCTGGGTTGAAATGAGACAATATGTACATAATGTGAACGATAATACACTGGTATATCCAGCTTTAAATTAAAGTGCCCAGATTAGTTTTGCACTTCTGTATTTCTCGAAGAAATGCTCGGATCATCCGCTGCACAATTATGTTTACACTAGTTGTCATAAATGTAGCTCATCTCAATTAATCATGTTAAATTACTCATCCATTATTTAGATAGCCTGTTGACTCGAAAGCCTGGCTGAGATTTCCCAACCATCTCCGAACTGACAGGCCGTTACTTTGGTTGGGAGGGTTTGTAATTGAACGATAATCACTATTATAAGAAGGAAATTATATTAATGAAATAAATATAATTATAGCAAATAAAATGTGTTGTAATAAAAGGTGTTAATGTCATTTTATGAGGCGTTTCGTCCAACAGAAACTCTATTGTAGAACCATAAAATAAGAGTTCATATAATGTGTTTATGCAATAGGATCATATGACTCCAACTATATTATTATTAACACTTATTAATGGATCTTTAGACAGCCTGTTGATCGTCTACTAGTTTCTGAGGTGACCTCAATTGTGTAATGGAATTTGACAAAACGGTGTTACAAAGCATATTTTTAAAGAAGCAAATTTGTATCAAAGATTGAGTAGTCATATGAATACCGAAGAGCCCTCACTTGGTATTTATATTTTCCAATTCACAATGCAGACGCTATTCTGATAGAATAGATATTAATTAAAATTGATTATTCGACCACATTGAGTGTGAGACGGCACGAAATAACGTTTAATAATTTTCAATTATTTGGATTTAAGTTAAATTATATTTGCGTGAGACAATCAAACAACATAATGAGTATTACATATTTTTGAATATTAGTCAATTTTAAAATTTTTGCAGTATCATACTAATTTTAATTCCATCCTGTTGCGTCTATCTTAAAGAATGTATATTCAACCCATGTACCCGGTATATCATCCATCATTCTCCCACAGATTGTTAGTTCTGTACAATTGTTCACAAAATAATATAGACTCTTTCTAACACTTATTTCAAAAAAGTATTTCACCATGCTCACCATGTTTTAGATAATACTTTCATAACTAGATGGATACAAATGCATATTATATTTCAAATTACTTCTTCTGTAGGAGGGGGAGGGGAATTGGCCGGCATATAGTTGGAGCTTACAGATAATACGAAAAATACTTGATTTAATGGGTATATCATTTTTTCAACTACGTAATACTTTCATTTACGAGTTATCCATTAACTCAGTTAAGCTGAAGAAATATAGGCAAATATGGTACAACTATGTTTCGCAAACTTTGTATATACTTTATATAGGAGTAGAAAACAGGAAGATGCTTTATAAATATAGGTGTAATTGTTGACTAGTTTCTCAAAAATATAATACACCGGAACATGAAATATAGTGGTTTAAAACATGTTATAGACACCATATGAGTAACAGATACATTAAAGTACACTTTTAGATTAAGAAAATTGAAAAAATGGTGCCATGTTTTTTGTTTTTATTTTATATTAAGAATGTCTAAAACGATTTATATTACACTACACTGACGTGGTTCAGAGTGTTCTATTTTCTTTCGTATCCTAAAATAAATATGACTAAACCGTTACTTTAAATTTACATGAAATGTATTAAAGTATTAACTTAAATATTAAACAATAAAATTATAATCAAATAGAAACAAGACTGAGTGCTAACGAAGCCTATCAATCGAGGGGCTGGAAAACTTGTACTTCTGTATGTTTATTAGTCTGTATATTCACTATGACTCGAGAAAGGAAAGGAAACGTGATACGTCTGTGACTAGATTTTATTTTAGCACACAAGCGGTTTAGAACCTTCCCTGCCTCATTTGAGCTTTTATTCCTTAGATAATAGGTTACGAAACCTAATTTAATGAGAATATATGTGAAAGTGTCATGACACAAGTTATTTCGAGAAACAATTAGTGTGTACACTTTAAAATTTACATGCAATCTTTCCAATCACGGACTTCTGTTGAGGTGAGTGGTGAGTGTATTCTTCTTCCTATTACATTTGTGTGAGATGTATGTTGTGTAGTGGTGGCGCCTCTTCTTTACAATTAATCCAGAAATAGTTTCCTTTGATTTCCATAGTTCTAACTAATAAATGATACACGTTGTACTTTTGAAACTGTTTAATTAACAACAAAAAATGTATAATTTGAACTTGATATTCTTATTTGTTTCTTCAAACAATATTTCCTTTTAAAAAGAAAGTGTCTCACTATAACATGCAATATTGTACTGGTCTTTATGACAAGAGCTAGCTTCCATTAGTCCATTACAAGGTTGGTTAATCAACCACAAGCAGACTAAAAGCTCGGTTAAACAGTATTATTGTTTTCTGCACAGCAGTGTAGTAGTTCCTGTCAGCGAATATGAAATTAATACCTTAATCGCGCAGGACAAATAAATACCAGTTATCTTTCTTTCACCTGAAAGAAATTAAAACAAAATATTTAAAATGTCTAAACTAATCGTTATACATTATAATTTAATTATTTTACGCTGGTTTTTATATAACTAAGTTTTGTATATCTCAATACACAATATTTTATATACATTTCATAAATATACTAAGACTACCAAGGTGGAAGGTACGGTTTATGTTTCTCTTATTAAAATAAGCTGGGTATAACTTGACATAATGATAGTTTACTTTTACGTTTTAGGTAAGGAGACGTGATTAAGGTTTCTGAAGTTTGGCGTACAGTTTTGAAGGACTATTAGATACAGGACCTTAGGACCTAAGAAGGCACGTGGTCCTAAGGTTCCAATATCATGCTTTGGAAATTACATTAAACGGAAGGTTTTGGGTTTTCGTCACCAAACTGAAAACTACATAATCTTAGGACATTTTTGGTAGAGTCCTGTGAAAATACTCACAATTTTAAACAAATCCTTGTTCTTTAATTAATTTTCGACTAAATGTTAACTCCGTAATCATTTCTGCTTTTTAAAGCTTATTTCTGATTGTATATAGTTTATTGCATTGGTTTATTAAAACACTTATTTAAGTTTAATTTATTCTGGTGCAAAAAATTATAACGTATTCATTCATACTATAGAACTTAGTGTGTAGTAACTGTCGAATTATTAACAGATTAAATTGTTATATCTTGCCACATTTTCTAAACATTTTCAATTTATTAGTTCATTTATTAGTAAAGTTCTTCACCAATAAGTCTTTAGTTGGTTTTGAAAATTTTGACTTATTAAAAGGCTTGTTGATATTGGAAACTATGTTTCGTTTGAGCTGATATCTTTCCAAATTATATTTTTGCATTCAAGCATATTTTGTAACCAATTCCCAACAAAATATATAATGGAGGTAATGGTTGTAGGGTCAATTAAAAATAAAGAGTAATCACTTAACATAAACAGATTTCATAAAATATACAGTAAAAATTGTTATTCATACTAATGTTTAAACAAAAATACTATTCTAAGAGAAAGAATATAAACTTCTAGTTAAGAAATACAATTGTTTGTTTAGTTTTGAAAGAATAAACTGATTCAGGTTACTTGTAGAAGCACTTCTGAGAATCGTCAACGCAGGCTTTTTACAGTTGCTTCTGCCTAAGTTCGTAAACAAGTAGGCTGTATAACTAGAATAATTATATTTTTAAGGTTAAGAGCATATTTAAATTTATTTAAATACGTTCCTTTATTGGAAAGCACTATCAGATTTCTTTTGTTTACCTTGTACATATTTTAGATCGTTATATTTAGTTTATATAAAATGCAATGTTTGTCATATTTTCTTTAAAAATATAAAAATAATGAGTACAAACTACATAATAAATGAGTATAAATTCCACTAGGTTATGTAATGAAAGTGATTCTTACTCGTGTAATTGTTGAGTAATGCTTGTAAGCTCACGTAATTCAATCTAAACTACCTCATTACGCCGGAAAAGTTTTATGGGAAGAATGATCCCTTTAATACATTAGCCAAGAAAATGAGAACAGGATGAGGCAGAAGGCTTTATCACAAGATGAATGCCCGGCTTACACGGGTTAGCTACGGAACCGTGTCAGTCACAGAGACTATTACATCAGCGCAGTGACTGGCTCACATAGATGTTTAAGAAATCTAAATGTTAGAAACATAATGTCACCTTGTATATTAAATGTTAATAAGACATTATTCTGCTACAACAATTCTATAACTGTGCTATGTTTGTGTCTTATCATTACTATAAGCTTATCTATTATATTATCTTCGAAATAATGAATATTTTTTCACTTTGAAGGGTTTGTGACAACATAATTTTCAAAGTGGTTTTTACAGTTGTGTTACACCGAAAATTTAGTGGAGAATGGTAGGTAAAACTATCACTAAATAATTTTGAAGATATTCAGTAATAAATATTAGGCTAATATTTCAACAATATAATATTATAAATAATGTTCTACTCTGATTGCTAAAAAAAAAACTGAAAATTTAAGTCTCATTACGAGAAGCAGATAAAAAGTTTTAATTTATGGTTATTATTTTACTTATTTTACAACACCCGTAACGTAAATACCGGGAATAATAGCTGTTATGGTAGTGATAAAATACAATGTTCCTAATGCCTCTGGATGATTGCAGGCCAAAATTGTTTTGTAGCAAATGAGTTATTTCAATTAAAAGCTGTCGAAAAGACAACATTTATATATTAATTTATTGTTTTGCTAGAGAGAATAAATAGTTATAAACATAAAAAAATCCTTCTTTTTATAATTTGGTATACTTAGGTTATATATATATATATATTATATATATATATATTATATATATATATATATATATATATATATATATCATATTATTATATAATATATGACATTAACATCAATACTGGTACTACTATAAGTATTGAAATCACATATTCATGTGATTTAAAGCAGCCCAAATTGTGACTTGATTCTTGGAGCACCTTTCCTTCATGGGATTGAAATAAGTCAGAACATTACCGATACAAATTTCTAACAAAACTATGGCAGTATGGGATAGCCCTCATTTTCAAACAAAGCGCATTAGGCTCAACAGAGTTTTGCTTTTAACATCAACTCACTATATGAAGCCGATAAACATTGGCGGAATGTTCTTGTGTATGAGTATTGTATAAGCTAATATCCGAGCACACATCTACTAAGTGCGTATTTTAGTTACAGCTTTGATACACTAACGACTCTCTTGTAATTGCAGTTTACTGACGATTTACTCACATATTAAAATGTGTACATCGGTCTGAAAAATTCATTATTTTCTGTTTAGATTATACTATTTACTAATAGATACAGTTCCATACGTGCATTTGAATTGATTTAGGTGAAAACTTGTTCAAAATATTAATGTATTAATTTCATAGTTATAAGAAAAAGTTGCAATGCTCTTGTTATAATCGTGCTATAATGAGACCTATGGGCTTTGGCAAGCAGTTTTCATAGAAAAACAAAAGCCGTCTGTTGTGCGGGGTTCACGCAATGAATGGGCGGGTGAGACAACAACGTGTATTAACAAAGCGCCAAACCTCAATCAACACGCCAGCTTTCATCATGCCTCCACGCTAATTTCATTGAATATGATATATCTTTTGAGTAATGCAAATATACATTGTGTTTTTCAGGTAATAGATAAAAAAACTTTACTTTTACGTTTATAAATAAAACTTACAAACAATTTGTAAGATAATAATATATAATATAAAAATACTATAAAACATATTGATTTATTAATTAAACACTAAATATTAAAATACAAAGTTAAAAAAAGAATGAAATAAACTAGTGGTCAACTGCATTATTTAAGACATCCCCGAGACGGATCCATTAATACAAAATTATGCCTAACTCTAATTTAAGATACAATTAAGAATTTCTCCTTACTTTAGTGATAATGGCCTTTTAAAAGAAATTCAGAAGGGGGTTAACTAAAACTTTTCAAATAGCACTAATAGTCTAGTAACGTATAAAATTAAAGGCCGTGGTTACAAAATAAAAGTATACTTTAAAAATGTATATCTGACCACTCCAAAAGAAAAGGCCAACGTAACTCAGCTTTTCTAAGTCAGCTGACTTATCTAAGAGTAAAACGATGCCAAACGTCCGCAAATCTCAGCTGCATTGGGACTCCATGAAAAGTAACCCACTGGTTTACAATAAGGGATCGTAATATCAACTACTAGCAACAATAGAAACAAACCACTTTCTATATTTCTAGCACGTATTATTTTCTTAACTCACCGATCAAGTAATTAACATACACTACAGCAGTCGGAAAATAGATCAAACAAAATAGCAGTCTATGTTTACTGTCCATAAGATGATTGAAAAATACTGTGATCGCTCTAATTTTAATGCATTTTCTATTCACGCGGTTATAAATAAAAGTTAAGAAAAATTGGTTCCTATTATAGTGAGTTTATAATTCCGTTAAGTTAGTTGAATACAATAAATCTATATAACAAGAGTATGGGTGTTAATTTCTGTTAATTTTCAATGAGCAGAAAGTGAATTGACAGTAAGTAACAAACAACCCTGCAAAAGAGATGGTGATATTTGTTTTAAGTTAAAATTCGAATAATACTGACTCGCTTAAAAAAATCTTATGATCTAATAATAATATTCTAATAATTTAGTAAAGATATTAACGCGATTGTCTTTAGTAAAACGCTAGTTCACTAGTTGCAGTTAGATAACGCCTCTGTATCCGAATTAGTACAACCTGCAATTATAATTGAACTATAATAGAAAAGGTTATCGCTAGTTAGGAATATTCAGTTCGTGTGGGTTATAATCTATAACATGGGGTCTGATTAGATTAATAAAAATAACAACAAATAGAACTAACCACTCACTATCTAAAACACACTACTAAGCATTATCATATTTATACTCTTAAAATTCATATTTTTCAGTAAAACCTTTTTTCAATTTATCTATTAACACTAATAATATGCAGATTCAGTTATATCAGTATTTGCACAAATGAGAGATAAAACGAAGCCTTTTAGAAAATGTAAATATTCATTGAGATAAAAATTGTATGTACAATCAAAGTATTTATACAGTCATTCTACCTATACATACAAACTTATTCCAAAGGGTTTAATGAGGGTGATCTTTGCAAGATCATACCTCTTAAAACATATAAAAACTAATAGTACATATTAAATTATGTATTATAGTTGAGGGGTGTATTTGTGGTTCAATTCTGTTTGAGTTTGCATTTACATCGGCTAACTTCAGATAACATACAATTCAATTAGGGGCTCTACGTAAGTTACTATTCTTGCAGTAACTATTGTACATATATCATTATATGTTGGCGAATTTGGCTGTATTATTTATGCAGATTTGCAAAGATGATTTAAAGAGATCTTAAAATATAATAATTTTAATAATAGTGCTATTTTAAGAAACTAGTCCTCTGTACTCATATTAAGTTTAATCAATTCATCTCAGGACTAAAGGGAATTAAACAAAAGTGTATAATAGTCACAAAGCAGGCTTGATATGATGATTTGCAATCAAGTTTTAGTCAATATAATTTGCTGTGTTTAGGTAGGTCTCTCAAATTATGTGATTAATTTGAGCAAGTTTAGTGTTTTCTATTTTATGAGCTGAAGACGGTTAGGTTATGCCTTTGCCGTGACGCTTATAATGCATTTGTGTTCTCAGTATTGACAATAGACCCTTTACGATCTTGGACTGATGTACAAAGGAATCACGAGACTATAACCATAAAATAACTTTTAAACTTTTACTTCATATTATCATATAATGGTTTGGTTACAGGCGTTTATTTCATACGGATATTTCAATTAGCTTTAATATTAGTAGTATAGTAAACTACTGTTCTTGACAAAGTATTTACTACTAAAAGAGATGATTTTAGATATAATTTTACTAAGGAATAACAATATAAATTTAAACTACTAAACCCAACTAATAATTACGTATTATATGCGAAAGAGCAATTATATGAGTAGTGCACTATGCAGGTATAGTTGTAAACCGAAATTTAAAATATAGGCATTATCTTATATATATAAAAATCTTGAGTCACGATGTATGTTGCCAATAAACTCCAAAACGACTGAACCAATTTCAATCAAATTTCACATGTATCCGTAATTTAGTCTAACTTAGAAGATAGGATAGTTATTATCTGAATTATTCGCTTATGTCGTGAATATAAACGAATAAAATGAAGAAAAGTTTTCAAAGCGCCTGCACATTATAACCTGCAATTACGAGATAGATACGTATATTAAACAGTGAAACACTATTTGAAGGCGCTAAGTTATGATGTATAATTGTCTAAACTAAATTTTTGGTTGAACTTAAAGGTTGAGTGGTAGACCACTTTGTAATAAAATACATTATGCATGTACAATACATTTTTGACATATTTTCTTGATCGTGACATCAAGGTAAAATCTACATCGGGGTTGGAAATATAATTTACTTCAACCAGAAATGCTCATACGCGGGCAAAACTTACGAAAAGCGTGCGAAGCCGCGGGAAACAGCTAGTTTATTAATAAATACGTAAATAGACTGTTTTCCTTCTCTGATTTACAACTTCATGATATTGAATCGAGAATGTGTGTTAAGGCTTGATATCAAACAGACATATTACGCTCTACACAAACCAAAGTGGTCCCATATGTTACTGGTCACAATATCCCCTGTAAAACGTTTCCCTTTTGGAGATATTGATAAATTGAGCAATGTGTTCATTTATTGACTTAAAGTGATTTATCCTTTCTTTGAACAAACATAACATGTCAAAGTAATAGAAGTTGTAATGCTATTATAATCTGATTGTTATGCTACGCCACGAGATAATCCAGAAACTAAACTGTAAGTTAACTCATTATTATTTAAAATAAAAAAAATATTGGAACCTTATATAGTGCTATTATGATAACTGTAACTGAAGTACATAATGTGTTACTGAGTAAATAAAAATTGGTATGATACAAAACTTTTAACGAACTATGCAATATCAAAATGACCTTAGGATTTCTACAAGCTGCAAATGTGTCCACGGTTTAATTAATATACGCAATAGTTTTGATAGTAGTGAATCTATTATGATCATAATTATTATTTTCGTGGTCGGGTTTATTTGTTACTTTTAAACCTAACTTAGAGAATAGGAACCCCCATCCGTTTTAAATATACACTTGTAAAATTACAACATAGTTACCCTCATTAATTTGAAGATGCAAGAGCTCAGAAGATGAAAATAGTATAATATGCTATAGTAGTCATTACAAGTGTATGTTATATATCTTATTATTATAAAGTGTATTTAATAATACAGGGTTTTGCAAAGTGTATGTAAAAAAAAAACTAAAACAAATACAATAGGCCGACTGTTGCCTGGAATCAATGAGTAAGTGAGAAAATAACGCTTATTAACGAAGAGCCAAGTTCACGTCACTCTTTATCATACCACGTTGTTACTTACAAACATCAAAATTTATAATTTCCAGATACTAAGTTTTAATTTTGACTTACAAGTTACAAAATAAAGAAATATAATAAAATTTCAGATTCTACTAAATAATAGCATGGAGCAACTACTGCTCTTCTACTTTAAATATAGTGTTCTATGATTGTAACATATAACGATATCACATTTATAATAGCCTGTTATCTTTTGAGGTCATTCATTGTTAATATTAAACTGTAAACCAATAATGCACTTATTCCAAAGATGAAAAACTGTTTGTATTCAATAATATTATTGGACAAAAGAATTATTAATCAACATTATTTGTTTAATATATAAGTTTAAAAAAATACGAATAACAATATTATTTGCATTGTTATTCATATCGTAACTATGGGCTGAACAAACAGTGTAGTACAAAGCAATTGATGAAATAAAATGTCAAATGTTCATTAAGTGTTTAGTCAAATTTATGGACAATATAATTGAATGGCAAAATTAGATCAAAATCAATAAAAATGTGACCTACATAAGTAAATATCAAGGCATATAATAAATGTATTTTACTTATTTTCATTATAATAGCATTGCAAAATAAGAAAATATTTTGATAAGCTAATTATATAAAAAAAACTAAAAAAAAACTCATTATAAACTCAGATTTCGCAAATATTGCGAGTGTTTCTTGAGCGGCCGCAAATATACAGACAAATTTGTTGATATTACTGCTCGCTACACATTTTTCACAAGGTATTTGGCATTCTATGTTTTTAGTATCCTAACGCAACGGGAGGTGTCACACTTGGTATGATATTATACAAGTTAACCTTTAAAATGTAAATCATGTTAAAATATTACTATAGAAATAATATATAACATAGTTGTTATTACTAAGAAAACAAAGGTCCCTGGACATATTTGTTGGACACTTTTTCATCAAGGTACTTCTCTTTCTTTCTTGCATACCTGTATTACCTATAATTTTTTCTATAAAATAATAAAGTTACAGAGTAGTAATTGATAATTCACTGACTCTTTCTTAAAAATTTTCTTCAGATAAGACGTCATGTAATCTAAATATTTGATTTGAAAGCATGCGGTGTAACTAAAGGTGTTCCAATGGCACTGTCTTTAAAGTGTTATTTTTGAAGCCAATACCAAAGGTTTATATCCACCATAGAGTACTTGTAATTCAAGCAATCTAGTCGTCAATAAAGCATAAGTATAGCAAAAAAGTGTTATATCGATTTGAATATGCAAATATAATAGTTTAATATTTTGTTTCTTTGTTTCCAACGATTTTAATATTAGTTTTAGCATGAAATATCCAAATTAAAAATGAGACGATATGTTTTTGGAAAAGACATCATAGGGCTTACTATACCTTTTTTGTGTAGTAAAAAAAATCGAAAGAGAATATCTAGGATCAAAAGTGACATTTGGAAAAGTTATAGCATGCAACTATGTTCGTTCGATTATTTTTGTGTAGACTGAATGAAAACTAAACAGAAAAAATATCTAAAATATTTCCTTACCAAACTGACGGAAAATCTTTACACAACAACTTAAATTACAAATATTTTATGTGGCATTAGTGTGATAATAATTTAAGAGCTTTTCCTTATAACAATAAAGGAAATAAATTTAACAGAGTGATTGATAAATCATCTATATAAGCGACAATATAAAATGTATCATTCTGGGTGCGTATTTTGATCAAAACGAAATGGCTCAGAAAGTAAACGATAAATCAATAACTCCTTAGGGCAAGGGTTGTACAAACGTTTGGCCGTAGATATATTGCCATTGTGCGTGGTTTTGTTGAACGTAAGTTAGGTAGTACATAGAATACAAATGCTCATAGTTTACTAGAGTACACAATCTGTTATAATATCATTTATGTCATAATAAAACTGTCAGATAATTGTTATGTATTCTATTCACACGTTTAGGCTTTCCTGATAAATGACAAAAAATAGACAGCTTACTTTAAAAATATTATTCATGAGATTTTAACTCATGTTATAAATGTTTAAATTTACACGGTTTGAGTGATGTTTCTCTTTAATAGTTGTATTATGATCATAAATGATAAACTTATAGTAGTCATATATAAACGTAAAGTACTTTTATTATTTAGCAGACGCAATATTATTTCGTTTTCTTGTTATGTATTTATAAAAAAGGCGATGAAATTCTATACTTAAGTTACCATGACATCCTGTCAATACCTCATCCATATCATATTGTTTGGGTTATCTACAGAATCTCCATCACAGCCTACAGCTGGGGCTTATCTTGCTACTTCTCGAAGAAGAGACAGGATCTAGCCGATAATTCTTGTGGGATGGAAAAACGTAATGTTCTGGTCTTTCCTGTACTATTATTAATGATACAAATATATGTTACCTTATTCTTTTATATAACCTCATTTTATTGTAACCTCATACAATATTAGAGATTACACTGTAAGATCTCGTACGTTAAATGTAAAGGCTAAACTAGAGCTAAAAATAACACATATAGACATTATTCGTAGATTTCCATAGCTGTCTTCTAAAGGTAACATGCAGATGTGTATCTTTGGATATTTATTTTTTTGTTATTTTATATTGAAATATATAATTAAAAATAATTTGAACGGTTCATACAAAATAAAGTGATTGAGTGTGATAAGAAACATAAGATAAGAGATTTGTAATTAAAATAAAGGTTTTTACAAAGCAAAATATCAATTAAACATCTGTTTTATATTTTACTCATTGTACATCTTATTAAAAATTTAATTAAAAATTATATGGTGTTTTTAATTATAATTATTTGTTTATTATTAAGTTAAATTACTTTATTTTTATTATTAGCATGCATTCTAAAATTATTAACATAACATTTAAGTTTGTTTTGTAAATTTTTTAGGAGTTAATTTACTTTTGTAGCAGTATTATCCAGAATACACGTTGTAATGAAACATAAAAGGTTTAATTGAATGAATATTGGTGATAGCTACTACCACTTCAACCTTCGACTACTAGGCAAAATATCAGATTTGCGTACATCTTAGCTGAAAACTATCAAAAGACTAATTGTCAACACAGTGTTCTAGTTTATAAGGAAATTTAGTAATGTAAGAAAGGTTGTTAAAAGTACTTATAGTTTTATACAGATAATTCTTAGACAATTGGTAGTTAAAATTAAGTTACACTAATATCACTTAATTTCCTAAACTTCTTGAAAAAGAAAATATTCAGAAAATATCAAATGCCTTCATTTGTGACAGCTCGTTTATTGAAACACTGGTGTAGAGCAGTAGTTTAACTTAGTCGCTATTAATTTTAGTGAATTTGCTTACAATGCAATACAAGGTAAGAATACGCTATACCACAAGTCGTGTAACAGGTCTCCCTAAAGTTTCATGCAAAGTTTTAATTCGGGTATAGTTAATTTCATTCTATAGATATTACTCGTTTAGATACTCAGACATACAAATATACAAGAAATACATATTTACGTCCCATCGAAAGACAACAGAGAAATTGTGTCAGCCTAATAAACTTAAGTGAAGATCAGCCAAACCCCATTGTATGGTTATTTTTCCAATAAAAATAAGAAATGTTTACAATATGTACATGAGTTTAGTGAGTGACGTGTGTTTTTTACTTATGAACGTATTACGGGAAGTATACTTTTTAGTTGAATCTGATTTTTAAGAAAAGAAGGGGTTTCGATTGTGTTTTATTAGCGAAATAAATTTTTTTACTTATAAAAAATGATTTCTTCTTGAAGTTATAAAGTACAAACTAAATTTAAAAACACTTTTGCTAAGTTTGTTGTATATAAGTCATTTCTCGAAAGGTTCTGAGGATAAATAGATAGGCATACAGCTATACAAATTAGAAGTTTTGTTACACCCCGGTAGCAAAATAGAAGTTGTGTCAGCCTACCGAGTGATTGGCAGATGCACACTTTTATTTAGTCTTAAGTTACCAGTTTTACTACCTACTTTGTTGGAGTACAATACAACAATATGTACTGATTAAAAAAAGATGAAGAATGCAAGAGCGAATTCAATTACCAGTGAGATTTATAAACGTGATTTTTCATAACATTTCTGAAATAATTTGAGATTAAATTATGATAAAACTGTTATTTATAATTAGTTATATAGTACATATTTTTATAACGCCTCATTCAAAGAGATTGTATGCAAAATCTCACGTCTATAGTTTTAACATTGCAGATAGTTGATAGTTTGCAGAGAAATAAATCATGTTTTGCAATTGTTGAAAACTTGCTAGACCAATTTATCTCACTGCCTCAATGGGATTTACTTGTTTCAAACTTTACTAGTAATTGACGGAAAAAGAATTATTAAATTGCCTTTCATAACTCAATACCACATTTTCTACAGTAAACTAATTGAGTTATTTCATCAGTTTACTAAAGTAATAAGTAAGGAATTAATAATTTTCATTTCTGGGATTTGCCTTGAGAGATTATTAAAAAACATTTGTAGTAAATTATTAAACGTCATAAATGCAGTAATAAGTTCTAAAAGTACAATGGATGATATAAATCAGAATTTTTATTTTTGAAGCTGAATTTTGCTGTTACCAGGCAGAATATCATCAAACGCCAAGTCAGCCGCAAATAACGTGTTTCGCACAGTTCAGGTCACAAACCTTTCAGATTATAACAAGGATCCAATGTCAAATTAATGGTGTGTCACTATAAGCTCGTTCAGGTTTATATAAAAGTAGTCATTTATTCATAACGTCAGGTGTAAGCCACATCCTCTTTGCTTAGACAAATAATCGATGTAATAAGCTGAGGGTTAGTTTTATGTAAGTATATTTCTATACGGCCTAGTTTATATACCAACATAGGTAAGATATCCAGGTTAATTACTCCCCGAACTTTTACCTCTTACGATTTGACTTCTATCGCCAACAAAATGCCAGGTCGAATGTTTTATAGAACGCTCAACAAATTGTTGATATCATTACTTAAAAACTAAATTAATTATTGATAACATTTTAAAAAACCCTACAAGCACACAGAACTTAATTTTCTCTAAGAGAGGTATGGATCACAAATTTTTATGAAACATATATTGAAAGACAAATATTGGAACACATAATAACTTTATTGTATTAACTAAGCAGGAGGTAAATCATTACTACTTTCGAGGTAGCTTCTGAGAGAACTAAGGCTGCTCTAAGACCACTGCGCGTGAATGTTTTATTCACTCCAATTGCATTAGCAAGACTAAAAAAACAAAAAATAAACAGCCACCATTATTGTTCACAGTTAGTGAAATATCATATAATCCCGACTGAAAGCACTAGAATTTCGATCGCCTCTGTCATTCCTTTTCCACCGTTAGCAGTGCTGGAAAGCGGACTACAGTTGCGATTCTAGTGAGTCGACTCGAACAGAGACATGACTCATCACTCGCTGCCCATCAATGAAACGAGTGAGGCAGATAATAATTCCAATTCAGGGCAGTTTGAGCTCGACACAGCAGCGCCTGTGACACCTAGCACCGAAACTTGCAGTGCCTAAATGTATAGCATTAGGCGGGTTATCCCTTATGTAACTAGTGCAATGTAAGGAATTAGTGAACACGTATACGTTTGTACATATGTGTCGTGTTTCCATATAATTACTCCCAGTACGACATCTATCAGCTTAATTTCATACTAAAAGGATGTTTCCAACGTTTTTTGCGGTCTCCTTGGATACTTCTTATAAAAACTTATTGGAATATCTCAAGGCCGATAGATTCAGTACTTAGGTTGAGCCCAATATTTTGCTTCGCCTATTTTGAGTTTCAATGTTCAATTCTCTATAATTCTTTATAACGTTAGATCACGTCCGACGGTATTGACGGACAAATATTGTTTTATACTAATATATACAGGAAGTAATGCACAAGACCAACATTATTCTGTCAGCTTGGGCTAGTGTCCATTAGTCCTTTACAAGCCTGGTTTAGTAACCATCAGGGAGCTAAGAGCGTGACCATAGCCAGGGAGGAGCTTATATGTATTAGTCGAGACTAAAGGGAGAGATAAAAATTAATGTAAGTTATACATGAAATTTATATATATATATATATATATATATATATATATATATATAAACCTAAACATAAATTTCAGTAAAGGAAACACAGCTCCAGTAGTATTTCGTAAGAAATATGTTTTTGAATAACTGTTAAATTGTATTAACGCTAAAAATGACAAAATATATTCTGTTAATGGATATTTTTTTATTCTGTATATACGTTAAGATATAGCCTATATATTATTCCTGTTCTTACCTATGTCTGACTGAGTCTCAAATTTATCTCTTCACTATGCACGATAAATGTCATCTTTTACCATACACTATTAATACTCTTTGTAGTCCGATTGTCTTGTTTGGTGAGTTCAGGCCTCAAGTCTCGTCTGATACGTGGGTCATCATTAGGCTTTACCGAGGTTATATATCTTCTTTGTTTGAAGGTTATTTTTGACGATGGAAGGATTGTGAAGGAAACAGGATTTTTCCGGACAATCGCCATTGTTCAGTGAAACAAGAAATCAGTAACACTACGTTTCGAGATCTGCCATCTGATCTCTTCTTCAGGTATAGAACTAACCTAATATATAATTATAAACTAGGTTAGTAGTAGACGAATGAAGACGTATTGTGACCTGTATTCCGTAGTTCAGTTTAATGATTAGTGTTGTGTATAGTTTTTTATTAAGTGCATGTTTATCGAGTTAGTCAAGTTGACAAACAACATGGTGGTTGTGATTCCTAACTTAGGCGTGCCACAACGCTTTGGTAAGATTTGTTTATTTTAACCTAGATATATATATATATATATATATATATATATATATATATGTTCCTCTTGTTATAACAATATGAACAAGAGATCCAGTTCATCAACAATAATCAAGAAATGTGCCCACACATTTCACATCTGATATTTGGACGAAAAAGTCAAGGCATTAAGAATTAAAATTATTATTTGTATAAAATATACGTGAACCGTATCACACATGTTGTAAAAAATTGATTATTTTAGTATAAGATTGGAGTACACTACACCACAGTGTCAAGTAACAGATTTCGATACAAACTTCATGTCTATAGCTATAAATGTCACTAAGATACATGTTAAAATGTCATCTAATTGTGCTCAGTTTATTTAAAAATGTATTTATTGCACGATTTCCTCGTTGCTATCGTGGTTATCTTTAAGGTCCATTTAAAACTATTCACTAACAATTAGCCAAATCCCATTTAGTGACTTGTACCATCAACGAACACAATATATCATATATTGAAGAAGATTATTGGAAAATTTTGAATTTATATGATTTTTCTAAAGATATTATGTTGATAGACAGACAAAAGAAATTAAACTTTTCCAGCCCCTCATGTGACTTAAATTCCATTTACGATCAGCCCACTAAGTGTACGAAAGATTAGAAATTATAACATTCCCTTAATTTTCATTACAAAGAGTATGATTTAGTTAACGAATTATAAAAATTAGCATTGCATTGATTCACCAATGTCCTTGACTTTGTCATTTAAAACCATAATTTCCTCTTTAGACTAACACAACTAAATCATGATATCATCTCCATTACATAATTTTTAAACGATTATTTATTGTAATTGAATCATACTCCAAACAGCATTGTGATTATTTATCAGTGAAGCCACAGCTAACGAGATATACAGTGCATCAATTTCATGATGAGACCAATATAAATTTTGTGGGCACTCTACATTTGTGGTTAATGATATGCCGTTCCTGAAAATCCATATAGTTATCCATATTTCAGTGACATATCGATTTTGCTGTTGTCAGTGTAGGTTCAATTGGAAGTTAAAAAACCAGCCACAGTGAACATTCCTGAGAAACGATATCCTTACTGGTAGAGAGCAGTTGTTTTCAGAACCTAGTTGTGGTTTTACTGAAAAATGTGAAGACAAGTGTTGACCTTAAAAAGATTCTAAGCTTATATTTTTTTAATACTTTATTTGAGATAGTATCAATACTTAATAATACACGTGTAAATGATTATAATATAAGCTTTATGTATGTTTATATTAAATTATTAACAGTTGGTAATAAGAAATGTAAATCGTAGCGAAGCACGTGACATGCAGTAACTATGTGATGACGGAAATTAGTTTATTGACTTGTTAGGATATCCTTATTAGCAATTGACGTAGAGGATCGTTCTTTTAGTTTCACAGAATCGTTACTGTAATTACAGGCTGATCGTCACTTTGAGCAATTTTCTGCCCAAAGCGACCTGTTGACGTAATTCAAGAAGGTTAATTAAAAGTGTTTGTTAAACAAAGGAAACCTCCCACTCTTAAAAATAGATCTCTTTGTATTGCCACACACTCTGAATTGCCTCTCAAATTATTCTCTTGCACCTAAATAATGATGAACTATAATTCATCATGTCATGTGTGACAAGTCGTACACTCCGATTTTTAGCAAAATATGTTGCAAAATATATCATAGTCTCTCTTACTAAAGTCATATCTATAAGATGTATCAACCACTATAATCCGTATTATTAATATGGGCTAATATAGAGGGTGTAAAAAGGTACCGAACGGGCTTGGTAATTCCCGAACGATTAAGGGTAAAGCAATAAAGCTTAGTACATCATTACTGCACCTATATATCTACATTATAAAGTACCTACAGTTTTTTTTTTTTTTTTTTTTCATGTCGGGGTCACGACCCGCAAGGAGTCAGAAGGAATTCTTAAATTGGAGCATAGGTCGAGTATTAAATCAAATTAAAGATCTCTATTAGTAGAGTACAATGCCTCAAACCCGACCTGAAAGGTTCACTCTTTAAAAATAATAGTAATAATAATTCTTTATTGCAATAAAACAATTTACAAAATTGCATTGCAAGCATCATTTCAAAATATTGATTAAAAATCTATAAACTAAACCTATGTTAAGTTATCATAGGCACAGTCAATTCCACATATTAATGTGTGAACCTAACAATGTATTGTATTTTGCATGTTTGGGATATCAAAAAAGGAGAAATAGAATAATAATAAAGTGCTAAGTTTCATCCCAGCGGCCCATCGTAAACTCATCAACGGAGTAAAATGCCTTTAAAAAAATTTTAAAAAAAGTAAAAAGTAAAAAAAAAAAAATGCGGAGTAAAACAACAAAAAGTGTCTTAATAGAGATTAGAATAGTTTGGGTTCATTAATTCGTTTGTAATCTCCAGGAAGCTTATTGCTTATCTTGACACCCATTTGAGATGGCAAGTGTTCGAACATAGCCGTTATATGCTCTTCAGTTCTGAAGTTGTTCCTGCCTCTGGTCTCGTACTGACCAGTTCACATTTTAATCGGCAGTACATCGAGAATATAGAGGCTGGGTAAGGTCAAAACTCCAAGATTCCTGTAGGCAATTTTACACGACTCTCTGGGTTTTAATTTCGAAATTATTCTAACAGCCTTCTTATGTGGTTTAAATACTCCCACAAATTTATATTTATAACATCTGCCCCATAGTCTCAAACCGTAGGTCAAATGTAGATATAGTATTCCAAAGTAGGCTATTTTCAGTATATCCAATGAGCAGAACTTTGCTACATCACGTAAGACATAAATGCCTGAGACAACCTTTGAGCAAAAATCTGTCAACGTGATCGCTCCAGGTCAGTCCCCGGTCCAGGTACATCCCCAGAAACTTGAAGGAATTCGGCTTCATCTAGGATAGCTTCGTCCGCCATCACAATTGGTCTGTATTCATCTTCTTGTTATTTTATTGCATTAAGCTGGTTTAAAGTTTTAAATATTTACAATGTAAGTCCTGTTCTAGGTGGTTTAATATTCTTCACTTGGCTAAAGTTAAAGTTAGAAAATGAATACGAGATTTAAAAAAAGTTGTTTATAAGGTTCAGGAAAACAACTATACGGAGTTCAGGAAAATATTTTAACCTAAGCTTTGCCCAAGATGTACAATATTCGAAATTTGTAGATAGATATATAGAAATTCATCAAAGGGAAAAACACCGTTGCTTAAATGGTATGACACTGGCCTTTTTCCTTGCAATTGCGTATAAGATGTGAATCGTGTGGAAAAATTACTTAAACATTTTGCATAACCTGAAACTCTTTTTTATATGTTCGAACACGAGAAGTAGATATATGTACTTCGTAAAGCCCAATATTGAAACTCCATATCAGACATAATACACCAGACAAGAGTTGTTTGTTTTATAACAGTGTGAATGCCGGGAATAATTAATTGCAAATATTAAACATCTGTAGATATGTATAAGTATTTACTAATTCCTTATATTGCACTAGTTACATAAGTGATAGCCTGTCTAATGCTATACAGGCACTGCAAGTTTGAGTGCTCGGATGTTTCCTGCGGTATGACAGGCGCCACTGTGGCGCGCCCAGACTGCCCTGAATTGGAATTACTATCTGCCTCAATCGTTGCACTAATGGGGTATCTAGTGATGTGATCCGTTCGATAGCAACTGTAGTCCACTCGCCAAATCCAGCGCTTCTAACGATGGAACAGGAATGAAAGAAAAGTTTGCGATGATTGTGCCGTCAGTTAGGATGAAACTTCATTAACTATGAATAGGAAAAATGGTTGTTTTTCTTGAAATGTTGCTAATACAAGGAAAAGGAATCTAACAGTTTCATGCAGATGTCGTGGCGTAGCCCAGTGTCAGCCTTCGGGACTGAGCGATCTCTCGGACCACAGCAAACCTCGAATGTATTATTGATTTATCTCCTACTTAGCTCAATACAATCAAAGCTAATACGTAGGTGTTCCAATATTTTAGGTCTCAATTAATTTAGTTCTCGAGTCTTAACTGATCGTAACCAAATTTTGTAAACGTTCAATAAAAGATTAGACATTGTATTTTGTTTTTCATAGGAGGTATAAATTTGGGCAATAACTAACTTTTATATCTTACCTATATATAAACAGTTTGGAAAGACATAGAGACAAAATGACACTTTTTCACCAATCCTAGACATTAATCCAATAACGCTCAGCCAATTACATCAATTATTTGATTAGGTAAAGGGGATATAGGTTACACTTGACATTATAAAAATACTACCTATAACCTGTATGAAGTGATACTGACACGCCATTAGTTTGACATTCGATCCTTGTTATAAGCTGAAAGGTGTGTGACCTGAACTGTGCGAAACACATTACTCGTGGCTGACTTGGCGTTTGATAATATTCTTCGGTTACAGCAGAATTTTGTAGCTAAACTGAAACGTTTAGATCCATATCATCCATTTTACTTTAAGATCTGATTAATAATTTATGAAGTTTAATAAGTGCCAATATTTGGAAATATGTGGAGTCAAACATTTATCTCTATATTTTCATTTTAGTTAGGGTAAGAATCCAATGAATACCTGTATTGAATATATTGCATATAATCGAATACTAGTAAGCAACAAAGATCCATATAGTACAGTAAGTACTGTGTAGATCCTTGTTACTTATAATACCTGTAATATGTTTTATAAGTTTTGGTGTTGGTAAAAAGTTAGAAGTCCTTACTTATATTTATTTTGAGAGTTTTCCTTAAGATATATTACACAACTATAGTGAAATGGTGAAGTTACTCGTCAGTTCTTATACTTAAGAAAATATAGTATTAAGGTATTAAAGGGAAATAACTATGAAAGTTTAAAACAAATAAACCCCATAATGGCAGTGAGATATTTGGCATTAGCATGATTTCAAGAATTGCAAAATATGCTTAATTTCTCTGCAAAAATGTGCAGAAGCCGTACAGTTACATTGTACGTCTAGTTTTCAGATCGAATTGATACGGTTCCTTTATTATCCCTATCAATGGAATGGACAGAGTGAAAAAACAAAAGGATGATTTAATTTCTCTGCGATTTCTTCGCATGCTTCAACGGATTGATTTAGATTTTAAAATACTGTTAAAATAAAATTATTGAATATTTTGTTGTGCATTTAGACTGAAAAAAATTTATATTACACAGTTATATAACTTGATCATTCATGATATTGCTTTCATAAATGATATACAATTATAAAACTAATATAGGCAAAATTATTATTAAACCTTATTTCTTCTCAGACTCGCTTAGAATTAAATAAATAAAATACGTATACATATATTAAACAGAAGGTAAGAAAGTAACACTTTACTTTTCATACTTTGATAAAAAGTAATATAGGGAGTACTCGTATTATTATCTGCAGAATCGCTCACAATTTCTCTGCAACATTCCATGCATTTGAACGAACAGCTTCCACGATATCAGCAACTTGAACTATTATACACTAATAAGGAGAGACCATAATGTCGAAGTTCGTAGTTTTCTTAGTAAAAACATTTATGATGTAATACAATGAAGTCCTAAGGTATGTTTGTAATAAAATATTTCGCAGTCCACGCTTAAGAAGAAACAATAATAACAATAAAATAATGCATAAAGCAGCTATGGTGGGAAGGGCTGAGTCAAAAATGTAAAAATGAACTAAGAGATATCACAAAAAATAAATTTGACATAATCTCGTATGTAGAATCTACATATGTATATATTCTTAAGCCTAGATAAAGAAATACAAGCTATGGAGGAATGCAGATTGATGTATTATTTAGGGCGTCTGATTGCCTATTTAAAAAATAGTTGATATACGGTTCAAAATTCCTTAAACTATTACATTGAATCGGGTCATACATAAGAAATTTCTTTAGGTTGAATCGATTTCAGTATGATTCTGTGCTGAAGTTCTTGTGCAGATTATGATATCTCATAATTCGTTGCACAATATCAAACCAGTGATTATTGATTCCTAACCTTGAAAGAGTGATTAAAAAATTTTAATAAGACATTTGGGGGTATAATCTCTTCACTCTACGTAAAATGGCTTTCGAGGTAATGTATAGAAAAATTTAACTGAACATACACACAAACATTCAAATATATGAACTTTTCAAAATGTCCCGATTTAATAATAATATTTAAGATTAGGTTGATCCCCTAATGAGGAATCTATACCTAATTAGAGGACCACTATTCTTGCATATTTTTATTGTAACCTCAATAATTGTTTTTTTCAAGAGTTAATATTTGTAATCCTGTTAAAGAATAAAATAATATTAGAGATGTAGCCTCAAAAAGTGTTTTATAAATATGGATATAATTATAAACCTTTTAACACTTTTTTAACTTTTTTATTTTCGTACAATGTACATTTCGGATTCTGGGAATTCATCTTCAGGTACTAAGGTGATCTTTAATCTTGGTACCTGAAGATGAATTCCCAGAATTAGAAATGTACATTTTACGAAAATAAAAAAGTAAAAAAGTGTTAAAAGGTTTATAATTATATTCATAATAAAATAATGATCTTGCTTCCTAATCCCTATTCGCTTTATTGTTATGTTTCCTGGATTAAATGTTGGAACTACATCAATATTTATATACCGTAATAGTAATAATTACCGTATTCCTCATCAGTGAAAAATGGACGCGATGTCTCCTTCATGAATCTGTCATTAAAATTGTATTAGATGTCGAGTGTGTTACTTTGTGATTTCACTTGCTATAGTCACGGACTCACTGCTCTCACTTCTTTCCATACAATGCAACCACCGAGTGAATGGTCTAATGAATCTTGCTAATGCATAGTTCCCCCATTTCTGTTCCTTCACCTAATGTACTCGTAAATATGGCGTTCCACAACGTCTAATGAAACAAATTTCAAGCACCATACATATACACAGTAGCAATATGTTCATTCAGTAAAATCCAGCATGAGGTAATAGCTTTAAATTCGCCATTGCGGTTATAATATGCTTTACAATAAAAGTAAAATAACACTATATGCATCACACCGACAGCTAATAATTATTTGTACATATAAAAAGTAACGTGAAACCGCGTGTCTGTTCCCCTATAAAACTATTAAATATAAAAATATTCCCTAGTCTGTCAGTAAATAATTTTTTTTCACAATATGTAAAAATATTTGTGGGTGCTATTTTTGGTTGTTGATTTCCATATCTAAGTAATATACAAACCACTTCCCGTTCGACGGAGTGATTGAGTATCAAGTATCCAAACATTAAAAATATGACATATTTGAAGATGTTTGGATAGTTGGATGTTTGATACTCCAATATACATTTGATAAAATGAAGTGAAATATGAAATTATATATATGATAAAGGTAAATCATATTATGACTATATTGCGAAGAGATACTTCTTAGTATATGGGCGTAGGCATAGCTTTGTGCTCCATTAATTTTTTTACATGTATTTTTCATTATTACTTTCACTTTTTAGATCTGATTATAATTTACTAGAATTTAAGGCAGTTTTCAAAATCTTTAATGCATTCGTTATACTAATAAAATTTTACAAAAACACTCAACTTTTCCGAAAAAAGAATTTCTATATCAAAATCATTTTATTAAAAAACAAAGCCTATACTAATTATAAAATGCTAGGTCACAAATATTGATATGTTGGTTGTATAACGTATAATCGGGTCAGGGATAGTTTATAAAAATATATATAACCCTAAGACACCGGATAGAACAGTCGAGAGGGAGAGGTAGTTTCCAAGTTCAACTCAGACCCGAATTAATGCAAAACCAAAAACCGAAGCAAATACAGCACCGATGATCAACGGATCAACAGGCTTTCATTATTGCCGACTCGGAAACGAAAGGGAATAAAGGGAAGGCGTCAGCATTTGCTTTAGGATGACTGTGCTTTAGGAGCCTACCTAAACGTTCCCTAATACGACAGTTGCTAGTTCAACTGAAACGAGGAACGCTGGTGCCAACGTACGTCAAGCGACCCAGCGGCCTCGAAAAGAAACAATAAACTAAATAAAAACTAAATGCGAATACTAGTTCTCTCGTATTCGCGCCTAGCTCGACTCGAGCTCGAAACTAGGAAACGCTGGTGCCAACGTACGTCAAGCAACCCAGCGGCCTCGAAAAGAAACGATAAACTGAGTAAAACTAAATTAAATCACGCCTAGCCCGAAACTCAGGAATGCTAGTGCCAACTTACGTCAAGCAACCCAGCGGCCTTAAAAAGAAACTATTAACTAAATAAAAGCTTAACTAAATTACATCTAGCCCGATGCTAAGGAACGCTGGTGCCAACGTACGTCAAGCAACCCAGCGGCCTCGAAACGAAACGATAAACTAAATATAAGCTAAACTAAACTACCTTCATGCCTAGTCCAAAATTCAGGAACGCTGGTGCCAACGTACGTCAAGCAACCCAGCGGCCTCGAAAAGAAACGATAACCTAAATAAAAATAAATTACAACTCCTCTCGTTACTAGTAATAGAATCTAATCCTATTCGTACTGATTTATTTTCTTGCTATACTTTATATCTAAAATAATATTCTATTAGCAGCTTAAGTACGTAATATCATGTACTTATCGTATCGTTAGTGACTGGATAAGTGCAGTTAAAAACGTGTTTTGTAAGGTAAATAAATACCTACTACGGCTAGGACTTACTTGCATCTTATCGTGTCGTATGTGGGGGCGGTGACACCGACTCGACTCCGACTCCGACTCAGAGACTCCGACCGAGAGAGCGAGCCAGCCAGGCACAGCGTACTTACGTACTGTAGTACCTGAGCCGTCCGCCGTAAGGCGCTTCAGCCCTTGAAGCGAACTCCGGTGGACTTATCCTGAAACTCTGTGTCCTACCCGGTCGAGCCGGACCCCGCCAGCTTAAGTCTCCCGCGTTGGTGTTGTGCTACTGGAGTATACTTGTAGGGGGAAAAATCATAACATGTCACTAAAAAATAAAAGTATTCTCCCTCAAAAAAATGAATATGCCTTATGAAAAAAATGACATGTTACAGTTGTACACAACATATTTATGTTTTGATATAAATTTGAAATTGTTAAAAATAATATGATGTTTATTATTAGTAGATGGTATCAATTCTATTTATGTGGCATTATTTGGTTATATTTAAATAATTTGTTTACTGACTATTTTGTAGTTTAAGGCCCAGTACTGCGAATATACTGTATCTCATGAAAAGGTATAATGGTTTATTTCAAAACCGCATTTATATATTGCTCATATTTGACATTTTTTTCCAAGATTACTAGATACTATACACTATTTGTATAATTATTGTACACATGCCTACAATTAAATATAGTATTATCTAATAAATCACCTGCAGTGCTTCTAATAATATTATACTGTAATTATAAGAAGATAATATGCACCAAAGAAGTAAAACGTATATAAAATAAAGTTACTTATATAATATAGTGTAATATGAAATCAAAGTACAAATATATGAAATCTTGAGGTGTTGTGAAAATCAAAACGAAACTGTGCACCGACGCCACTCCGTCAGCGACAGCTACATTTGCCAACCTGCCGCGAAAGAGCGCCAACAATACTGATGTCATTAACGATATTGGATTTGGTTCTGTTGCCTTACGTTTTTCATTATTTAATCTTGCCACTCTGTGATCACAATGCAATTATATTTACGTGCCTAGTAAAAATTTGAATTTATAATAGTATTTTTTGTTGTAATTGATCTCTGAATGATTGTTGTAGATTTTAATTCATAGCTTCTGTAAAACACTTTATTGCTAAATGTTTTCAAAACTAGGAAGCATTCAAAATGAAATCTGGAAAATTACTATAGATCAATTTGATGCAGTGCTGTGAAATTATTATATATACTAGGTATTAGTAATTGTTCTATAGCATATGTTATCAGTAATGTTACCTTAATATAGGAAAGGCTACCCCAAAACGTAAATCTTCGTACTAAAACCGCTGTTTGAATTGAATTTCTTATGTCTACGTTACTAGTGTCTGATTTTTTATTGTGTTACTATAATAATAATACAGATTAGATGTTGGACTCTTGAGTAGATCAAAAAGAGAGTGTCTTAAGCAGGACATGAGAATGTCCTATAGCGAGGTTGGGACAGATAGCGGTGTTAGTCAAGTCTTGCAGCTGAGCCCTGACTTATGTTGTACGTGACTGTTCCCTGTCTTTACTACTTAGGTGAGAGTTTATATCGAGTAGATTAATCTTATTTACGAGTCGTCCTTAACATAGACAAAGTGAATTGTATTGCAGAAACGATTCACGTTACTTTATGTGGCGTTTGATTATTACTGATATCATAAAGTAAGTATAACTCATAAGTTTTAGCCTACATTTGAGACCCAAATTTGCAACGTTAAATTAATTTTTACATTAAATGAGACTAGCAGCATATTACGTCAACTAGATAGATAATTACTTACATTATTTTTATAAATAAATTTATGATCTTTGTATTGAGACGTTTTACTTCCCTCTTAATTGCTATATTTTGGTATTCCTCATAAATCTGTTTGTGCTGTTGAAAATTCTCAAAGAAGTCATCGCGAGTTCACAGCCAGCCTCAGGCGAAAAAGAATTCATACTAGCTATTCCTTGTGTAATACTTAAATGAATATGAACATACAGTAATAGTTACATGCTTCACTTTCGGTTTATCTCCAAACAGGACTGTTAATATATATTTCTAGCCGGTTCACTAGTTCAGTTGATAATATAACTTATGTGTCAATAAAAATATCATAAATTTATAAATAAAAAGCATTGTTTTAATTTTTTTGTAAGTAATTATCAATAATTATCAAGTCGACATAATATACTGCTAGTTACATTTAATGAGAAAATACATTTCCCACGTAATTATAATGTAAGTAACTATCTATGTAGTTGAAATAATATGATGCTAGTCTCATTTAATGTAAAAATCAATTTAACGTTGCAAATTTGGGGCTTCATTTTATGCTAAAACATGTAGAATTATATTTAGTTAATGATATCAGTAACACCCAAACACCACATGAATCGATTCTATGATATAAATAACTTTGTCTGTATTAAAGTCACCTCGTAATTACTATTAATATACTGCATATAAACTCTCACACAAGTAGTAAAGACAGGGTATAGTGACGTATAACATAAGTCAGGGCTCAGCTGCAAGATTAACACGGCTATCTGTCCCATATTCGCCACAGAACTCCTGCATAAGAAACTCTCACTTTGGCCTACCCAGTGCTCCACGTATAATCTGTATAATTATTACAATATTACAGTAACAAAGTAGGCTTTAGTACCGTAGGCACGATACAGTTCTATCCAGACTGTGGTTTAGGGGAAAGATTTACGTTTTGGGGGCGTACGTCCTATGTAAAGGGAGCATTATTATTAACGTATACCATAAAACAGTTTTTAAAACTCTTGTATACATAATAATTTCACACCTCTGAAACAAATCTATATATAATATTTTTCCTTTAAATAGTACCAGGTTTTGTAAACATTTCAACATGAATAATTTTGTAGACCGTGAGCATTACAATCTTCTAAAACATACATCAAAAGATAAGTTTGTAAAGTAAAATGTACGAAAATAACCAATATAAATTATGAACTATTCTAGAAGACAATCCATATTAAATTGGATTCAATCAATATTTTTATGTTCACAGAAGAACTGTTAACGGTTAAGACTCATAAATTTTACAGAATATTCTACATTTCTCAATGTTACAGCATATCTTAAATTTCTCGTAATCAACAACTAGTACTATGAAAATTCTCAGTAGGTTTAAAACTTATATTCGAATATTATATATAATAAATTAAGTAAGCAAAGGGCAAATAAGCGTGTAAGCAACAAGCTCACAACAATAGTAATATAAAAAAAGAATAATATTATAAATCATTTTATATTTATTACTTGTTAAAAGAACACTATTAATAAAGTTGCAGTATTGACAGGAAAATGTGTATTTGTATTTAAAAAACGTATCTTTTATATTACTTAAACTTTCCGATTATTACGGACAAAACTGTGGTCGTAGTTTAAGACCAAGGAATTAATACGTGTAAATCCGAGGAAAAGCGTTAGTCCTTCTAAATCACCATCACTCTATCAACTTAACTCATTTATAAAGCTATATTTAATCTTTTACAATGTTTTAAACATTGGGAATGCTAGACACAAATCAGTCTATACCATTTCGTAAAAATAGGACAGTGTTATTACGGACGGTGGATAAGTTTTATCGATTTATGGACACACTTACATTTTCATACACTTCTATCACATACCCTAACATTTACACAATTATAAACAAATCACTTGTGTGTATTGCCTGGAAAAGAAACAAGTTTACATACTACATGTAATAAAGATTTCACAAAATTTATTGAAATTGGCCAATAAAGGTTTAACACATAGAACAGGAAAAATATCTTTTACTTATAATTATTCTCCTTTTTCGAAGCTAAACAATATTTAAGGTATTGTATGAATTTAGAATCAATAACAACGATAAAAAACCAACAACTCACAGAACAAGAAAGCCGATTTACACTGTTAAGAGAGTTATAAGTTAAATCCTTTATCTGACTGTATTTTCCAATATGGCCCCATAATGACCAATACTGAGCTTTAGCTTGCAGATCCTGTAACCGATTGTCGCAAGAAGTTTACGGATAATTCCATGTGCAACTCCATGGATTTCGAAATATGTAAAGCTACTTATGTATTATTTCTTCCCATTTTTGCGTTGTAGTGCCCTCCCTAAATTTTGCTGTTTGAACGCACACATTTTGAAACCTAATTCAATGAAAAAAAAAATGTGAATTTATTATGTGGCCAGATATTTCGAGAAATATGTCATCTATAGATTTTAAATATTATATAACAGTTTCTTTCTAATTAGACATGAACTGTTGCCTATGAAACCATGGAATTTTGCTGAGGGTAGTTTTTGTGAAATGTGTAAATGAAAAACATTTATTTTCAAAAAATTTAGAAACAAGTATGCTCACGCCTGAGTGTATCTTTTTTGCAATACATATTTAATTTAAAACACAGAATGCAACCACAACACAAATTAAAATGGCAACATTTTTTAAATTAATACTAGGTATAGTACCTTTTGTACGTATTTTAAAATCACTTCAGTATAGTTATGTTATAATAACCAACATCCATTATGAACTACAGTATTGTTTAAGTACAAAAGAAATTCCATTAGCCATAATCTGATTGTGCTATAACATAATCACATAATCATCAACGGTTCAAACCTACCGACACTATTTAATTATAAATAGTAAATAAGATTATCAGATAGTAGCAATATTAACATATTAAACAATTTATCACTATTAGAGAAAACTCATAAAAATAGTTAATGAGTTAGATAAAACCAAATTAATAATGGAAATATTGGAGAAATTTGAAAATAGTTTTCTTTTAATCTAAATAATAATAATAAGTCCTAAGAATTCGAAAAGACCCCTAAAAAAATGAAAACACAATGCAATACGCGCAAACGTCTGATTATCTATGTTTTTCATAGTAAATGAGTTAAAGCCAAAGGCTAAAAGCAAAAATAATAGATATATTTGAATATTAAATCAAGGTACTATCGTAGGTGAGCACCTTTGAATGTTTAGTTTTCATAGGACTTAAAACAAACCTGATGGAGATGCATCGAGGTACATTTGATATGCGCAAATAAAACGTATATTATACTTAAAAATAGTAATAAAAATGTGACACACTTGTCAAGGTAAAAATGGAACATTAGAAAATCTGTAATCTAAAATTATGAAATATGTATGAATTATATCAAAGTATTTAAGCAAATCTCGAAACTTTGCGTTGCACCTGCGAAGACCTATTTGTACAAGTTACAAAGGAAAACGTTTGCAGCAATGGTTGAAAAGAAATTTTTTTGGTTATAGACGTTTTTCTACTTTTCATAATTTTACTTTTTTCGTAACTGACCTACTAAACAGAGTCTAAGAACATACAGCCAGATATCTGATGTTCTATGCTAAACAGCCTTCTGGATATTCCAGAAAGACATTAAATGTTTTAATAACAAAATTTAGATTTCCCCAAATTGAATTACTTACATATGCGATGTATAATGTACAAATACTTTTCTGATAACCCTATCGGTGGAGCATTATTCACGCCATGTAGTGTCTATTTATTGGAGCTTAGCAATGTAATAAAAACACAATTCTTACACGAAGAAAAGCAATTCCTACATTGAGAGATGATGATTTACATAACGAACCACTTATTCCGGACACGCAGTGCTAAATTGTCGGTGTTATCGTTGTGACAGCTGTACTGCACAATACATATTGCTCTAACTTTGTTACAGAAACAACGTTTATTGTAGTTATCTATCTATTATAGTTATACTTATCTATATATTTACCAATACTATGTAATAATTAACAAAATTACAAGCTTGTAATATTATGATTTTAAGACTTCATTGTTCAATAACTTCCATTAACTTTATTGCTAAAACATTTACTATCGTAAAGGTAACATTGCAGTTGTAGAGTTTTTATATTATAATTAAATGATTTAAAACTAGTAAAGTCTTTAATATTTTATGATTTCGCTTGTACTATACTTTCTTTCCAAGCAAAACCATGAAAGCGTTTAGTTTTTTAGTTTGGATATAATTATTACTTATTTTGATACCCATTAATAATATTATTAGTATTAGAAAACCGTATGTTATTCATATCTGTTATTACCAATTTTCACTTAGCTATGCTCGTACTTGAACTTATATATGTTTTTGGCTGTTCTTGTATTAAAACACTAAAATATTATTACAATACCTTTTTGATACTAACACAAGTCTTTTGGTAAGAAGAAATCACAATTAATGCGAGTAAACTGACGCTAATATTGACGCTAAATTTAGTATATGATGCAGTGTCATGTTCTCAATCCCCATATTTAAATATTGTATACAAACCTCAGAACTTTTATTTTGACTTTTATATCTTATTATAATTACAAATATTGTAATTAGCTAGTCATCTTACTTTTAAATGACAGTAATTGTTTTGTAGAATATTGCGATGGTGAAGTGACAGCTTTACAGTATGTTAACACATGGACCTCAGGGAGTAAACTTTGTTCTTTGAAATAAAATACGGATATTTTGAAATAAATGTACTATATATTTTGTCTTAATATATCTATCACATATTTGTTTTGATCGATGAGACAGCACACACTTTATGTAAGCTCTATGATTATAATTATAGAAATCTAATAAAACTAGGGTCAAGTTTAGATATTATAGGAATAAAATAAATATTTTATCTACCATTGTTAGTAACATTGCACGTTTTACTTGCAAACACTATTAGTCTAATTTTATTGGCCCATATACTAGTTCTATCATAGAAGCGTATATAGACTTTTTATGTTTCAATTTCGTTTACATGATGGTTACATAACTTTTGCTAGGGTCACATTTGCTATAAAATTTTACTCATTTTTTAAATTTAACGTAGGGGCCTACTTCAATTCAGCGGTATTTAAGTATCATCTATTCATATATAAATAAATTTGAAGAAACTGTGATGGTTCAGTTAACTACTGCATTAAATTTGCAACATAATTGCAAACGTTGAAGTTTAATGAATTAAATATATTTTATGAACATTTATTTTGATTAAATACTGACAAATTGCCTATTAACTATCTCCTTGTTGAAAAGATAGTTTTCAATAAAGATTGAATCAGAAAAAGTATTTGTTACGCTTGGACTGTAACCCGGATCTCTCAATTGCCGGGCGATCAAGTGTATAGTTGTTAATCATGATTATAAAACGTACCGTAAATAGAAAATAACATTCGTACAAGATCATTCACTTACTTACTATTCAACAATGTTTGAGTGTATGACGTTATGAATGGGACAGCCATAAAGGAATAAAATATACCGTATAGATATTTTAGAGTGACCTGTCCAGTGTCATTGTTTAACCCAAATTTTACTTTGAAAAAGAAAATTATTTTAATACATTTGCCAAGTTGTAAGAATTCTACACGTTCTTAATTTAAAGAATTTTATAAATTTATTCAATACTAAAAAAATACTCGGCACGATCAAAAACCCACGAGCAAATATACGGCTTTTCCACCTACTTACTAGATGGTACATAGTTTTGGAAACATAAACTTATCTCTCTCTCTCTCTCTCTCTCTCTCTCTCTATCTCTCTATATATATATATATATATATATATATATATATATATATATATATATATATAAAGATTACACATTCATTTATCCTAATTTTTACGGTTGTCATCATGGTTACCCATAAGTATAAATTATAAATATTCACTAATAATGAGCCAAATTAATAAAGTGATCTTCATCATCAATCTCAATAAATATATAACTGAAGCTTTGCGCAATGCTTAAAGTGTATTGGTCTGTACGTTATAGACATATCGTCTAAGAAGTTAGAGACACAGAAACAATTTGTTCAAACAATTTATTCCCGCTTCTCAACTGATGGGTTTCACCAAATCTCGGCCAATAATGTTCAATGTCCATTCATGTAAACACTCACCTAAAGATGATAAATAGCATAAAGATAATAAATAAATAATATAATATAATATAGAAATTTCATATATAAATAACAATTTCAGGTACGGCGGTAGTAAATATAAAATTTTTAACAGGTAAATTTTTTATGAACTAAGGGGAGGAAAAAGGTTGTAGAATTTGTAGGCCCACTATTTTTGAAAAGTAATTTTGTTTCAAGTTTGTAGCCGAAAATTAAAAAAATATATATTTAAAGCCAATTTTCGAAGGAGGCGGGGGCTTAGTTGCCTCCACGAATCCGAATTAAAGATGAAATCCTCCCCTTCAGGTCATGTAACTAACTAAATAAATACTGGCTAGGTACTGGCCCTCCTCCAGATCTAACATCTGGCAGCGCTCCCTGCACCCCAGTCCTCGCAAGTTCAGTATAAGAAGTAAAAACACATTTTTGATCCAACCTTGTTCCAGAAGAAATGAATGGGAGCACTACACTCCGGTTGGATGCCGGTCCAATAGCGATGGCAGGGCGCGGGCATTCAGTTGGCTTCAGTGCTGTGGGCAGACTCGCCGCATCAGTCCCGCTGACGGCACTCACGGGGACCCTATAGAATCCCAACATAACCAGTAGATATTTAGAAAAATATTACTGCAACCTGAGAAATAATAAAAACTTAATTATGTTTGCCACAAAGTATGTATAAAATATTTAAATTTAACAACTAAAAATGACCATCTGTAACTAACAGTACCTTTTAAGTATCAAAGACTATTTCCTAAAAATAACTCAAGACACCAAGTATTATAGATACACTACTTGGTGACAATATTAAATATTACATAGGCTAGAACAGCCATACTAAATGATTAAGCGTGATAACATTTACTTGTAACTATAATTCGCTGGATTTTAATCATTCTATTATAATATTATAATAATTTACATTTTATTATTAAATATTAATTGTAAGGTAGGCCTAATAATAATTATATAATTTACAAATTATAATCGTACATTATTTCCCAAATAACAATAATTAAATTATAATCTGTTCACGCTACTATAAGGCAAATAATTAATTAAGCAATAAAAAGAAAATCATTAATGTTGCCACCCAATTTTGCACGCAACACAAAACACGAGGTAACGAAATTTGCAAAGTCTGTACCGTCTCGCTTACACTAAATAAAACAAGGTGAATACTAAATAAATGATTTCCGCTCGCCGAACGGATTGATTAGAAAGCACGGCGCAAAAATATAATAAACTTAACTGGCATAGTGAATAAATTAACAAATTCAGAACGTACGATAGACAGGAAAAAACATTTTGCGACACGAACAACGTACACGAGGAACACAAGTTACAAAATAATATATAAACTATTAACTAAGCTACGAAAAATATGTGTCTGGGAGGGAGAGAAAAACCGCCAACTAATTAAGTAAAGAGGGTGAAAAAGACAATTACCTGCCGAAAGTAGTCGAGTTAGCCAGCCATGGGGAAACGGGAAGAGCAGAGAACAGCCAGAACACAGTAAGCTTCTCCGAACGTGTCTGACCGCTCCGAACAGTAGCCGGTGCCGGTGCCGGTGCCGGTGCCGGTGAACAGCTGGTCGGTAAACTAGTCAAGGTCAACCAGCTGACCTCGACCAATCAGTCCAACCAGGCAGAAAATCAATACTTGATGGAGAGACTCCCCCACCGACTGATAAGAGTGGCCGAGGTGGGAAAGGTAAGACAAAAACGTTCAAACTGAGCCCCGGCTCAACCTCCCCCACTAAAAAGGGTGTAACCCCAAACAAAACCTCTCCCCCACTGAAAGAAGAACCAACAAGCTCTGGCACAGGATACGGGAAGTCGAGAACCCTAACAGGAAACGAAGTCCTGAGCAGGAGGCAGACAAAACACGATCCTCCTGAAATTTTGAGAGGCGCCTCTCTTGGAGAAAGAGGAAAACAGAAAGAGAGTAAAACGACACCACAGGGAAAACCAGGGGTGATCAGTCCCCGGACACCCCCGCAGCCGCACCAGTATCCAGAGCATGACCAGAGGTGTCACCACGGAAGGCCTTCAGATGAGAAACGTGGGCCTTCCGCCACAACCTCCCCGATACGGGATCAACCAACTCAGCAGTAACTGGGGAGAGAAACGAAGAATCCGGTGAGGACCTGTCCACCGATAGCAAAGTTTGGCTGCCCGTTTATCCACGGCCGAACTGACCGGATGGGCCTTACAAAAGACAAGATCCCCCACCTGGAAGGGGTTAGCAATACGTCCCTTATTGAATTTTCTCCTCACCCTTTCCCTAGACTGTAGGAGCTTAACCCTGACTGCTTCCCAAGTGTCACTCACATTGGGAGTACCAGGTACTGGTAGAAGACTATCCAGACTCCAGAGATTAGACAAGGGAACAGAAGGAGGACGAATAAACATGACCTGAAAAGGCGTGGAATCATGACTCTCGTGAAGAGCAGAATTGAAGGCTAACTGAAGCCAGCTCAGGTTTTCATCCCAGGTAGTTTGTTTCTCAGCGTGATAAGCGATGAGGGCGGCTCTGAGATTGCGGTTGAACCGCTCAGCATGAGAAGGCTGGGGGTAGTAAGGAGATGTCGTAACATGTTTGATTCCATGCCCAAAACAGAAGCGATCAAACTCCCTCGACACGAATTGTGTGCCGTTATCTGAGACGAAGGTGGCGGGCACTCCAAAATTCTGTAGAAGGCGGGACTTGAGTGCCTTGGCAGTGAGCGACGCCGTGGCACTCCTAAGAGGAATCAACCAGCAAAACTTAGAGAAAGCATCCACAGCGACAAGCAGGGAGGTGTTCCCTGACTTGCTACGGGGAAAGGGTCCCACATAGTCAATGAACACCTTTTCAAGAGGCCGCTCCGCCACCTCGGAGGAAAGAAGTCCTAATTTGGTATTTTGTGCTGGTTTACTGACCGAGCAAAGATGACAAGCTCGTACTCTACCAGCAATGTCTCTGTCCATACTCTTCCAGATGAACTTATCTCTGATTTTAGCGATGGTCTTGTGAATCCCTAAATGACCGCCCACGGGAGAAACATAAAAATAGGAAAAGACCATCGGTATGAGGGCACTCGGCAGAACAATCTTGGGACCACCTCCGCGTCGGGCACGATAGCAGAGGACATCCTTGGACAAGAAGTAAGGAGAGTGGGCTTCTCCCTCCTGGAGTTCACCAATGATGTTTGACAACTCGGGGTCTTGAAGTTGGTGAGAGCCTAAACTCTCAAAGGCAGCAGGGAAATCCAACATCACAGTCCCACACAACGGTGCTTGAGAATCAACAGGATCGCTGGGTAGATGATACATTCTAGAAAGAGCATCGGCGACGACGTTTTGTGTGCCGCGAATGTGCTGCACCCTGAATTTAAAGGCCGCAATGTTTACAACCCAGCGACCAATCTTCCCGAGTTGTCGAGGATGGGCCAATAGCCAGGAAAGAGCCTGATTGTCAGTTTCCAGCAGAAATTCGGAATGCTCTAGGAACCTCCGAAACTTATCCATGCCGAAAACGACCGCCAGACACTCCAGCTCATAGATAGAAGATTTCTTTTCCTGAAGGGTCAAAGTCCTAGATGCAAAAGCTATTGGTTGCCGAGCGCCGTCGAACTCTTGAGAAAGCACAGCTCCTACAGCACAGGATGAGGAGTCAGTCTGCAAGATGAAGGGCCTACTAAAGTCCGGTATTCGCAGCACAGGAGGTTGGATAATTGCCTCCCTAAGCAGTTGAAAAGCTCGTTCCTGATCTTCACCCCAAACGAACTTTGCCTCTTTCCTTCTTAAAGCGTTCAGAGGGGCGGCCACCTCGGCAAAGTCAGGTATAAACCTACAGTAGAAATTAACAATGCCGATGAATCTGGCAACACCCTTGGCATCCTTCGGAGGAGGAAAATCCCGAATGCCTTGGGTCCTGGCAGGGTCTATAGATACCCCCCTAGACGACACGAGGTGACCAAGAAACGATATTTCAGACTTGGCGTAAGACACCTTCTACGGATTGACTGTAAGGCCAGCCCTACCCAACCTAACCAATACCTCCTCAAGATGTTTAACGTGTTCCGTGAAAGACTCACTGTAGACCAGAAGGTCATCAAGATAATTAAAGACATACCTGAACTTCACATCGTGGAAGATGGAGTCAAGCAACCTAGTTAACGTTTGGGCCCCCACAGCTAGCCCCATCGGCACAGATCGGTACTGATACAAATTCCACGGAACACAGAAGGCTGTGCGAGGACGTGATTCCTTCTTCAACGGAATCTGATGATAGGCTAGGTTCAAATCAAATATAGTAAAAAATTTGGCCTTACCGAACCAATCAAAAGCATAATGGAGATCGGGGAGAGGCACTGAGTCTATTTCAATTTTGGCATTAAGTTTTCTTAGGTCGACCACCATACGATTTTTTCCATTAGGCTTTGGAACCAAGAACGCTGGACTGGCATACGATGAGTTAGAGGGCTCAATAACTCCTTGATCCAAGAGATCCTTGATGATACCACGCATAACCTCCATCTTTGGAGGAGCCAACTTGTATGGGTGGGAGCGTACTGGCTGAGTGTCAGTCAGACGAATTCCATATTCAATAAGATGGGTAGAACCGAGCTTGGGTGTGAGGACCTCCGGAAATCTTGAGCAAAGCTCACGGAGAACCCCAGCTTGCTCCTCATCCAAGTGACCGAACGGGTCCCCAGGGGCAGAACCTTCCTCACACTCCACCTCACCAACCTGCGGTGTCGATTTGAATTTATCAGAAAAGGGGACTGACACTCGCCGATTGAATTTGAAATAAGACTGGCCCGCCTGAAGATCCAGCACCAAACCAGTCTTTTGAATAAAATCCGCCCCCAAAATACAGTCCATGCTCAGGTCCTGGGCCACAAGGAAGCTCCACACCCATAAAAAACATTCAACCTTAAACTTGATTGAAGCCTTCCTCGAAATTGGAAGAGGGGAATTAGAAGCAGTCCAGCAAGTTAAAGAAGACTCCTCGGTGTGCTTCACCAAACCTAACCTTGAAATGGCTTCAAAAAGACGGGAAGAGATGAGGCTACAGGCTGACCCGGAATCAACTAGGGCCTTATGCACTGAGTCTCCCACTAAGATATTGATATAAGGGCACACCGAAGATGCTGTCCTAAGCCGTAGGTTTCCCTTTTCTGCTAGGCTCATAGTGTCCAAACTATTAATCAAATTTTTCGCACAGGTACTATTTTTTTGAAATATTTTCTTAGACCTCGGGGGAACTTGAGATAAAACCCCCCTTTGATCTAGTTTTTTGGACCAGTGCGATATCTCCTAGGACACTCCCGACGAGTATGACCTCGTTCACCACAGGCATAGCAGATGGGTAGACGAAGCCCACCAGAGTGGCCCATCCACGGGATTCTGTACGGCCGTGACAGCCCTGGAGGGCTGGATGGAACGATGATTGTTCCTCTCCGCCCTCTGCCGGTCAGCAAACTGCACGCTGCGCGAAGCAATGCACAGACGGTCCAGTTCAGAAAAGGTGGAAGGGCGACCAGCAAAAACTAGACGGGACCTCTCTTCAGGATTGAGACCCTCAAGAATGGTGGTGACCACAGTACCTTCGGGGATATCGAGCCTTAACACCCTATCAGTGTCCCTCACCTCGGCCACAAACTTTGCCAAACTCTCTTCGTTGCCCTGAGGCCTAAAGAATTTCTCCACACGGAGACGTTCCCTCAACGGACCAGGAACAAAGAAATCTAATGCCTCCCTATGAAAATCATCCAGGGTACCACCCCTCTGGAGAACTCGAACCAGACAGTCACCCAAAGGTGCCTACAAAACGGAGAGATGACATGTAGGAAGCTCGCTCCCTGAAGACCAGGCAAGTCATGCAGTCGCAGGATCTCAGATAGAAACCGCAGCAAAGCTTTAGTATCTAGACCATCCACCGTAGGTAGTCGCTGCAGCAACGGGGTAAGTGGGTTTGGAAGCTTGTGATACTGAACAAAGGATCCCGTCACCACAGTCCCCAGTCCTCCAGATCCAGCAGGCATTTGGGTCACAGACCCCCGGGCCCCGTCCACACCAGACACCCCCGACGCCACGCCCACATCAAAATCAGCAACAACTGACCCAGGGATCCGGCATTCACCCTTAACAGCCGCAGCAGAGTCAATCGCAGACAAAGTTTTTTCAGGAGCCTTTGCCCCCTCGTCCCTCTCGAGTACAGTCAGCAGGCCGTCAACCAAGGTGACGTGTTCCTCCAACCACTCCTTATCACCAGAACTGGTAAGCTTGGCTCTAAGTAGCGACAGCCTCATATATAGATGGGTAAGCCGGGACAAATACCTAGCCCTCTCTCGGCCAGTAGGCGGCGACTCCAACCAGTCCTCCTGACTATTCTCAAACGTCTCCAACTTAGCCTCCAAAATAGGCCTCTGCTTCTGGAACGTCTAATCTCTAGGCCAGGTCGTGTCCAGTTCCATATTATCACGCAGTTGCTTCCGCATGGACTCGCAGTCGGAACCCGGAGTAAGCCCACGAGCCAACAACTCAAAATGGAGATCCTCCTTCAACAAGTATTCAGGCACCAGAGAGACAGGCATGATAACAATGAGTAACAAAAAACTAACAAACAACACTCTGACTCGAAGTCAACGACAAACAAGGCAAGATAATTAAGTTGACAAGAGAACGCAGTGAAACAACACTCTCAGCAGGGTCCCCAGAATTCCTGCCGCCCACGAAACACGGCAGCGAATCCAAAAATACCACAACAAAACTCTACGCCGTACCAGAACAAAACCAGGAAAAAAAACAACGAAGACAAGATATAACAAAAACACACAAGTAACAATAATCAGAAAATAAATAAACAAGTTCACACACTTCCTGTCGATCGGCGAAAAAATAGCACAGCGAGACGGCACAGGCGCAGGAAGTCACAAACTAACAACTGCAACTTATCCCTCTCACCACCAGTGGCAAAACCCCGGGCCCGCAGAGGGTAAAAACACGTAACCTCGCTCTGCTACCATTTTGTTCCGAGCAGGCGAAAAAGACAGGAGGCCTCGGAAGCGCGCCCCTCCCAAACTCGGAGCAAATCATAAAAAAAACAATCACATGCTACTAGTGGGAAGAGAGACAAGAGAGACAAGATTTCGAGTACAAGATATAATTAGTAGGTGGCAAACATTTCCATGCAAAATACAATTACTTCAGCACCACGGTGCACCGTGTAACTTAAGAACTAAATAACAACAGATAAAATTCCAATATAGACAATAACATAGTAAATAGAAATAAATAACATAATAAATAAATAATATAATATAATATAGAAATTTCATATATAAATAACAATTTCAGGTACGGCGGTAGTAAATATAAAATTTTTAACAGGTAAATTTTTTATGAACTGAGGGGAGGAAAAAGCTTGTAGAATTTGTAGGCCCACTATTTTTGAAAAGTAATTTTGTTTCAAGTTTGTAGCCGAAAATTAAAAAAATATATATTTAAAGCCAATTTTCGAAGGAGGCGGGGGCTTAGTTGCCTCCACGAATCCGAATTAAAGATGAAATCCTCCCCTTCAGGTCATGTAACTAACTAAATAAATACTGGCTAGGTACTGGCCCTCCTCCAGATCTAACATCTGGCAGCGCTCCCTGCACCCCAGTCCTCGCAAGTTCAGTATAAGAAGTAAAAAAACATTTTTGATCCAACCTTGTTCCAGAAGAAATGAATGGGAGCAGTACACTCCGGTTGGATGCCGGTCCAATAGCGATGGCAGGGCGCGGGCATTCAGTTGGCTTCAGTGCTGTGGGCAGACTCGCCGCATCAGTCCCGCTGACGGCACTCACGGGGACCCTATAGAATCCCAACATAACCAGTAGATATTTAGAAAAATATTACTGCAACCTGAGAAATAATAAAAACTTAATTATGTTTGCCACAAAGTATGTATAAAATATTTAAATTTAACAACTAAAAATGACCATCTGTAACTAACAGTACCTTTTAAGTATCAAAGACTATTTCCTAAAAATAACTCAAGACACCAAGTATTATAGATACACTACTTGGTGACAATATTAAATATTACATAGGCTAGAACAGCCATACTAAATGATTAAGCGTGATAACATTTACTTGTAACTATAATTCGCTGGATTTTAATCATTCTATTATAATATTATAATAATTTACATTTTATTATTAAATATTAATTGTAAGGTAGGCCTAATAATAATTATATAATTTACAAATTATAATCGTACATTATTTCCCAAATAACAATAATTAAATTATAATCTGTTCACGCTACTATAATGCAAATAATTAATTAAGCAATAAAAAGAAAATCATTAATGTTGCCACCCAATTTTGCACGCAACACAAAACACGAGGTAACGAAATTTGCAAAGTCTGTACCGTCTCGCTTACACTAAATAAAACAAGGTGAATACTAAATAAATGATTTCCGCTCGCCGAACGGATTGATTAGAAAGCACGGCGCAAAAATATAATAAACTTAACTGGCATAGTGAATAAATTAACAAATTCAGAACGTACGATAGACAGGAAAAAACATTTTGCGACACGAACAACGTACACGAGGAACACAAGTTACAAAATAATATATAAACTATTAACTAAGCTACGAAAAATATGTGTCTGGGAGGGAGAGAAAAACCGCCAACTAATTAAGTAAAGAGGGTGAAAAAGACAATTACCTGCCGAAAGTAGTCGAGTTAGCCAGCCATGGGGAAACGGGAAGAGCAGAGAACAGCCAGAACACAGTAAGCTTCTCCGAACGTGTCTGACCGCTCCGAACAGTAGCCGGTGCCGGTGCCGGTGCCGGTGAACAGCTGGTCGGTAAACTAGTCAAGGTCAACCAGCTGACCTCGACCAATCAGTCCAACCAAGCAGAAAATCAATACTTGATGGAGAGACTCCCCCACCGACTGATAAGAGTGGCCGAGGTGGGAAAGGTAAGACAAAAACGTTCAAACTGAGCCCCGGCTCAAAACTTTACTTAATTTATAAGTAATAACAAATTTTGTAATAAAAGTAATAGCAAAGAAATAACTGAGGGGAAAGAGATATTAAAACGGGAATTTTAAAGGATATATGGTATATATTCTAACGAAAGGAAATAAATACAAATTTTAATAAACGTTTACAAGAATTACTATTACGTTGTATTATTACAATTTGCATATACAATCTAATGAAAACTCAACTATTTACTTATTATGCTGCGCAGCTGTTAGCAGGTTGAAATTCTCTTGATGTACACAAGTAATATCATCGGCAGCAATGCAACAAACATATAAATTTTAAAAACTTAAAAAGTGTACTTCCTTGCAAACTTAAACAAAATATTGTATGTTTAACTCAGTAATATGCAATGCATTTATATCAGTAATTTTATATGTTGACACCTACTTATTTAATTATGGTTTGTTTTTAGAATCTTACGACTTTTAAACGAGATAACGTATTGTTTGTCAGCTAAAGTAGATATTTAATAATCAGTAATCTGCGTTATACTGGAACTAGTCATGATATTAAAAAATCAATTTGGATAGTCCTAAAAAAACTCCTTTAAGAAATGCTAGTAACTGTGAACTATTAATTACGAAAATGTAAAAAGCCTCGACACGAGATTTAAGTGTGTGGATTGTCCGTAAGCGTGGTCGGGGCAACAAAGCAGACAGGAAAAATTATGTGAAAATTATGAGGAAAGTTTTATAACCCGGTTTCTTTCTGTGTATAAATGATCGTTAAACCGTACGCAAGTAATGTAGACTATTTAGTTCAGGATCTACTTTTCAACTGATAACAAGAGTTGAGTTTCAATTTAATGATGTGTCAATATCAGCTCTTTCAGGTAATGAATAGACTTTTAGTGTCAAATGAAAGCCAAACTCCGTTTGTCGAAAATAACCATAGTTGACTAGTTGCTAACTAGCAAATCCCCATATCAAACGGACGGTAAATAGAGTCTTTTTGTGTCTATTTATTCAAATGAATTCTATAAAACTGCATTTTGTAAGGCTAAAATTTATTTGTTAATATAGCTACAAAGATAATAGTATTTATTATTTTGAGAAAAGTTCACCTCAAAAGTAAGGAAAATGAGAAAAGTGTATTTTGCACTTTGCTACACTGTGGTAAAAGTATAGTGGTTTTGTATCTATAACCGTGTAATTCATATTATTTAAACAAAATTTGCTGAATATTTTAGTTTATAAATCTTTTGTTTATAAACTTAATTTATTGAGGTCCTAGGTGCTTTCATGCACAAAATTACCATGTAAACTCTTAAACTTATTTTCATTTAACTAAAATGATAGTTGATGTTATGAAACTAGATAATTTATTGCTCTAAAGACATATAATAACTTTTGTAGCTAGTCCATGTTTATAATCAAAACAGAAGGAAGGGTAATCAAGCAACCTTACATATATTATAATTTTTTTCTAAATGACCTGGTGAAGTTTGAGGTATTACTTGACACCCTGTTATTGTTAGAATAAAAATAAGAACGCTCTAATAAAACATATTTTAAATAACAAACATCTACAAAGAATTATAAGTAAGTAACCCAGGAACATTCCAATTCAAAATACATTAGTTGTATATTAAAAGTGGTATGGTTAAGATAAACATCACATCCACAAGCGTACTACCTTTTAATTTAGGTTTTAATATGGAAATAATTTGAAAAGAAATTATATTATATTTAAAAGTAACATAGATTATGTTATTATTTTCAGTTATAATATGGATAAAGACATTCGTTTCGAGGATATCCAACCCAGTTAAAATTGAAAATATGTAGTGACCATTACAGTCTAATTGTAGTAATTTTTATACCCATTACTGCAACAATAACGCAGCCTTAATGGCCCAACTGCTGTACAAATCTTGCCTGCGGTATCATTCTTATTCATTAGTAGCCGATCTGCAGGACTATTCGTAAACATTGTACAGAATATATTTCAAATTGAGAACAAATAGTTAAATTATACATTCATGTTGTTATTCGTTAAATGCTTTATTTAGACACTGTGGTCTGAAAATTACAATAACTTGTGATTTTGAGTATTGTTATTTTATTATGTTCTGCATATCTCATGTGTATGGGATACATATTTTAAGTACGTATTGACTTATTATAATAATAAATTCAATTAAATTGACAGATATTCTCACAAGTTGTAAGATAATGAGTTCAGCTTCATTGCCTCTTAAGAGAGCGAGATGGTTGTATGTGACTGCATAGCAAGGTCACGTACACAGTAACAGACGAAATGGAGACTATGTCACGTACGTCCTCTTCAGTTTGTGTGATATAGTGTTGTCCCTCGTTAAATATTTAAGGTGCGTTCCTGCTTCCATCTCAGATACATGTAAACCTTGCCATGATAAGGACCGTTGACAGTTCTTTCATTGTAATTAAATTTTACTTTATTTTCTGTTTGTACAACAAAAGAAACTCCTCAATAATAATCCTTATATTTACACATAAAACCATAAATAAATTTTTGTATTGCCGTTATTATTTTGTGCCTATTGTAATACCAACTGTATCAAGTTCAGTCCTTGAGCTCCTTGAGTTATTGACCTTGTTTTGAATTCTGGTTTCAGGAGCTGTTTTATATTCATGATACAGAAAATTCAGGCAACGAAAAAATGCTGAAGTTATAAATGTAGGACACAACTGTTTTCATATTTCAAACTATTTATATAGTATTAAATCTACATAATTTTTCATATATAACGTCATTGATTTACATTGTTTGGTATACTGTGGAGGCTAAAATCAGAAAGTGTTCAATTAAAAGTAATGTGATAGATTTTGAATTTTTGACATCAAAGTTTTCCAAAACTCATATTTATTTGAATTTAAAGAAAATGTTTTAATATTTTAACCATAACTAAGCACATGTTTTAAAATCACTTATTGGCTGTGTAAAAGAATAGTATAAAAGATGACTAACATAACTACATGGTATGACAAAATATATAAAATTTTCTCATTTTAAACCCAAATTATATTAATGACAATTGGCTAATATCGAATGTATGATATGCATTTATAATTCAGTTTAACTTACTTTAAAACTTTTGAAATGCAGATATTGCTTCCCCGACTTACTCAACCAGCACATGAAGACAACATTTTTCGTTCTAGTATGTATGTTTCAAAACTTTTACCACAAATATACATTTTTAAAATTGGATGTGTGATTTAAAAAAATATAAAAAATGATTTATATTAAAACAATATTTATATTTATGTCAGTTTAGGTATTACAGGTATCTAATAATTATACATATTTAATCCATTAGAGTTTGTGTAGTAATGTTAATTATAAAGAAAGTACAATCTAACTAAAGAATTACTCTCTAGTTTTATTACAAATATAGAGTCTAAGCACTTTTTAGTTACACTTACTACTCACAGAATATACATACTGAACTTGGAAAAACTTAGATCTGTATTGATAACACAGCATATTCTTATTTCCACACATTTTGAGATTGATGGTTTTTAATTGCACAATATTGAGTCAATGCTTCTGACAGAAAAATTAAGGAAAATCATAGAAACCTCAAAGCATTAAGTGATACGAGTTAATACTAAGTTGACTTTCACGTTGTATTCATAAACAAAAGTAAAACATGGTTTAACACATAGAAGATTAGTTATAATCGTCACTTTGTTAGCTTATTTTTGTTTACGTTATTTTAACATTATTAAGCCAAGAATATACCATCTGTCATAGTACATCATTACAACTTCAAACAGTATGTGATAAATAACATCATATTGTATTATTTGTGTTTAAATAGTTGGGTTTTTAATATATTGTTGTTTCCAGCATTAAGTTGAAAGGATGATAAAATAGTAAAATTAGTTACTTGATTTCTAAGAAAGTAGCCCATCCAGAATCCTCTAATCATATAGTTAGGCCTGGTTGAGGAAATCTTGTTATTCGATGTAAAACCTGGAGGATTTGAAAGAGTAACCAAAACACTCAGCCTCCTTGCCAACCATTCTTTCTCCTTCTTCTTTTTAGTATGTTCTATAGATAGCATGTATCTTCTTTGTTCCAACTTTTCAAATTTTTCTACGTATTTTTTGGAACAATTTTGTTTATTCTCTTTGGAGATTGTAAGCACACCATATAATCTGAAAATTAATTAATCCAATAATTATAATCAATCATTGACTTAAGTTAATTTTGAAGATTAAGGCAGTCTGATCAGGAATGAAACTTTCAGGAATGAACACATCGACATAAAAATCCTTTTGATCCATCGATGTGAATTTGCAGCTATGGCTGAGATGAAATGTACGATCTTTGACTACAACTCAATGTATCTTTAAAATGACTCTGACTGTTTGATGTACAGTAAAATATTATATGTAAATTTCAGTGTTCTGTGTGCGAGTGCTGAGACGTCAACGCTCTGGAATGTAATAAACATTCAAATAGCTCCATTTGTATTCATGCTTTGTGAAAAAGAACTCGGTAGCTAATATTTTACACGCTAAAAACTAGCAGATATTGAGTAATAAGAAATGCTAAATTGTGTCTAAAATAATCTGCTTATCAATGCATAATTTATTGCCTATAGTTAAAAGTCTGAGTTCTTCTTCAGTGCGATTGTAAATTCAAGGCAAATCAATGAGCTAATATTACAGTGCGAATACAAACAAAATGTTGTATAGTATCATAGTACTAAAGTTTTCTTTACCCTCATCTCGTGTATGACTCTTCTATATATTATGTGACGACATGTCAACGACGTAGTTAGGTCGTGTAGTTTTATATTTTGAATATTTACAATAAGTAAGTCTAAAAGTCATATAATTATGGACCTGTATGGTAGAGTATAGTGTGAGGTGTAGTGATTATGACCAATAAGTCCACGTTTTTTGAAAAAAACAACGTGGACGGAAAGATATGTTATCAGGCACTCCTTTTTAAAACTTAGTTTGGGTAACGAATAAATATTTAGTTTTTACGACCATTAAATGTTTATAAGAATCAGTACAATATTAACCTTAATACAAATAGTAACAAGATGAGTAAATGTTTAACTCATGAAAAAATTTCGCCTACTTTATTGTTAAATAAAAATTAATTATGAATCTAGTTTAATGTCCATTTTATATATTGTTCATCTAAATACCTCCATTTTTATATAAACTTGTTTTAACAAACTTGACATAAAAAAATTGATACATATATTTAATATTTTATTATAATTATTAACTAATATGATCCTTCAAGTCAATAAAATTCCATTTTTCTCTTTCAGTACGCATGATAACTTTTATTTATGCTATATCACCTAAATAATACATTTTAAAATATAATAATGTAAAATAAATATTTGCCGTTTATATTTTTCTTAGACAGTGTTCGTGTATTATAACTATAATTACTACTGCTGCATAAATGTTTTAATCTTTTAGTTAAATTATAGTTTGGTTAAAAACTTACAATAGCCAAATATAAGTAGTTAATATTTTGAAATAGGAGAATGAAACAAATCAAATACAATAATGTATGAAATAACATAACATTTTTGCTTAAATACATAGGATATTTTTATAAATTTTCGATAATATGCCACTTATTTTAATAAAACTTTTATTATCATTGAGTTTAATTCTATACCTAATAGAAATATATAAAATTTGAGAGTATACTTTACATGATATAATACTATCTTCATCATATTCAGCTTTCTGAAGTAAATAAAAGAATTTTAAACAAAAAGGAAGTTACAAAATGTTTATGTTGATGAAGAAGTCCGCAATATCCTAGAGAAAGAAAACACTTCCCGGAGAATAATTCTCCATTATAACAGGTCGCTTTGAAATTGAGTTCAAGATGAGGTTTGCAGCTGAAAAGCATTTTATTAAGCATTCAATTAAGTAAATAACGAAGGTGTCAGAAAATATCTGTCTTGGTGTTGTTACTTCATGCTTATATATCAAAGTGGTTTGTGAAGTATTGAAATGTAGGATATTACTTTAATTTAGTGTGGCCTTACCTCAAGTGTTATATTTGTACTATAATTTAAATGAATTGTAAAATATGTAAACGAATATCAGATATATATTAATTTGGTTTTAACATAAAAGATAACAGTTAAAATAGGCAATAATTAGGAAACAAAATTGTTTTGACTGTAAATATTTAAACATTTAATTGTAGCAATTAAAGTTAAATTCTGTCTAGTATAAGTTTAACTGTATATATATACAATATGAGATACAAGTGTGCAATTTTATGCTTAATTTACATATTTTTGGCATTGTCGTGTTTTTGGCATGATATATTTTTTTATTTTTACATTTCAGATATGTGGCAATTTTTTCAAAATTTCTCATCTAGTTAATTTATACTTGTAATCTACACTGTATTTATCTCACATAATAAATACATGGACTTAACCATTGAGCGTTAATTATATTTAACGCATTTAAATATGTAAACTATAGTAGTTTTATTAAATTATACACTTTATTATTATTATTTTACATTATATTCATGTTATTCCAGGTGCTATCTTCTGTGTACAAAGCGTTTATTGTTTACAAAAAATTATGGTTGCCTGTAAAGTCGGTTTTACGGGCGAAGATTTTACGTGACAACGTCTTTTTCTCGGTAGAATATTTATTGATATGAATATTATTAAATTGCACAATAGGAACAAGGAATTGAATGAAAATAAGAATTGCACAAATTTTAACTATAGAAATATATTTTGTTTACTAAAACATTGTACATAATTTGAAATTAATTAAAATTTGTTATTGTAAATGGTAAAGTTGAATAAAACATTTACTAAAATTGGAATTTGAAATTCTTGCTAAACACAGTTAAATTCTAACTCCGCGCGTGGTGATTGGTCGGTTTAGTTCGTTTGTTTGGTCGCACTGTTATGACAGGTTAGAGGTTATAATTTGTTATTTTAAATGTTTGACTAGCAATACGCGCTGTTTCTTCTCAATCGACTGAATTACGATTGATTGCAGAGTGATTTAAACTAATAATTTACTTAACACTATCAACATTTGTCAATAGTATGACATAACCTATAAACTCAGTTTCTCAACTTTTGTGTCAATCTAACAATTAATCAATCAATCATAGTTTACGATAATGAAATATCAGTGTACAATTATTTACCTTTATTGTTGTAGTTGTTGTAAATGACGAATCTAAGCACTCCACATTTTCACGAATAAACATAGTTATCTGCTTTATCCCGTGCGGCGGACCCACAGTTATCTGCTTTATCCCGTGCGGATCCCGTGCGGCGGACCCACGTGCGGATCCCGTGCGGCGGACTGGACGGGCATCGTAACGTTACCGGGCGTTACACTTTTTCATGAGTGACTCCGAGCCGCAACCTAATTTAAGACGTTGTCACGTCAAAAATATGGTTCATTTATTCATAAATGAAAGTAGCAGTTACCCGCCGCTTTACTCAAAATTTCTAGTTAAATAACAGGAATTCTTAGACATGTATTTTTAAATGGCATAATAAACATTTATAAGATTAATGATAGTTACTGAAAGATGTTTATATTCCGAGATTAAAATAGTTTAAACAAATACTAATGAAATAAATCTATTTTTCTGTAATATAAAATAGCAAAAAGTGGGTAGTTACTGGGTGGATGTTTGGTTTGGTGGCAGAAGGGGAGAACATCGCTAAAAAATGGATTTTTTTTATTTTACTGAAAAATTCTTGGATTTTTCCTGAAAATGGCAATATATAACACTTGGTATTTTAAACCACGGAAGATCCTCATAAAAATTAAAATATATTATGCGTTCAAATGTTTTATCACATTTTCTGTAGAGAAATCGTCCCAGAACTCATAGTTCTGTATTCATTCTCATACTAACATTTTATTTCCTGTTGTTATTTTTATACTCTATGCAGTTTTATGAGAGACTGTACTGTCACCAGCTGTAGCTGTATTGTAGTCTTGGAAAGTTTTATGTTTATATATTATGTGCAGTAGTTTGTTTACAAACAGTTTGAAGTGGTTGTGAAATTTTAGCTTATTAGTTATAATCAGTTTTGTGTTTGAATATGCCTAGATCAATAAGTTATACTAAAAGAAGAACCTCCAGAGGGAATAAATATAATAAACCAACAACATTAGACATTAGTAGTAATGAAAGTGCTGAGTATAGTCAGTTGTGCCCAAAACGTGAAGATTCGTGGTGCAAGTACCAAATAAGTCTGGTAAGAGGACAACACTATTTTCACAAATCCCCTATGCCCGTTGCTGTCATGGAAACAATTAAACCAATTCTTAGGGATCTAACAAAAGATGAATTGTTGTCCAGCTGTATGCATGGGCATACACAAAACCCGAATGAAAGCTTCAACAACACACTGTGGAGTAGAATACCAAAGATTACTTTTGGTGGGTACTACACATTGATAATGGGAGCTTTGGATGCTGTTCTTACATTCAATAATGGTGCAATGGGAAGAATTCATGTACTTACAAAAATTGCCATATAGGTACTAGGTATAAACACATGCAATGCTTAAAAAATTGACATGGTACGAGTACGAAAAGCAGAGAAAGCTAATCTAGAGGCTACAAAAGGGATGAGGGTGAAGAAAAGACAATGTAAAAGGAAGCTGGAAGATGCAGAGAACCAAGAGACCAGCCACTATGGTGCTGGAGCATTTTAAATTTATTTGTAGGTCTTTTTACATATGATCAACTACCATGTTTATATCAATTGCCGTTTTCCGAAAATTGTGTTTTTTGAACTTATGTACCTGTAGCTCAGCTTTTGTTTAAGTTAGAAAGATGAAATTTTGTATACTATCCCAAGGTACTGTTTTACTTATCTGGTAGTAAATCATGACTATATCTTACATATTTACTGAAATAAATAATAAAAATCATAAATTAGTGTAGTAAAAAATTATCTGTTTATTGATAATGCAATAAAATTGTTTCTATTGCTCTAAAATGTTTCAATCTACTACAGGCTCATCTAATAATATACTAGAACATACTGTAAAAATTGTATTGTAATATCTTGTCTGGTTATAGAACTGCAGGTACACGAAGTTAGTAAATGTTCTCATATATTAAACATAAGCGACGTTCTCCCCTTATTTTGTGGACTTAACTTGTTTTGTGTTGTGAATTTTATGTATATTATTCATCCAGGGGTTGCTACCCTAACTGAAGTGCTATGTATGTTTTATTTTCATGAAGGTGCTTTTGTTTTCATCTTTAAGTCATGAAGGACGTGTATGACAAACTTCAACTTTATAAAAACCGGTAAGTTCAAGAATTAGTGATGAGTGAATGAGGGTCTTTTGGTAAAACGATTGGCTACCTTTAAATTATGTAGCCTGTAGGAGATATCAACAAAGTTTTGAGTTTGATCTCAATAGACAGAGATAATAGTTGGGCTATTTCCTATTACTATGGGATACGCTATTTCTTCCATTTATAAAATACATTAAGACACCATCTTGAAGGAAAAGTACTTCAATGTGAAAACGACTAGTTACTTTATTCACTAAATTGTGGCATGTATTTATTAAGACATGGTAAAATATAAATAAACGTAAGATCAATTTTGATTTTGATACCCAAAAAGGTTATTATATTTTTAAATAAATTGACTGCTATTTAAAAAAAAAAACAACAATTAATTACCAATAATTACTTTTAGTTAGCTAAGTAAATAGTTCTAAATCTAATTAATAAACAAATTAACAAACTAAAGAAAATATCCAAATACGTCCGACTAAATAATCCAATGTTGAATTTCCTATGTGTATACTATCTCAAGTTAAGTTTTAGTGAATTAATTTTAATTGTTTATTGTTGAAAAATGAATTAAAATCGAAATATACAGGGTGTTTCGCGAGAGGTAGGCAAAACTTCAGTATGTGATGGTAGACACAAAAACAAGCTAAATAGTTCATATGAATATATGACCTATCCCTCTTCGTTTAGTGTCTATCTGTCAATATATGTTTTATAATTTTAAAAATCGTATCACAGAAACCGTTTGAGGAAATAAGATGAAACTTGGCAGTTATGTTAAGCTAATTAAAAAAATCCATATTAGCACTTTTCATTTTAAAATGGCGTCATTAAACATATTTTAAACTTTGATATCCTCAAAACTAATAATTGCACGTGAAAATTGCCATAAGTTTATTTATTGCAATTTTAATGAAAAAATACCTAATGTGTTAAAATCGTCTTGGAAATAAAATTCAGATAAATTTTAGTTGGTGAGTTTATGCTTTCTTACATATTCAAAGTATATTTTAAGTGCTAATCGTTTGTTATTTGTTGGTATTCGCATCATTAACTGTTGTTTATAAATCAAATTAAACATGCATATGGATAAGAAGTTATATTTTTACATCGAATTTGCATTAAGATATAAAGATATTCATGTAAAAATCATCAAAATTTTACAATTTTTATACACGTAAAATAAAATCTCTTTTAGAGTTATTATAGCTTGAAAAGTTTACCTGTCCACCATTTAGAAACCTGATGTAATATTTCTCTGAAACGTGATTTAAAAATAGATATAAGAACAACATTTAGCAATTTTGAAACATTATAGGTTTATATGTAATCTTATTTGAATATTTTTTAAACAGAAAGAAAATTTATATGGAACGTACACTGATGACTATAAACCCCTAAGGGGTTATTGAGGCTTTAAATTGAATTCTTAATAAACTGGTGCCGAGCTGATGGCCTCATCTTAAACTCAATCCAGAGACTCTCTTGTAATGGCAGCGATAATCTCACCGCTTTTGTTTTTTCCGCTTGTCTTTCCCGAGATTTCCTTAACAGTGTTTTAAATTTAGCTTGTACTTAGTTAATTTTAATTTACTTACTTTTATATTAATTCAGTTTAAAGTTTTTGTTACTAAAACCTATTAGTTGACGAAACCTATCAAGTAATAAGTCTGCATACAGTATTTTTCTGAATAGTGCATAAAAACAAAGAAGTAAATGGAAAGTTTGTGTGAAAACGATTTTTACTCCGGGTATTTGCACATTTAAGAAATATTTGTATTCGCTAACATTTTGAAACACGCATTAAAATTTAGAAAAAATCCAGTTGATACACTTTTAATTCTGAAAACTACAAAGTTTACTTCTAATGGTGTCATGTAGACTCAGTAACATACAACGAAAATTTTAGTACTGACAAAGATATAGTTTGAAACAAAGACCCAACATTCTTTTGAATGAATAGTAACGAACATCCTAAGAAACTATTAAAGATATTTATCACATAACAGACAGAAAAATATTTAAAACATCAATCAAACCATTAAAAATATGTCAAAGGAAGAGTGGGCTTCTCTTAATTGGATGGATCAAAGATTATAGTCAGATAAAGATCGATTATGAGAGAAATTAAGAAAGTTAAATTGGATCTTAGACAGAATTGGTATTGTCAGTCTGTAACGAACAAGTGCAAACGAAACTGAAGAATCACTCCAGAGTCGATAAAATAGATTTGAAATAAATGTGTGCCGTGTTAATCTCTTGTGTGCCAGGACTATAGGAGGAAATTAAAAGAGGAGGTAGACTTGTAGGTTTAATAATTCGAGCCTCCAAAGTTTCTGGTGACTTTCTAATTGCCTCTTTGATATTATTATCACTTCGATTAATCAAAAACATGTAGCATGCTGTACGTGCCTTATGGCCCCGAATCCTGAATTTCAAACTTTTGTCCAAACTTAACTTGTGTTGTGTTGTGAATTGTTTGTCTAATAACATTCATACACGATTGATAACGGTTTGCCTCTACGAGATTAATTACAAGAACATTAAGGAGTGAATGTCGCTTCCCCTGATCACCCTTTCTCAGTCCGAGGATTTATGTGAAGAGGCGAAGAGGGTTCTTGGTTCCAGAGATACTTCATGTCTCTGCTGTTGTCTCTTGCCAATACTCTGACTCTCGTTGGTTTGTCAGGAGGAGGCCGCTCCTCACTTCTAGTTGTCACACCTCATCGGATACTGGACACTCGTGTTCCCTGGTGGGGGGAGGGGGGTTCACGCTTGATTAAATCATACAAGCATACATATACACAAATTATGTATATAGAGGTAGTATATATGTATATATCATGTACATGTCATGTAAGAAATGAACATATACGAAAATAGAGAACTATTGTGACATAAAAGAGTTTTTGTAATACACGTTCAGGTTTGCTACTCTTTTAAAATGTATTCCTTTCTCTTTAAAATGGTTTGTATCTGTTGAAATTTATGTTTCAAGTAGGTTTGTTTAGTCATGGTTTATTATAGTGTTTTATAATGTGAAAGTGTGAAATGTTTATTATAAAATTGATATATCTTGTTGAAATCTTAAATATGTTTTCAAGTCACTATTAAGTATAAAACTTTCCTGATTTTTGCATAACAATAGTAATAGTATTGGAAGTTGTAACCTATTTAACGAATGGAATGCTTAGTGCAGTTTAAATATTATTAAAGATTAACTGGACTTGGCACATGACATTTGTTATTTTCTACGTTCTCCAGTCTAACAAGGGTGAATAAAGGTTTACTCTGATTGTGGATGGTGCCATTGAATATTTTATTTAGTAAGTGATTTATTACCACAAACTATAAACTGTCACAATGTATTCAATAGAATTTTAACCAGTCAAGTACATAATTAGTTGCGATTACCAGCCAATTAATTATTGTATATCTATTAGTATACTAGTACTATGCGTAAGCGCTGTATTAATGTTATATAACTATTTTTATAAACATGGTATTTACTTCTATTAACAATGAGCTTTATAAGTGAACCAAAACCATTAATAAGTAAAACAAAATACTACTATGTTATATAGCCTGTCACTTAACGGGGTGGCACCCTTAAAATAAAATCTAATTTTGCGGCCGTCATTGGTTAAAAATAGCATGTCTTAATATCTAGTTACTATCAGTCCCGCCTTTCTCTACTGCTTGTGAGACAGAACGTTGCAGTCCGGAATAATTCTGCTTTCTTTACAATCCTTCCTTTGTCAAAAACTAACTTTAAAGAATGAAATAAATGTTGACAATGAAATGAGAATATGCATTGAATAAACCTTTGCTTATTTTTAAAAACCTAATAAATCAACTTCCTTCTTCTTGGAATACGATCTAATTTGACCTAGATGAAATATGACTACAAGCTTCCTAGTAAGGGTGGGTATCATTGAGGTTGTCAGATTATAAGACCTTCTGGGGAATTTACGAATACCAATAAAGTTATCATTAACTTGGCTGAATATCATGATTTTAAGTTTTTTTGTGTAAGTACTATATTAAACTGAAGTTGTTAACTAAGTATATATTGCGGTTACCAAAACACACAATTCTTAACATAAAGTATATTATTTTTAAGGATAAAGACGATACATACGAAATTGCCGGGATATAACGTTAAATATAATTTACAAACACATACTGTTTAGAATAATTTATAAGGGTATTTTATACGACTATAAATGTTATTAATCCGATGTACAAGTTAGCTCAGTAAAATTAAATATAGTAAGGACAGCATTGCGGTAGTAAAAATTTGTATAGAAAAGAGTTTGTTAATGGTTCTTTGGGGAGAAAATACTCTCCTGTGAATGTCTCTTTATAACAAGTCACCTTGAAATTGAGTTCAAGATGAGGTTTGCAGCTGAAAAGCAGTTTATTAAGCACGCAATTGAGTTGATAACGAAGGTGTCACAAAATCTCTGACGTTGCGTCGCGTCGTCTTACCGTTGTTATCTCGTGTTTTACATATGAAAGCAGTGTCAAGTGTTAGTAAATATTTGGTATAAGCAGTTAACCAGAAACTAACAAACATTATTAGAAATAAATTTAGTAAGTACGTACTTACAAAAATCACGATACAAATATTTATTATAAGTTGGGAAATATATATACCCTACATTTGATTTCAGATTTATTTAAAGTGTACGGTACTTTGTTACTGTTTAAAGATAAAATATTAATTTCTAAAATAATATTGACACCTTTTATTATTTGATATTTGTAAAAGAATAAAATAAAATGAAACTGGTTAGTACAATCACCACTGCAACACGCACGCACACGTAAGGAATCAATCACATGTAAGGGGTATGTAGTAAAATTTCAGAAGGATTAATCGTACGTCAAATATATCAAACATCTATCCTATCACGTAATAATTTATATAAATATCGGCACAGCTTTGTTACCCACTTGTACACAACAGACCGGGTGTGCCAACGAATGACCCGACTTCACTCCTACAGTTTACATTTTGTAGGCTACTTTAAGGGAAATCACTCTATAGAGAGACCGAACACTACACGGGAATTTGAAGACATCGCATTAGTGATTTCAATCATGTTCTCAACGTCTTCAACAACCTGTCTCCAAGTCCAGGACAGGATGCTCCATAGGACACCTGATCTAGTTTAAAAAACGCCTAATAACTAACCATTGTCATATACAATAACTAATTAATGGTTCCCAGTCTAAGTACAGTAATAAAATAAGCTACGACTGTGGCAAGATTATTTTTATGAAGAACAAAAAGGTGCTAATATAGCAGTTTAGTAATTTCCCTTGACAGTACAGCACCTCATATATTTCTTATTTGCTGCTTCTAGTTTCTTTAGACACAATTTCCAGCAGTGTTTAAACAATATTATTATTAAGTGAGAACATGATTATTGCTAAAGTAATATTAATGCAACTTATCGAATAATATGAATAATAAATTTTTTATAAAAATTGAGTTGAAACAGTATAAAATTTCATTATGTCCTAACTAAATGTTTATTTTTGTTGTAATTTCATTAACTCTTTGCAACCTCCACAACGAGGTACCTAGCACTTAAATACTGTTATCCATAAATATATATCACAAAAGATATATATAAAAAATAGTAAATGAAGGTTTTAGTCCTTATCGGGCAACCTTATATAATTACTTCTGATGGGCTTGTGGATCGTTTTCCTGGTCACACGAGTACGTAGTACCACGTTAATTGGCAATCGGGTTACACAATCAGACTAGTCTGAAATTCTGTATCGACTAGTGTCTCCTACATTATTACTTATATTATTAGCATATTATTTTATTTTATAGAAATGTGGATGAATATATAATTGAATGCAAAGTTAAATTGCACACAATGTATCCCTCACAATGTCACTGGTGTGGAGAGTTATTATATTTCTCCGTCCATAAGTAATTTGTCGTATCTTCAACCAGAGTCCGTGCCTAATGTAATCAAACGCGATCCGAGACGGAATTGATTATATCCCGCTAACATCCTGAGGTCAAGTAAATTAATCCTTAAAGATATGAATCGTTATCAAGGAAAACCAAAATTCCTAATTTACTTTAAGGCTAGTGTAAATGGACAAATGACTTTATAATTAATGACATTTTTATCCTCGTTAAAACGTAAAATCGATTGAATCCGAAAGAATTTCCATTAAATGATATCCCGAACACCGGTGTAACCAATTGAGTCTTGTTATTTTCGTGGAGATAGAGCCACATCGATCTTTTTCCTATATTAGTAAGTAGCTGAAATGTCAAGTCTCAACCCTTCAAACAACACTTTATGTCACCAAAAACGTTAGTACGGACCTGTACGATTTTTGGGCACAAAATGTTCTCTTGTAAACGTGAAACTTAAGATATGCTGTAAAGATTACCACGTAAAAATTGTGAGATATTATTAAATAAGAAGAATAAGCATGGGTTTTAATGGATCTTGACATGTGGTCAGAGAAAGTCCTTACATGAGAGTAAAGATATTCAACGGATTTTATTTGAACCCAGAGTTAACACTTTTCCAGCATAGGGGGCATAACCCCACAGTGGTAAAAATTTCCAATAACACTATTTGTTCAACAATTGTATTTTAAATCATATTTTTAAAATTGAACATAATAATTATACTCGGTAATTTCTAGAGAAAAAGCATTGCTGCAATCAATTATTCATTCAGTCTATCACTTTATTCACAGAGAGTATACATTAGATATTTTGTAAATATATTTGACATTACATAGGTGATCTAATATGCATTCCACAAGATTATTAATATAATTGCCTTAAGTGTTGTTGTAGTAACCTTGTTGTCTCATGCAGTTCTTAATGTAGAAGATAATGTGTTTTACCACAATATAGAATGATTTTATATTAGTAGTTAAAAGTGGTTTTTCACGTACGGGTATGAGCAATTTTCTTTCATCTGAATTATATTTACAATGCCAATGCTGATTTTACCTTATTGCTGCAATCAAGAAAGAACGTCAAATAATGTATATTTATGGCCATTGTATATTATTCCGATATTTTGTACTATAGTCAACGATTTTGCTTTGTTTTCACGATCAAGGAAATATATATATATATATATATATATATATATATATATATATACATGCACAGATCTAAGTAACCTACTTCTGTCAAAGGACAACATAGATGGATTTTATAACCGTTATTAAATGGTAAAAAAGTGTTAGATATCAAATTTTCATTTTATATCAGCATTACCGTACTGACCAAGCTCAGCATACTTTATATTGCAAACATTAACAGTTGAAAATCTATTTTTACAAAAACTTTTAATTTTCTTATCTGAATATTTTCATACTCTGTGAAAATAGTGGTAAAATAATTAAGCACGAGGTTGTTTTGCCATAAAAAATATTGACACAGAACAACTGATTACATTTAACAAGCTCTTTAAAATAAAAAAGCTCTTTTATATTTTCCTGATTTTTGTCAATAACATTTTTCGATATTTTAATAGTTATTCTGCTACTCGGGTCACATACGAATCCGTCACAGATCGTTCTTTTCCAGACCACAGTAAAAAAAGCAAGACTTTTCCTATTTAAAACCTATCATAAACGATTTCCGAAGTGTTGCATCAACGTACTAAGGCTTTCCTCCTAATATCGAGAGTATTTTCTTTTTTTACAGTAGTAGCTTTTTTAATCCTAAGTATTTATTTACTTGCATATTGTCTTCCTCGTGACAACAAGATAAACTCAAATGTGGCACTGAAAATACATTATACCGGAAAAAGATTACATAGGGCGGACATTGTTTTCATCTAAAGACACTTATGCATATATTTTATTAACTGGCGATACGAGGTAGACTAAGCTGTTGCATCGCTAATAAAACTGATCTGAACCATAATTGCTCCTGTACGCGTAAAACTTGATATAAGAGACATTCCTTCATTCTCTGATCATCTAATCATGAACACTGAAATAATATGTACCTTATTATATTCCTACTTACGTTTGATGAATATTATACAGCACCATCATATAACATCTTAAGGGCTTTGCGTAAGTAGGCTGCGTACTTTTGTTTATAAAACGGTGTGTGAAACAGCTAGTAACTAATACGAGCTTGTATAATGTAAGGCTTCTAAGTATATCTTAGCTGGGGTAATCAAGAGAATCATGCAGCATTATAATAGTTTGACTATATGATGACTTACATGTTGCAAGATTTTCGGGTAAATGATCCATGAATATACTGTGGGTAGATGCCCTGAATGTTTACAACGGTATTTTATCTGATGTATTGACATCTTCACTGAACTGCACAGGAGTAAATTTACGTGCGAACAGAAATGTGAGCAACGAAATAAATTCTTATGGCAACTTGGGAATTTATCAGATTTATAGTTTTAATATCTCGAAGAACGACTTTTATTTATAAATAGTTTTTAATATTTTTTACTATAATTTATTATTTCGAAACGATTGGTATGAAAAATAAGTTTTGCTTTATACAGCATTCGTAGGACAAGATTACTTGAATATTGCTCTGTTCAGAGGTAACAATCGATTTTAGTGACGTTTTTTAGAGAGTTCATATTTCTAAAAACTGGTCTGACGAAATGGCGTCTGTTTTAATTTACAGGAATATAAATTAAAATACACTTGAAACTGGAAGTAAGAGGGAACTCAAGTAATGAGAATGCCAACACAACTGCAATATATTAAGTATAAGTACCTGCCCCCACATTATAGTATAAACGTTGTAAGATTTTCGGATCAATGATCCATGAATATATGTGGGTAGATTCCCTGAATGTTTACACAGTATTTTATCTAATGTATTGACAGACGAGTAAATTTACGTGCGAACAGAAATATGAGCAGCGAAATAAATTCCTATGAAAACTTGGAAATTTATCTCATTTATAGTTATAGTATCTCGAGGAACGATTTTTATTTATAAATAGTTTTCATTATTTTTTACTATAATTTCGTAATTTTGTACATTTATTATTTCGTAAACATTGGTATGAAAAATAAGTTTTGCTTTATACAGCATTCGTGGGATAAGATTACTTGAATATTGCTCTGTTTAGAGGTAACAATCGATTTTAGTTTTATAGAGAGTTCATACTTCTACAAACTGGTCTGACGAAATGGCGTCTGTTTTAATCTACAGGAATATAAATGAAAATACACTTGAAACTGGAAGTAAGAGAGAACTCAAGTAATGAGAATGCCAACACAACTGCAATATATTAAGTATAAGTACCTGCCCCCACATAGCTCTTAACGAATTCCATTCTGGCCTTTATTGAATTTCGAAGAGACCTTCATATATCACTCATAGACACCTACTTATAAAAAAAATTCAACATTTGTGTACGTTTACAGTGTCAGAAATTACATAACATCAAATAATCTGATGTATTATAATAGTTGAACATTTTCATATTTATATAAATAAAGTTACGTATTACAGATTCTCCACATCGGTAACTGAAGGGGTATGTAACTTTTGACAGTGTTAATAGTATTATTTTGCATATTATAAGTTTTTTATGTTCTGGATCTGAAAAAGTGGGTGACGATAGTCTAAAAACTCGTTAAGTATTTTATATATTCTATTTCGTGGTCTTTTATGGGTTTTTTTCGATATCAGCAAAGGTAATTAGTCTGAGACCCTGTTAGCATTCCTAGAGATTAGTACTTGTATTGTTAGAAACCATTGGAAGCCTCAAAAATAGCATATATTTTTAAAAATATACAATTTGGCAGGAGTGTTAAGGTTATGTAATGGTATTTATTTACCAGAAGCAGTTATATACTACTTTAAAGGTACTCATTGTTCTCTTTTAGTATACTGTGAGCTAATGATTATTATATAATGTAAGATAATAGAGACAAAGCTGCTAAATTCCCGTTTGAAGGAATTCTGAAATATTTTTAAACAATTGAGACCACTGCTACATATTGGAAACAGCTTCTATGCTAACACAATGCACAGTTTAGGGATGGAAGAGGAGAGAATTGTGCCGTAAAAAGTTTACATAAGCTAGCTGTACCAACTTGTGAATTATGCAAGAAAAACATTTGCTATACAACATAATATAACATCACGGTGCAATATCTATGCTATGAAGAAGAACCATTCGTTGCAGGTGACGAGGTTGGTACCGTGCGAGATTGTACATTGTCACTACTTTGTGAACTATGTAAATAAAACAGTGATATACGATATAAATTTACGTTGCAATATCTATGCAAAGGTGGTACGCAGTTTAGGCGTGGAAGAAGAACCATAGAGTCTGATTTGTTGCAGGTGACGAGGTTTGTGCAGTGCGAGATTGTACATAAGCACTAATTTTTGAAATATATAATTGAAACTTTAGCGATATAACACCATACCACATCACGTTGACATAAATGGACTTAGATATGCGTCATGATTTTATACAATAAACTTTGTTTAGGTTATTTTTTAGTATTTCCGCCTAATTTATAAATGCATAAATTATAGCAATGCATAATTAAGTAGCATATACTTAATTAATTGGGTATTTAACAAAATATACTTCATTGCCCTAACATAACTGTTTTCTAGACGTAAATCAACTATTTTAAGTCATTTTCTGCTTTTATGTCTATTGAACAAATATATACCAGAAATTTTAAGGGCTTCTCAATAGGTAATCAGAGTATGAGGTGTTTCACAGCACCTTAGTGGTAGATATTTGTAAAAACTTCTTATTTTTACCATAAGCAGGTTATACTATATAATTTAAAGCAGTATCTCAATAATTAAGAGGCCTTTTCTTACCTAATCTTAATACAACAATACGGGATTTTTAACCTGATAAATACACTTTGTACTGATTAAAATACTTAATCTATAGAATGTTATGTAAAAATGTCGCTTGACTGAGATAAGCTAGGTTTAAGGATTGAAAAAGGATCTCGCATCAATCCCTTATCCATATCCACCCCATTGTGCGACTATTCCTCTCGATCCATCTATCCTTATCAACCAAGATATATAAGAAAATCTAGAGTAGCCCTCACTTTACAAGTATACAACCCAATAATGTTGTATAATAATTTAGGTGTCAACAGACTTTGATGTCTATGCGTGCCATATTATAAGAAAATACGTAATGATAAATATCCTGTAACTATTTATGGTAATTTATATAAGTTTTAATCTATTTAATTCACAATACCAACTTCATAAAGCTTTTTGCAATACATTTAGCAACAAAATTTTATAATTGAATGTAAAATAGGATTTAAATACAAGTGAAAAACTTTTTGAATGCATTAAAGGATTTTAAGATGTACATTGAAACTAACTGATCATTGTATAACTTACTAGATACATTTTTGTTTTTATTTAAAACGTTAAGAGGTTTTCAAGACCTTGTGGAAAAATACGGAGCGCTATTAAAACACTAACTGGATAACTTATAACCCTTCTACCAACATTCTTACCTGAAGAGTGAAAGGTGATTATCTCTATAGTATAAGTAAGGAACCACGTACGATTACCACAATTAACGAATTCAAGGAGTAACCATTGTATCCCAAAAACGACAATTCCTGTAAAACTGATATATGGCACGGTGTTCAATAAAGCTGCTTATTTCATTATTTGCCATTTAAGAGGGGTTAAATGCTTATTTCATAGTAACTTTCAACTTGGTGTAGAAAATTTAAGTAGCTTATCTTGAAAGCTATTACAAAAGCTATGACTTCTTATCTTCTAGTTTTAATACAACATGGTATTCCAAAAAATACGTCTTTAAAACAGTTTAAATTGTTTTCCTTAACTTAAGAAACTGTAACCTATTGCTGTTAACGCAAAAACGTTTCTAAAAAAAAACCTTATCATTGGCATTGTTCGATTTTGAAAGCTCTTTTGTTAACTCAAACAATTATTTTATGTTCAAAACGAGAACATTTATAGCTACATAGAAAAAAACTATTGGAGGATTTTATCTGCATTTAAAAGGACGTATCTCAAAATCGTAATGGCCTATATTGAAGGTAAAAGGAAGCACGAAAGTACATATCTTAATAGAGTTTTACGATAAGGCAGAAAGAGGTCTAAAACATATGGATTTGATAATAACCCTTTAAAAAAGAATCTATGGTTTATTCTTACATATAATATATAAAGATTTAGATTATTTCCCTTGCTGTCTACCTCCCACTGAACCGAATCACAGATATTCAGGAAACCCATTTTTGTTGTGTAATACCAAGGAAAATGCTGAAACAGTATCACTAATTTTACAAACTATTAAAAAAATATTGACAGTCGCAATACCAATAGTTTATAATTTTTGTTAATCACGGATCCTAAATAAATTATTACTTTACCCAATCATATAATTTCAATATGAAAACCCGTATACATTTCAATGAATGTATTTTCCCTTTTAGGCAAACCAATAAAAATTGTTTTCGAACGAAATCAAACGTTCATCTCACTACTGTAATATTATTCCCAAAGGATTTCTTTGCGGTTCTTTACTATTATAGAGTGTAACAGCCTGTGCTTTAATATAAATTATGCCTTACATTATTGATAGTTATAAACTTCCAGGGGATATTCAGTAAGAAAGAATGTTCAACCATATAATCGTATGTTACATTTGTATATCGTTATGCGTAATATATGATTTTGGTTACAGTATGATGAAATATCTTCATTGCGTCAACTTTGAATTAATGTCCTAATGTCATTTAAAAGTTTCTTATGATCTATTCTTTTTTAACGTTTTTTTTTACAAGAGAATTATTATGAAGGAAACACGACTTTTCAGGACATTTACCATCTTTCAGTGATACAATACAAACATTAAGTTTATAAATCTGCAATCTAATCTCTTCTTCTGGTGAATGACCAAGGTTGAAGTAAACTAAACACCAGAGCGTTGTGACATGCATAAGTCAAGAACCACAGCGTTGTTACGAGAAAGTTGAGGATTGTTGTTTATATGTGCGTTTATGGCCATCAGAACTGATGTCCTTGCATATCAGTGTTAACCTGTAAAGCTGCATTATCTGTATTCGAAAACACACATAAATATTGGTGAGACATCAGCTTAAGAATAAAGAACAATATACCAACTTTACTACAGAGTAGACAGCCGCCATGAGGGACACTATCTTACTCGTATGTAGCAGTAAAGAAAACTTACTTCAAACCTTAATAATTTCTGTTGCACTATACGTATTAAACTTATCTTTCATTCTAATTTGACATAGAAATTCTGCCTCTATTTATTAAACTACAGAATGCAAAATGCGTGTATAATGCATTTTTCCACAACAGTTATTCCAATGTCGACTTTATTTTCTTCGTAAAGTGGTAAGGTAAAATCCCTGCTTGAGGTTATCATAGGGAGTATGCCGATATCCCAAACAATACGATATGGATGAGGGATAAGATGTGATTTTTTGGTAACGGGTACAAAATTATTCAATCTCTTTATATAAAAACGTACATGTACTGTGTAATGCCAAAATACAAATACAAATTGACAAATTAATAAAAGAATTATTTTAACGTGGGTTATATATTTTGAATATATCATTTAATCCAACTGTTTGACTATCCTTACGGCCTCAGATCAAATTATACAGGTAAGGTAACACTTTTAGAATTGTCCAGTCTTGATCTTTAGGAACTGCAACACCCACACACACACACACACACACACACACACACACACACACACACACACACACACACACACACACACACACACACACACACACACACACACACACACACATATATAAAATCACATACAACATAATTCTTTGGTTTATATGCAAGACGATAACAGTACTCATAAGACTTTGCAACACTATAATTTTTTATACAAAACAGAAATTTTTCATATTTACATATTTAAAGCTGCGATATTTAAATGGATTCGGAATTTTAATAACACATGAACATTTTTGTATGCCATGTGCGACCTAACTTACGTTTACCAAACCCACGTGCAACGGCAATATATCTACCGCCAAACGTTTGTGTAACCCTTGCCCTCAAGAGTTACTGCTTTATTGATCATTTTCTAAACCTTTTATTTTTAGCCGACATATGTGGGCTAAATAATATATATATATATATATATATATATATATATATATATATATATATAAACAATAGAAGAAAAAGACTTCACAAAAATCCTTTAATATTTCGACTATATTGTCGTTTTCAAAAAAAAAAAAATATATATATATATATATATATATATATATATATATATCAATGTTAGCTGTTACACACGTCTTCACCTTATTTAATATTTTATTTTAAATAATTTATTTCACAATTGCTATAAAAAAATAATTAATCATTAATAAAAATGTATATTTTTATAATCATTAATATTATATTTTTTTATTTTTTATATATTTTTTTCGCTTATTTCGTGGCCATTTTTTTCTAAATATATCCACTGCTTTACTGATCACTGAGCGTTACTGCTCTATTGATCATTTTCTGTGCCTTTTATTTTTCGCCTACATACAGTATGTGGGCTAAAAAATAAATAATAAATTATTATTAAAATTTAATATTTTTATAATCATTAATTAATATTATTTTTTATTAGTTTAATTTTTTTACTTTTTTTGGTTTATTTCCTGGCCTAATTATTAAATACACGTAAAGCATATAATATGATGGAACCCTATGATATGTTTCTAACTTAATCAGACATACAAAATCAGGTACATATTATTTATAAGTTTATAGGATCTTTAGAACGAGTAATATTCCTACATTACAGATAATTTTGCACCGTTGCTTCGATAAAGATAATGGATGCAGGTTTCGGAATACTTCGACCATGAAGAATCAACTTCTAGTATAAGACTTTTCCAGTGTCATAGTAAAGTCTGCCTTGTTGTTCCTGTAAGTATGTGTTTAAACAAATATGACTGAAAATCCTACTTAGTTCAAAAACGCCTTCTTATAAGCAGTTATATTTGTTTCCCGTCTAATGTAATTACGTTGTCACATGTGGATTTGACTGGCTCTAGGCAGGTCCACCCCTCCCTGCCCCCTTTGAATAAAGAGGCTGGTATATCATATTTTTTAAATCTAATACTTTTGACATTGGTATTTTTCAATATTCGTCCCAACATAGAAGGATAGCTTTGGACTTGAAATAAATGCAAAACAAGTCGGGCAGGTATTTGTGAGGAAGGCATTTTCAGGTTTTAATCTGTGTTCAAAGATATTTTTTGCAAAGATTTCGGTTCGAACATATTCATCTCTGACTTGTTGAATCTTATAAATGAGTAAAGTTCAGAAAAGTGTCATATTTCAAACGGTGCACTGATCGGAATGCGAAATAGAGCTAAACTAAACATTCGAATTATATCTACTGTAATAAATATGTCTTATTATATAGGTAAATACTACAATTTTAATGAAACAAAGAATATTCCTTTATAATCGGTATTTTAGATATAAACGACTTATTTATCTTCAAATTTTGTAACTTGTAAAAGAACCTTAAACTGTGTGTTTTCACGTGTATATTACGACTCAAATTTTGCTTAAAAAGATATTGTGAATTAATTGACATATAGACTTGAAAATCGGTATGGATAATGGGATTATTTTACAGAACGTAAATAAATACGCCTATTGCCCAATGCGGCAGAATGATTGATAAGTCAGACAGTTTATCAATGCGATCTTTCCTGCTCAAACAAACCTGACATTGTTTGATATCTTATTTGCTGAAATCATCAATATTTGCTTGAGTTTCTCATAAATATAGAGTTTTATTCACTAAAGTTATTTATCAGCCTTTTATGAAAACTATTTAGAACCCCTGCGTTTACCTGATTGCTCCAAAACTAATATGACTACAATGAAATAATCGAAATATTTATGGGATAGTCTTAAATTATTCATAATAATTTATTATTTTTGGAACAAAAAGAATAACATTTTAAGATGGAAATTATTTTATTGTTAGCACAAAGTATATTAGGCGAATGCTAGTTTTATCATTTGTCAGCATTGTACAACGACAAAAAATTATAACCGTTTAGTTTTTCAGCATAATTGGTTGCCTTCGAAGAAAACAGTATTTTAAACTTTATAACTAAAAATGGGCTGATAAAAAAAATTATTATAAAAAGATGAGGAAGACACAATGACACTTATCTAACATATTTAACAATCTAATATTGGATTTGTCAAATATTTATTACTAAGTCGTTTGCATTATGAACTATGTTGGAGAGAAATTTGGTTTTTGCAACGGAAAAGCCTCACTTTAATATTAATACATTTTGTATGAACAATAAGGGATAATAAGTATAAACTGTATAGAGGAATATACATGTATAAAACAGTTTTAATGGAACACGTTAGATGTTAAATATATGCGTTTTACTTAAGGTCAATAGACTATTTCGAAAGGATAATTAATTATAAACCCGATGAAAATGAGCCTTATCTTTTAATTTAAGCCCCGAACCACTCAGGTATTAATACCCTTTATGGGTCCTTTAAGTTCACAATAGTTTCCATATTTAACCTAAATTACCCGAAAAAACAAGCAGCGGATTAAAAAATGGAAATAATTGTAAACATTTCTCTTCACCTAAACTTTTGTTTTTTGTTTCCGTTTTTAGTCCTCTTAGGACAAGTAGCTTATAAATTGCACCTATTCCTATAAGAAACTTTGCGCTGCTTCCAGAGTGACAGGATATTCTGGATGGGTAAGGATGGGATAGCGGCCGCCTCCTATCGAGATCCATGAGGAAAAATTTAGGGCACAATATTCAAGTCATGTCACCTCGAAAGAAGGAGAGCTCTGAACCAGCCGCTCCAGTCAAAGCGAGCAAGGAGTGGCACACCCTTTTGTTGAGGCTAGCCAGAACCTCTAAGTTTAGGGAAAACATCCTACAAACTCCAACAGTCATCTCCCGCAGTAGATTAGACCTATCGAATTACCCTTACACCTCAGAATCTCGACATTTGCGGTTAGTGATGTACCACTCTTGGAAATCCATAAGGTTGCCCAGATTTAAACGACACACCGGTTTTAGGTGTGCCTGGTGGTAGGTTCTACTGGAACGTATAAACCAGACAGAAGTGATCCCTGCTGGGTCAAATTTGTGTGGTTAGGTCATGAAAATATCGTAATAGCCCTCATTTAATACGGAAAACGTCACCTTTGTAATAATAGTTGCACCACAAAGAGCTTTTGCGAAGAAGATCATAAAATTTGAGACTAAATCATTATTTGGTTGGATAATATTTGAGTAGTTTCAATAAGCGTACTAAATGTTCAAATATTGCTTTTTAAAAGTTACATTTCATTGTGAGTTTTTTAACCAGATGTTTAAAGTTTTTAATAATATATTTGTATGTTTTCGGTAATTATGAAATACAAATTTAATTATTGGTCATTTACAATTGAAGTGTTCTATAGACCTTCCTAAAAAGAAATTTTACTGCTATTCGGGTATTAGTCACTATTTAGACGAGCTTTTAGTCTCCTTGTGGTTGATTAATCAACCCTGTAATGGACTAATGGGAGCTAGCTCCTCTACAAAGACTTGTGTTACATTAAATGTTTAAGGAAGCATCGGTCTTTTTTTTGTACGGGACTGATCAGTATTAAACATTCAAACTCATTGCTGTCGCTTTATTCTATTTCAGTTATTGAAATAAAAATAAATTTTGTGAATGAATGTGTGAACAGAAGTAAAGGCGCCCCCTCTAAAATTAGATAACGAATTACCTCTAAGATAGATATAATCATGGCGAGAATACACTCACTTCTTCCGAGAGAGAAACATAAGTATATCGACTTAAAGATATCGGCATCCATCTGTTTTACCTGCCCCAAAGCTTCCGGGTGAGTCGGGAAATTTGCCTAAATATGATAAATATATTATGAAACTTTATATATTCTGTAATATGTATATTTTAATGTAGCACAATTAGTTCGAAATTTAATGGTGCATATCTCAAAAGATTTCTTATGTTCCATTATTCACATATAAAACAGTTTTTATAAAATGTTTCATAATTAGTGATCTGATAGTTTTCAAATATAACGGTATCAATTTGTTTCCAAATTTGAAACTTACCTATATGAAATTGTTCACGCATGTTCCTCATGCTCCTAAAAAAAGAAATGAGTTTTCATGAAGATTACCACTCATAGCAGATTGTTACGTGAGAGATTTCGATAAAATTAGAAACCAATGATCCTGCCCGGAGGACCAAACGATGTTAAGTTCAAGAAAGAGAGATGTTCGGACCTGGCGGACCAAATAATTCCGTAATTCTAATTTGTACGTAAGCATAACAATTATGAATATACTAGATCAATAATGGTTTTGGAACTTAGTCTGAACCAGATGCAATAAAATCTGTGAAGACTTATCCTTAGAATAATTTAAACAATGATACATGGGGTCTTCCTGAGTATTCTGGACACGCAACTCTAAAACGGGCGCGTTACGGCGGTTGTCAGCTGAATCGCACATTATATCAGCCATTACTGTTATTATAATATTTTATTGCTAATTAGGATATGTAACCCCATTGCCTCTAGTTAAATAATATAAACTATGAAATTGTCATTGACTATGATACGATTCAACTTTATAGCCTAGATTAAGATATGTTGTTTTATATTAATAAAATAAGCTAAAAGCAGCAGAGCTAAAAACGTTTCTGGACTGCAAATAAAATATTTGAACCGTGATAATATGCTGAAGATTGATAAGGTTTGTAGGTATAATAGAAAAAAGTAAGATCTTAATACATTTTTAAGAAAATTAACATTTGTATTAAAGTCGAAACATAGACTGCGGAATATAATTTCTCAAACCTATGGTAAACTTTTGTCCCGTTTTTAGATCGGGTTTGTTTAACCTTATTTCAATATAACAATTCAAACAATCTAGAAACATGTGAATCAAGTAAAATAATATACGTGTCAAGAATGATAGTGAGTTTATTATATTTCCACTATATCAGTACTATTTTCAATTATTGATCAAACCAATGTGTATAGAAATTATAACACTCGTTATAGTATATATACTATATCGAGTGTTATAATTTCTATACATATTCGGTTGATCAATAATTTAAAATAGTACTAATGTGGTGCAAACCTAATAAACTCACTTTTTCAAAATTTATGAAATCCTATATTACTACAGCACACAAGCGAATTCCTATATCACGCCAAAGTCACAGGTATTATTCTATGTATATTATAAGTTATTATTTCAATAACGTCATACTTTCTCAACTATCTCTTTGGCAAAATATATTTAATAAATGTTAATACTTAACATTCCGTTACTTACATATTATCACTGTATATAGGAAGTGAGTATTTTAATTTTAAGTTGTTGATCGATCTTCACAGTTAGTTCACTGGATTTTACAACCTTATAGCCTTTACTCGTATATCGTTGCTGAATTATCCTAGCTTGACTTAATTACTAAAATATTGGATGCTTGCTTGTTCAATACTGTACAACATGAACTAAAGTGTTTTTAATTGCCTGACGTACGATTGCGTGATTTACCGCATAAAACACACACACACACTAATTGTGTAATTAAATAAAGCATAATTACAAAATAGCCATAAAGATATTAAATTTTAACAAAATTAATAGTTGAAATTATTTATTATTCTTTTGAAGAAATTCAAATACTACTAGAATATTTTGTTAAAAATGTATTTGCTTTCTAAATGTACTGTTCTAAATAATTTTAAAAATCGAATGAGGAAAGCTATTTTAAAAGCAACCCATACTGTAAATCGTCCTAACCAAACATCAAACAAAGGTGGTATTTACATAGTGGGGAAGTCTTAACGTCTGTCACCGAATCCCCAAAAGATTGTCTTTCCCTTTATCCGCATCCTTCTATGTGAGACCTTACTGTGTACTAGGTGTCACTGTTCTCTGGGGCAAACTACGTGCTGACATAGGAAAAGGGAAAAAGTGGTTTAAAATAAATATATTAATGAGCTTAGTCTCTAAAACACATTTTAAAACTTGTAACAAGTGTTATTTTTCAAGTGGTTGAGTAGTGAGTGTGAATTATTCTTGTTTTAAATTTAAAAATATATTTAACCCATTTCGTGTTCGTTACATTTAAAATAGGGGATAATCTTATGTGAAATAGTTTATATACAGACTATATCAGCCCTTAAATACCTAATTAAAACCTGTAATTTAGTTGGTACGCATGTTTATAAGAAACTGGAATAATGGTGAATATAAAATGTTGAAATAATTAGTGTTAGGAGTTTCAGAATTAGTGTTACATATTTTTGTGTTAAACGTATAAAACTTACAATGTAGGTCCATTTAAATATATAGCATTACTAAATTTAAAATTTAGTTTAAAACCTAGTTTACATGCCACCATGAATATATCATGTGATTTAGGAGCAAATCATTCGTGTTAAGACATGCCATTATTAAGGAAGATAGACAGACTTCATTTGATGGCTTGATTATTTTAACTCATTGAAAATGCCATGTAACTAATAGTTAAATATTATACAGAATATATATTTTAAATTCGGTGTCTAAAAGTAATTTATTAATACGTGCGGAATATTATGGAGAGAGATATTACAAATTTGCCCTCTATAATTGGTAGAACAGTGATATTATCATGAAAAACATAATCAAACAAAATTCATTATTACAGCAAATTATTTATCTCTGAGTGATGGCTGTCAAGTGCTGACAGGCCTAATCCGTTAATACTTTGATTTATATGAAAACTAGAATTAGATTTTGCCATTACATTACTCTGTTGTGTTAGATAGTAAAGAAAAGATAAATCTTAGACCCATAATGTAGCCTTCACTATATCATTCCTCAGGGACCATTGTCTGTTCCCTAATTCTCTCATTTTGAGATCCGAAATAATCAAATTTATATTTTCTAAATTACAACCATTTATGACGTACTTCACCACTGGTATAGTTATTTCCGTTAACACTATTTACGCAAGAAACAGCAAAATGTTTGTCAGGTAATATGTCAACGCTCGTGCATATTGGAATATACTGGATACTGTGAACAATATATTTTACAGGGGTGAAACATATTGAGGTGAAAATAGATACGCTGTGCATACAAGAAAACAGAAATACCGGACATATATGAATGCAAATTAGAATTGATATTAGGTTTTTTTAAGAAACGCATAGGTATGCAGAGAGATTAAAATATAACGTACTCATTGTTAATTTATACATTTTACACCTTATCTTATGTACTCTTACACATTCATTTGTTTAAAGTTTGTTTTTGTCCATAGAATGATTTTGAAGGAAAAATAAATTTTTCGGACATTTACCGTCATTCAGTGATACAAAAAATCAATAACTTTACGTTTTGAGATGTGAAATCTTTTCTAATCTTCAGGTAAATAACTAACCTTAGACCTAATCACAAAATAGGTTGAATAAAAACAATTACAATAGAGCGTTTTGACACGTATAAGTCAGGAATCACAACCACTATGTTGTGTGTCAACTTCACAAATTCTAAAACATGCTATGATGAGCTATCTCTTTATAACTAGTACAATCAAAGATATTGAGTCATGGATGGTCAGGTATAGTTATTTTGTGAAGATTTTCACTAATATTGGAGTAAGTAATCCTTGTACCGACGATGAATAGCAATGTCATGGAGATTAATTGTTTTTAGAATAGCGTTTAGAAAATCGTGAGGATAGTAATTTTATTGCACCAAGAAACATTGTTAAAAGGAACATTTTACCAGTGGCAGAGATGTGAATAATTAGACAACCATATCCCAGCAACAATCAGTGACTATAGATTTCTTTATAATGATGGGTAAGATACCAGGATGGTGAACCTGCGAACTTCAGAATACTTCAAAAAGATGTGTAGTTGAATAAAGACACCCTATTCTCTTCACTGACCAGGGTATCTTCAAAATTTAAATTTTCATTTTTCAGTACGCCTCAGTGAAGGCCAAGTAATAGTTCTGTGAGAGAAGATGGACAGGAAACATTATTTGTGATTGCTCCAAATGGCAAATTTATAAAAACTCGCTTTCAAAAAAGTTTCCGATGTCACCTGACAGCAAAGACCTTTTTGGTACGCAAGTCTTACGAATGGATTTTAACCAATAAATGATTTTTTATTAAAAAAACACAACAATTCATACCACGGTGTTTGAATTTAAAGCTGTCGGTGAAAAATATATAAGTATAAAATAGACATAATCGATTTAGATTTTAATAATGAGACGTTATATATGGAACACACAGAACTGATTTTTTAGAAATACGGGAAAAAGCCCAGATTGTTAAGATTCTGTGAATTATTTTACCTCTAGTCCTAAAGCTGTTGATAGCCAACCGTGTAATGGACTAATGGATTCTGTCAACTAGTGACAGTCTAATGTACAACTCACCACCCTGGAGAGTTCAGGATGTTGATACATTACAGTTGGGCAACTAGTGGTTAACAGACTGGTAACATAGTTATTAACTCTGTGATTAGCAATAGTATCGGTTATATTGAAAATAAAACACAACCACATATATAAATATATCATTATCTACAGAGTGCTTTATAATAATACAAAATTGTTACTGATTACTATTAAAAAAGCAATATACATACAATTGTAGGCAAGGCTAATTAAACCTTTTTTATGTTTAAACTGAACACGAAATTTATGAAATCAGCCAAAAATGAGTTGGTTGGAATTAATTTAAATAAAATATTCGTAGTTTTCAGTTGTACTAATATAAAAATGCTCAAAACATTTTACTTATTCAATTCTTCAACTTTTATTTCTATAATGCATATTTTATAATACCATTTTAAACTGTGTTTATTTATGATTTACGTTAAAATAAAGACATATAAATTTATGTAATTATAACTATTTATTTATTAATGTTAGTAGCATAAAGAACACCGTTAAAAATTCTAAGTAATAATGCATTATTATAATATATTTCTACAATCTCAATTGTATAAGAAAAAGTATTTTCATGTCAAAATGCGTTTGATAGATTTAAATAATATGTTTTTTAAAGACTTAAATGTAAATTGTGTTTATTTGTTATTCAGCTCTGGAACGTGTATCTTTATCTGGGTTCAATGGTTGAAATTTACCTACAACATTTCTATTGTAATGAGTGAACTGAAAGTAAAGGCACCACCGCCTCTTCATAAAGGCATCTCTCACAATATAATTGTAGCGAGAGTACACTCATCTCTTCGGGAGGAGAAACTGAAGTGTAGTAACTTTATATGGGTAGGTGAGTGGCTTACAAGTACCTCAGATCCCGGGGAGAATCGGGATGTGCGTAAATATGAGGGTTTTATTATGAAACTTTATTTTTCCGCAAACGGTACTTGAACGCAACCCAATGAGATTACAATCTGAATGCTACATTTGAAGGCTTTTATGCTTCATTGTTCTTATGCTTCAGTGTTTCATGAAAATATGCATTGTCTTTTATCGATTTCAAGTATTCTTGTAGTAACTATAACGAGCAGAACTCTTTAAATTTATTTAAAAATTACTGGAATGCATTTACTGTAATCGCATATTAATACAGTGTAGGAGTACGCCAGTCTGTCCGTCTCCGTAACAGGCCTCACTAAGTTTAGAGGCTAAGGACGATCCTGGTGAGATATGGTTAACTTGGACCAGATAAAATCTGCCTTGACCTATCTAATACCAAAAAGTACTAAAGATACATTAGTCATGCCAGAAGGATCAATGCCCTCAAACCGTCCCTCTCGGAGTTTTAAGGCAATGGAAATCAATGAAATCTCGATCATATAAAGGAAATCCACTAAAGGAACAGCAATAAACGTGTATTATTAAAATTGTCCTGAAGTAATTATCTTTTACTTTAGGATAATCTTTTATTCAAATTCAATCCATTAATTTTTTGTTATAGTATTATTTATGAAACAAACTTTCATAATTGACGATTATTTTTACTATTAAAACCCTTATGGGTCACTTAATAATAGCAAGTGATATAAAAATATTGTCTTAGAATTTTGTGACAGAAAAATGTAAGCCCTTTCTATTTCATTAATGAAAGTTTTGGTACAAAAATCAATCCAGAAACATGATATAAATTAAGGGCATTCTTAGTATTGTTTGACCTAAGGGGTGGTTTCTATCAGATTTCTGTCAAAAGTAACAAACATCGCTTCAGAGAACTATAGTTTAATATTTATTAAAATATTATAAAATGTATTAAAACTACCAATGACCAAGATAAGTGTGAGTACAACGGTTCTAAAAGAACCGATTAGGTATTTATTTTAAAGGGTGCGAAACTCCAAAAAGAGACCAAGTTAATCAAATCACATTTTAAACAGAACTTATTGAACAACTCCTTATTATTATTGGGCAGACAAGATGACTATGGCGAAGAAAATTGTATCGAAGAGCTCCCTCCTCCAGTTGCGGGTGTATAAACAAAAGAGAAGCTCACGCTACTTCCTTCAAATTAAAATGACTCATGTTATCCTTCATATGTCACGGATTAAGGAAACGAGCACCGTAAGACATCGATGTAGCTGTCCAGCCTGTAAATGAACTAAAGCCCGTTTATGTGTGTGAAATATGTTGTGCACTTTCATGTACTCGTTTACAACTCATGCAAAAAATTCTCCCTTCCATGAGTTCTAAATTACTTTTTGTAGGTATCTAACTGTTGTCATATTAAATATTCAGTTCTAGAAATATTTATGTTTCAAGTGTGGGATTCCCAATGTGCCAATATTATTACTTTAATATGTTCGTACTTGAAGTAAAAGATTTAAATGAAATATCGCAGTGGTTTTGTCTTGCGTATAAAAAATATCTCATCGAAAAATAACTTAGTTTAAGTATGAGTCTGAGAAAGCACATGTGACAGTTCTTGGAACTTATGACGTCATAAACAATGGGATTCCTGCTTGAAATAATAGGAATCCAAGTTTTAGGTCTGTGGGAACTTTCTGTCAAGAGTTACCAGACAGACAGACGGATGGCTAATGTCTTTGTTAATAATAAATTCTACTTAGGCCTAAAGATCATAGATATTATTTTTTTTTGGATAGTTGTTTCGCTTAGTTTCTTACAAACTAAAATTAAATGCAATTATAAATACATAAACTTATTAAATTTATTCTCATAAAAATGTATTAATCCCAATAAACCTTTGAATTAAATGTTTGCTGTGTGCTCTTTTTATGTTTAATATTTCAAAACATGAGCGGAGAATAATGTACCTCAATAAATATCAATCAATATAATGCACCAAACTTAGGAAGAAGTCTGAATGCGTGCTAAAAATAAATATACAATGTATTAGAGAATGGTCTAGATAAAATCTCTTTAATAATAAAATTTGTGATATGATTGAAAAGTATTAAGCTGAAATAATATGAAAATCCAATTATCTTTGAGATAAATTGCTTTACTTCTGCGTGTTTAGAAATTAAAATGAATTCCACAGATATTAAAACCATAAAATTGACTTATTTCGTTTAATTAAAGCATATTCCGACGTAATTACACATTTTAACGATCATCCCACGGTTACGAGATCACGTTTTGTAATTAGCCAGCATCAAGTCTTAACAAATTACGCTCATTAAAGTGTCTACGTACACAAAGTTTATAAAATATAATCAAACAATATTAACTTTAAAATGGATTTCAGAACGCAATCCAGACTAAATCTGTGTGAAAAACAAATGTGGTTTCTATTTTATCTATCCATTCCTCCACATTATGATGTAATAACGTTTAATTCCTTGATGCATATATAAAAAATTTCCTATATGAACAACCATTATTTTTCTCAGATAATTCTATCACAAAGGTATAGTTAGTCAAAGGGATTTATATGAATTAACACATTCATCAGTTAATATTTGTAGTGACACTCCCTTTTGCCACATAGAAGGTAAATTTAACTCGTTCTTGATTAGGTATATTTAAGTTAGGGTGTTACATTAGATAAGATGGGTTAAGTATGTTAGGTAAGGTTGTATTGAGTGGGTTAGGACTAGATACTTTACTACTTACTTTTGGTTAATTTATCCAAGTAAAAGTTCTTTTATACCGACGGTTCTAACAATATCTCTGATAGGAACGATAGAGACACAGTGGTTATTGTAGGCGAATTGATAACTAGAGGATAATAGAAACAGTTATTGCTGTTGATAAACGATTGATTAACAACAAGTTAATTACCACAGAATTTCATCGTTTAGTACATATTATATATATATATATAAAATATGTAATTATATATATAATATGTAATTATAATGTTGTAATTTATAATATTTGACATTTAGAGTATGTTTTTAAGATTCAGTCATTAAAAGTAGAACGGATTACGTGGGACGATTGATTTTTGTGTGTTTTAATAACCAGTGATCAATTTTGTAATTGATTGTGGCCACTGTCAAGGACGTCGGACGGTTGGGTCTTAATAGTTTTAAATACTATCTGTGACGTCACACATTTTATCAGCACTATTACCGTTGTACTCAACAACTTTTTCACTCCTTATTCACTCCCGCACTGCTCATTGGCTCATTAGGATGGGTAGAGTAAGGCTAAGGGAGGATTAACCGTCCCTTAGCAAAAATTAATTTTCAAATAGTTATATTGCGTTTTATAAATTTTTTGTATTAATATAATTCAAAAATACTCTAATTTTACCGGTCAGGATTATTTGTATAACTGTCATTACATCTCTGACATAATAACTGGTGGGATATAAATCTGTATTCTCTCATGAACGTGTTATTTAAACTTTAAAAAACTCCAAAAACGTGTAAACAACATTAAACGGTTCATTAGAACGTTCTACAAAATTAGTACGAGTATTATCACCGCAACTAACTTTTACATAGTTTTAGACAATAAAATTCATAAAAAACACATATTCATTTCCTCATGATTTCTGGATTCTTTTTAGTCTCCAAGTTCTGCAGCCAAATATCACTGTCGATTACTTTAAGACGTAGCAATGGTTTCTTTACAAAATGTGAACTGGACGTCTTGGATTGATTACAGAGTTTATGAATGGCGAGCTCTTCTCTGATACAAGTATTTATGACCATGAAAACGAGTTGGGACCTCATTAGAGTCTTTCCCGAAAGGAAAGTTTTTTTACCAAACAGGTTCTGTAATTATGTAGTGAACTTTTAATCATGTTCATCCTGGATTGTATTTACCGTTAAATCTTAATTAGAGGGGAAAATTTTTACACTTAAGGATGCATTAAGGAAGGCCAAAAATATATTAAGAGTAAATTAAATGTACTTTTAGATTAAATTAAACATTTTTGATTAGAGAGTTTAATAACTGTTCATGTGAAGGGTGTGATAAAACTAACTTTTCTGAGTTAATCATTGAGTTTAAACAGCGTACTATAAGAAAATAAGAGTGACTTTAATACGTTTTATAGTCAGATTTGCGAAATAACTATAAATTTCAATATCTGATCATGAAGATGTAAATTAATTTGCCTTGTATTCGTGTTTTTAACTTCTCTCGAATTTGATCGTCAACCTTTGTTCGCTGATAAGTTGAGCAATGTTCTTCTGATTAACAATAACAATAATGAAGATGTTTTCATTGTTACAATTCAACCTGATGCACTAATTTTTATACAACCAATTCAGTACTGAACAAGCAAATTATCTATCGAACAAGGACATTGCGCTATTGATCCTTCAAGAATCCTCATTGGCTTTTTTGCAGTAATCCATCAAAGATATTGGACGCTGAACATGTGATGTGGTATAACTGGAAACAGAATAATTGGCTCCCACTTCGTTGAAAGAAATTGAAATGGAGATATTTATAATAATTTCCTTAACAATGTCTTTCGTAACATACTGATGGTTCTTCTGAACGAAGTTAGACAAAGAATTGGCTGCAGCAAGATGGCTATCACTGAAAATTATGCTATCGCTATACATAATACACATAAGGGGACCTGATGGTGGATTTTTTAAATTTGTATTTTTTATTCTCTAATTAATTATGAGTATTTAAGGTAAGATACTTTATATCAGATTATTTAAGCAATCATGATGCTAATTAACATTACTAATACAAATCATTAGACAATTAAAATGTTACAATATTTAATCAACTAGTACAGATTAAAAAACGTGAGAACTACACAAGTAAAAATACATTCACTACAATTACTTGTACAACCACATGAAGAGTCTACCTATTATTACTGACAAAAATAACAATTTATATTGTTATTGATTTGTTCAAAATGACGTGTGGACAGTTAAATTAAAAAATTAAATTTCTTATAACTCAAACTCTTAGCTTATTTTTAACATCAAATATTTACAACTAACATATAAAATTTTAGTAGTAAGTTCCGTGTGAATAAAAAAATGGTGTCAACAGTTTCCTACGCGTTTCTTCTTTTAATAAGAGTGGATCTTTTAAATTTTTACGTAAAATTTAATTCATAAAGTTAAGAATCGCTTAATAAGAAATAAAAGAATTATTTGTAAATATAGTAGATTTTGAAGTTTGCCTCTGAACATCTAAAGTGATGTTTGAGTTGTAAGCAGAACTAGACGAGTGTCAGGCATGGTACACTATTTGTTAAGCTGTTCATATTACCTCCATTATTTATCTTGCCATCCAGTTGTCATTTCCTGATAAACTAATTAGCAAATGTATATCTGACGTCTCTAGGCGAACAATATCTAACGTGATGTTTTAGTTGTAAGCAGATCTAGACGAGAGTCAGGCATAGTACACTATTTCTTAAGCTGTTAATCTTAGGTCCATTATTTATCCGTATAGGTCAAAACGAAAACATGAAAACAATGTTTAAATATAAAATTTTCGTTTAAGCAAAATTATAAAATGTTTTGTGCATTAAAAAATAATTATATATATATATATATATATATCTTAATATTATTATTTAACTATTAAATCTTAAATGCCTATATATTTATTTTTAACATATAGTTTGAGAATATATAATTGATAAATAGTGTATATCATTTGCAGGAATAAATAAAACGAATGATGGAGAACTCTCATACTTGTAGATTTTATAAATAATTCAACACATTGGTATTTATACACTGTACTTACACAGGTATTGTTTTAAAGCGAATTATAAAAAATACCTATGACTAAAAGTAAATACTTTGGAAGGAATCTTTTTACATGTATTGAAAATTCTTGCTTATTAGATAAAAAAAAACTTTAATGTACAAAGCAAGATAATCCAAGCTGATAAATCATTAGTTTACTATGTAATTTAGTATTCATTCAGTCATTGAACAGTAGATTTTCGTACATAATCTTATAGTGCCTAGGTAATAATACTAATAATAATAATAACTTAACAAATAATAATATAATTAAAATTTACGAAAAGTACTACTAGTTAAAAATTCCATTTCCAAACTGTTAAAATCTGGAACATAAGAACTTTAAAAAAATAATGTTGTTGAAATATTTTAACTGTTGGAATACGTGAGAAAACATTATTTACACTTTCACGATTTTATTGAGCATAAAATATAACAGGTAAAAGCTTATATATACGTCACTTATCGTAAAATATTTTTAGCCTGGTGTTTAATAAATTTTTATTTAAATTTACAATGTTTCATAATGTTTTAGGAACTTTCAAAATTTTCTTAGGTTTACGGTACTAAGCAGTGTTGGTCGTCCGAGATATTCAAACGTTATATTATAATATAATATAACATTTTCTCTTGATGTAAGACTTTAAGACCAATAATTGAGCCAAATTTGAAAATTAATCTTCTTAAACAAAAGTAAAATCTAACAGTTACATTTAGACAGACAGACAGCGGTGAACTAAGCATTTTGGCAAATTTTTATATAGCAGAATTGGTGTTTATCTTGAAACGAAGAACAAACTTCCAACATATTACCGGAGAGTTCGTTATACCTGTTCATTATTATGATCGCGACAATGCAAATTCAAATGTCACATTGGAAATATAATTCATTCGAACCATAAATGATCCTGCGCATATTATAATATAGCTGTAAAATTCAGTCGCAATTTTATTTAACATCTGATCCTTGAACACTGAAGATACAGGACGTAACTGATATATGCCTAGCAAATATTATACAGTTTATAGAGTAATAGTACATCGTAAGTTCTATTACTACGATATTTACTTGGTAAATATTTTTTTGAGCTAGATTATTAAATAAATAATATTGACTCGGAAACATTCATAATTTACTTTATATGCTATGTTAATCTCTGTTTGAACTTCGTTACTGTAAATAACAAGTTAATGAACTCTGCGTGTAAAATGAAGCTTTCACTAGATATTCTTTCATGTGCAAATAATGAGGTTTGTGTAAAAGAAATTTTTATGTGAGCGATAGCAAAGACTGATTTTCTTGTGATATTTACCCAGTAATAAAATCGCGGATTTATCTAAAATGTTAGTGAAATACTCTTTTTATATTTGTTTAGTTGTGCATACTCTATAAACGTGTTTGAATGGAAATTACTCCTTTAAGTAGGTATTGAAAATAACTAAATGTTTGTTATTTTTCAAATTTTGTATACTAGTTTTCAAGTTGTATTTTGAGAGTAATAATTGTTACACATGATAAAAGAGTTATTCAATGAAGACAGAGACTGGTTCTGGAATCTGAAATTGAGTGAGTTATCGTCGACAAGATTTCCTGCAATCTTTGGATCTGTTATCTATCATGAAACACTACAATGCTCTAACTTTTTCAGAACAGTATCATTAGTAACTGTATACGATAGTGGCCACCACTGGATGAAAACTGATCCGCTTTTACCTAGTGGGATCTAAGTCCTATATTTGTGCAACATATTGGTAAGTTTGGCTTAAAACAGCGACTACAACCTGTGATGACTTTGTGGAATTTGGCGAAGAATTTATGTCGTGATATAGGAATGGTCTCAGGACTTAAAATAAGTTAGATTCCGGTTACAAGGAGTAGAGGGTGCTCCTGTTTTGGTCCATAGCGAGGAAACCTTCAACAGATCAACATACGTGATAAGAACTGAGCCATGCCTTACTGTAGTAAACACCAATGGAAGTGTTAAATAGATTAATCATATCAAGTGACACCCTGGAAATTTGATATCAGCCAATCTTCGAGGACCACATTATAGACACATCAAACAGCTGGTGACTATTGTCAAAAATGTTGTAAACTATTATACATGTAAAATGAGTGCTCAATTCATACCATCTGGTGTGGATGACTTCACAATTGGGATGAGTTTGTTACAAACGTTATATATTTATCTTGCTAGATAATAATCAACTTTAGATTGACTACTACGTTTCTTGGTCCACATAACGTTGAAGCATTACTAACAGTATTATATTCTTCAGATATTTTATTACAGCTTAATTTTACCAATTACAGCTTCAAAATTAAGAAAATATTTTTTAAATATTTTTGAATAAGAAAACACATTTACAAATATAAATTTTTTTAATTTCTTAGATTATATTCGGTGTATCACGTTTCAATACTTTCAGCAGCTAGGACTATAATTTTATTGAAAAATATTACATTACGTTCATTATTTATTTTATAAGAGCAAGAATTAATAATTTTAATAATATTTACAAATGTTTCGTTTAAACCAACATTAAAACAGTTTATATTGTATTGGTGGAATAATAATTGTATATAATAACTGTCTGGTTTATTTAGATTTAGTTTACAAATTTCCATACTATAATATTACCTAGATTTGCGATACGTCTTGCAAGTAGGCACTTTTAGAGAATTAATAGATTTTTCTCTTTTGACACTCACACCAAAGGTTTGGAATGTTTTTAAATATTCGTAACAGTAAATTGTAAGCGTCATCCCGTTCTCTGAACTCATCCTAAGACAATCGAGGGCGTAATTCATATCATATTTTCAATGCGTAATTGTATTTCATGAACTTGGCGAATCGAGATCAAGAATAGGATTAAGCGTCTAAAGACACTTTTGATCCGTGTGGGGAACAAAGATTTTTGTCATAGAGAAAGGAAAATTAAAACTTTAAAAGATTTATTTTTATAAATAATAAGTAAAAAATGGTCAAGTTTACAAACAAAAAATAAGTGTTTTGTGCATTTAATTCTACTGATACAATAAAAGACGGAAAATACTTTAATTGTCCACCACCTGTTTTTTTAGACATATATTATAGGTTAAATAAAACACTCACTTTATGCACAATCACACTTTATATCAAAAATAGCTAATATGCTGTGCAGTAAAATAAAACTTATTTTGCTTTATTTTTTTCGAACTGCCAAATTTATGATCTACTATGTTCAGGCACTCCTATTTAGTTGTCATTGTCTATGCCTCAAAGCCAAGAAACTATTTGGTAACATGGCATGACACTTATTGTCTAGTTGAAAGACACGTGATCTATAGGCTATAGGCTATATCTATAGAAATCACATAAAAATGAAACTATTGGACCTATTGGGAAAATGGAAGCTTCACCTTGACATGTTAACATTTACAGAACTAATGCCTCTTCGGAACATCACAACAATCCCTAATCCTCGCTATGCCCAGACATGGCTCTCTCTATGTAATCGTCTTACTTCCAACGTAAAAAACGACTTAAAGAGCGTCGTTTTGATTCCAGACAGGACGCCTTTAAGACAATGGAGTCGATTCTGGAGAGGACGTCAAAAATAGCTTTCCTAACACGTTTCTAAGCACGGCAGAAGTGTAAATAACTAGTTTCCACAATCACTTCTTAAAACAATCAGTCTGACTTTAATAAAACCCCTCTTAAAAGTACTTTTTTCGTAATATAATGTCGTGGTTACTTGACTGGATTTACTCGTAAAACAATTTCCTAATCCTTTGTTTGAAGGTTATTTTTGACGATGGAAGGATTGTGAAGGAAACAGGATTTTTCCGGACATTTGCCATCGTTAAGTGAAACAAGAAAACAGTAACACTACGTTTCGAGATCTGCAATCTGATCTCTTCTTCAGGTAAAGAACTAACCTAATACATAATTACAAACTAGGTTAAAATAAACAACCTAGTTTTCCGTAGTTTTCCGTAGTTTAGTTTAATGATTGGTGTTTTGTATAGTTTTTTTATTAAGTGCATGTCTTTAGTGTTAGTGAAGTTGACATACAACATGTAGGTTGTGATTCCTGACTCAGGCGTGCCACAACGCTTTAGTAAGATTTGTTTATTTTAACCTAGTTTGTAATTATGTATTAGGTTAGTTCTTTACCTGAAGAAGAGATCAGATTGCAGATCTCGAAACGTAGTGTTACTGTTTTCTTGTTTCACTTAACGATGGCAAATGTCCGGAAAAATCCTGTTTCCTTCACAATCCTTCCATCGTCAAAAATAACCTTCAAACAAAGAATTGATTCTCGGTACGGACCCGGAACCAGTAAACAAATCAAAGATCTTGAGAGCTTGCATCTTAAATTAACTAAACACATTAATCATTTAACTTTCTTGCATAAATGTAAGGTTGAAGACCTTATGCCTATAGGGTTAACTCTAAAAACTCCTTTTCATAGTAGGAAAGCCAGTAAAATTTTGTCTTCTGCTTCTAAATCTTTACTTAAAGAAAGAATTGCATATCATCATCGTGAAAAATACCTCCTCCAAAATAGTATTGAGTGTAAAAAAACTGAATTAAAAACACTGATCGGTACAGAATTCAACAACATTCTCGAAAGCATCCAAAATAGATGTATAAAAGTTTCTGAAACAGATAAGAAAAAGAAAATCTCCAAACTGGAAAAAATTAGGCCTAAAAAATGTGATTTGCCTAAGGATGGCAACGTGAATACGGATGCAAATAATAAAAACGTAATCAATCTCTCTTCGAAAATCCTGAATGAAGCGGAAATATCAGTATTATCCAAGGGTTTAAACTTTTCTGTGGCACAAAAATCGGTAAAGGCACTGGATTTCGTAACTGGAATTGAGTCGGCTGTTTCACAGTTACCTGAGGAACAGGGTGACCGCTTCCGCTGCGAGGCCAGTCTTTTACTCAGAAAAATTCCTCCCACAAAACCCAATTTAACAATAGAGGAGAAAAAGGCCAGGTCGATCCTTGGGAAAGATGACACGGTCAAAATCTTACCTGCCGACAAAGGCAACGCTACTGTGGTACTTGACTCAGTAGCGTATAAAGAAAAGATTGCGGAAACTTTAAATACTGGCAAATATACAGTTTTAAATAAAGACCCGACTGATTCATTTGAACGCAAAGTAGCAAACACCTTAAGAAAACATAAAGAATTTTTTTCAGATAAATTTAGATCTAAATTAACTCCTCACCACTCCAAAATCCCCCATATGTATGGCCTTCCCAAAATCCACAAACCTACCATCCCTCTCCGGCCCATCATTAGTTCTCGTGATTCACCTTGCAGGGAATTGTCTAAAGTCCTCTTGGACATCTTAACACCATTGGTAGGAAAAACTGACTCTTTCATCAAAAATTCCAGGGATTTCGTAGAGAAGTCAAAATCCCTAAAGTTGACTGAAACTGACAAACTGGTAAGTTTTGATGTCGAAAGTCTATTTACAAATGTACCAGTTCCAGAAACTCTCGGAATTATTAAATCACGTCTCAAAGAAGACCAAACATTAAAGGATAGAACTAAACTTCCCGTGCCAGTAATTATGGAACTGTTAGAACTATGCACTCAATGCAATTATTTTGAGTTAGAGGGTAAAATTTACCGTCAAGATGAGGGGATGGCAATGGGTTCTCCACTGTCTCCTATTTTCGCCAATATCTTTATGGAGGAATTCGAGCGAAAAGCTTTGGCTTCAGCTCAGTTCAAACCGAAGATTTGGTGGAGGTATGTGGATGATACCTTTGTTATTTTTTCTCATGGAGACATTGAATTAAATAATTTTTTGAATCACATTAATAGTATTTCTCCTTCCATCCGCCTCACAATGGAAGTGGAAGTCCAAAACAAGCTTCCCTTTTTGGATGTGTGTGTATTAAGAGATAGGGATGTCCTTAAGACAACTGTTTTTCGAAAGATAACACACACAGGAAAATATTTAAATTATCAATCCAACCATCAAAAATCTGTCAAAGAAGGAGTAGCCTACTCGTTGTTTGATAGAGCAAAGAGCTTGTGCTCAGATAAAGATGGACTAAAAGAAGAATTTAAGAAAATTGAATCGGATCTCAGAAACAAAGGATACCCTCAATTAGTAATTAATAAGTGCAAACGAACCAGAAGAATCATTCCTGAGTCAGAAAAACAGAATTGTGATAAATTTGCGTTTATGTCAATCCCTTATGTGCCGGGATTATCGGAGAAAATTAGAAGAGTAGGTAGAAAGTACAACATTAGAACCGCGTTTAAAACACACAACACTCTTAGACAAAGTCTCGTAAAAACAAAACCAAAAAATGGCACACAGGATTCCAAAAACTGTGTTTACAGTATAAAATGTAGCTGCAATAGGGAATACATAGGCGAGACAAAAAGACCACTAAACATAAGGATAAAAGAACACAAAGAAAACACGAGAAAGGGTTTCACAGAAAAGTCAAAAATTGCACACCATTGTTGGTCCGAAGACCATCATATGAATTGGGATGAAGCCCACATAATACATCGGGAACCACATTTCTTCAAAAGGAAAATAATTGAGGCAACATACATTAAATTGGCAGACCAACCAATCAGTCAACCATCAGTCGAGATTAGGCCGCTTTGGTTGCCAATTCTAAAAAATGAACTAAAGAGAATACCAAAAGTATCAAACGGATCGGATATTTGCAATAAACCAATGCGGAGTCACAATATGGTTTTAAGAAGTTCATCTCGCATGAACCAATAATAACGAAAGGGCCCATTCCTGTTCCCCTTCCCTTGTATTTCCGCCATCTTGTTTTAGCCGGCCGTCACGATTACCATTGGCTACCCCCTCTGGTCAGTCGTAGGTGGTTAGTAGACGAGTGAAGACATATTGTGACCTGTATTCCGTAGTTTAGTTTAATGATTGGTGTTTTGTATAGTTTTTTTATTAAGTGCATGTCTTTAGTGTTAGTGAAGTTGACATACAACATGTAGGTTGTGATTCCTGACTCAGGCGTGCCACAACGCTTTAGTAAGATTTGTTTATTTTAACCTAGTTTGTAATTATGTATTAGGTTAGTTCTTTACCTGAAGAAGAGATCAGATTGCAGATCTCGAAACGTAGTGTTACTGTTTTCTTGTTTCACTTAACGATGGCAAATGTCCGGAAAAATCCTGTTTCCTTCACAGTTGCCTAATGACAATAAACACTGTTGTAGCTTTTATACAACGTTTCATTGTGATTTTTATTACTGAGGGGTATTCTGTATCCTGTCGCAATCACTAAGTTGCTTTCATTTCTCTTAATCGTTATTGGAAATATCAGAATACCAATGCTGTAGCACAATATTAGTAAAATAAAATGCCAGGAAACACCCCTGAAGATTATTTATGTTATTAGAAGATTTACCGCTTTTTAAAGAATATTTATATTACTCACTGAATTAATATTTTTTAAATTATTAAGTAGGTTAAAATTTATAATAATAATGGTAATGTTATGATATATATATATATATATATATATATATATATATATATATATATATATCATAGCATTACCATTATTATTATAAATATATATATATATATATATATATATATATATATATATATATATATATATATATATATATATAATTTAAACCCCTTTTAAATAAACTTTCAATAACTACTCTGAAATTATTTGGGGATAAGGTTGAGTCATAAAAATAATCATACAAAAAGCACTTTATTAATTTCATTTGTAGAACCTAAAACATCTTCAACGTACAACATACTAAGACCAACATATTGAACATACAAGTTTAACATACACGTATAATACATAAGTGTTATCTAAACAATAGGAGGACTTATAGATAAATGCTGAGGCATAAAAGCACATGAATTAATTGTTTGAAAACAGAACTACTCGTATCCTTTGACTATAACATTTTTATTGCGATTCTTTTTCAAACACTCAATATTCAGTTCTTTATCTTGAACGTTATTAAATCACTAAGAAACTAATGACCATCTAAAGTGTTATATCAAGTTTGTTACACTCCAGAGTCACATTTTCGATAGATCGGTCCGTCGTAAAGTTGAGTAGAGTCTCGTGTAGGTTGCACTGTGTGGCGGGAATTACTATAGAAGAGTATAAACCAATTTTATACAACGACATTGAGGTTGACACAATATATTTCAACACAATGCGATATTTATAAATTTCATTTTTACCAAAACTTTTGAATTATTATTTCCAAATATTTATATAAAAGTCTGTAAAGGCTCCTAATCTGTCCAAAATCGCATAAGATTCTCTCAAATTCAGTGAGAATTGTTCACTCTTGATGCTGTTATTTTTACATATCATTGATTCTTTTACATAAAAACATCTCCCACAGTATTATTCATGGTAAGACATTTAAATCATAGGTACAAAAGGTCTGGAATTAATCTAGCGCATAGGACGAAGGTTGCACTTAGATTTCTGTAATGGCGAGAATAAAAGAGGCGCTGGGGCGTTGGGAATGCTCCAGCGATAAACGAAAAGTTCCGTTTTGATTTATCAAGCAGAGAAATCGAAATGTATGCTTGGATTTCTCTAGCGAAAAGGACGGTGTTTCCGTTTAGACTTATGTGGAGGAGGAAAGGAAAGAAGTGTATTAAGACTTCTTGGATTGCTCCAGCAGTCACGAAGCTAGGTCACTTCAGGATCACAGACACGAATTAGAACCTTACCAGTGATCGGTTCCCTCATAACACTACCTTGTTGGTGCATGCGAGGAACCCTCAATATTAACAGTAACAAGATTAAGTGTAGACAAGGTAGACAGAACTTATTGCCAATCCGGAAAGCGAAGGACATTGGAATTGTTGTGGGAAATGTGAGTAAGGCGACACCGGCTACTTGAAGGTGGCGCACAAGATGGATTTGCGGGACAAGGGAAGAGAAATTAATTAATGATTAGAGGAAACGTAAATAACAACTAGAGTGAAGTGGAGACATAGTTGGAAGTAGGGCACGGCACAAGGGCATTTTAGGACGACGCCTGAGGTTTGCAGATACTAGACGATTAGTGAGAATGCGTTAGGTCACACGGAAATTGGTGTGTCAGTAGAATGGAAATAAAGTAATTGCGAAGGTGTTGCTGCTTGTATATGGTTTTAAAAAGATTGCTTGACCATGGAGCAAGCACAATACACGACTGCCTATTACCGCAATAATTTTATTCATATTAAGTAATTTAAATGGTAAAATAAATGTTACATACAATATTCTTCTCCGTTTTAGTGTTCTTCAACAACTTCACATATAGCCCACCATTTATCATATGTGATTATAATTTCGTTTTACGATAATCCCATAATGAAACTTTCCTAATCAAATCATTACGACTGGTTGCTACGTTCATAAAGCACTCACATTTTGTTTTGATGCTTCTACATTGACAATTAGTAAAATAAACGCGTTAGGCGCGGCAATGTTCGCATACTGTTTGTCGCGCTGTTTATATTGACTTGTACGAGCTTCTCTTTCAATTATTAATTTCAATAATTCGACTAATTACTTAACGAACATTTGGCATTTCATTTCATTGCTTTGTGCTTTATTATTTGCCAGTCTATAGTTGCGATATGCTTAAGCATTCAATTATTTTAATAATATTATTAAACAAATTAAAAATATTACCACGATTCATTAGACAAACACATCTATTTTTTAAGCATTGTGTTGGTTTTCAATACGATATCAATGGTTTTAAAATTGATTTTTTATTACAATGGCACACCTATTGCAATGAAATATGGTGGAAGTTATGTGTTCCAGTTTTTTCATTCGTCTTCAAAAAGAAGACATGAATATAATTATTTTAGGTTACATAATTATAAGACATTCTTGAAAGTTTATTATGTATTGGTATAAAATAATTGACCACTTAATGATTGTCAAAAATCATCCCTGAAGTTTGTTTATTCACAGACTTATATAAAGACATCCAAAGGCAATATTAGTTTATGTTATTAAATCACTATATTTAATTGACGAGATTACAATATTTAAGTTGACTTAAAATAAAATGACCAGAGTTAATAAAATTTTGTTTTTTAAAGTAAGATTAAATATACTTAAGTATATCACATTTATCCTCAACGAGATTTTTGTTTGTAGAGTTCTTAGGTTTTCATATTTAGTTATAATAATTAATCAAATTTTACGCATTAATATAGTTTTTTTACTAATAATCTAAATTTTGTATGTTATTTAGAACTGCTTTTTGCCCACCATTGCTCGATACCATTTTAATTATAAGCCATCTATTTTCACTTATCTTTGCACACACACACACACACACACACACACACACACACACACACACACACACACACACACACACACACACACACACACACACACACACACACACACACACACACACACACACACACACACACACACACACACACACGCACGCACGCACGCACACACACCTGCATTCCAAATCTATAGTGGTCCGACTGTCACGTGGTATGAGGTGACTTCTGTCGACCAATCAGGCGTCCAGGACGCGGACAAGAAAAGCTCTCCGAGGCATCTCTCCAGTTCTTCTAATACTTGTATATATTGGTCCTGTACTGTATATATTTAAAAGCAAAACTGTGCTAATGGGTTTTTAAATATCTCCTGCCTCATTAACTAGTTTTTTTTAATAACTCATGTTAAATTATTTATAGTTTTTAATGATCAAAATGGCATTTTTAGGATGTTATTTTGAAATAATACATGAAAATATATATTATATATAAAATATCATTAGGTTTTCATCAAAGAAAAGAAATCGCAAAGTCTTGTGTATGATTATTATTTGCTTTATAAATAACAACGAGTCAAAATAAAGGTAACGGATAGTTTTACGATTCGTTAATAAACTTTATTGCCTCACCTGCCCATTCATTCTAGCTAACAAATGGCCTTTGTTTTCTGTAAAATCGGAATGAAACCCGTCTTTATCATCATAACACTTTTAACACATTAAAGAAAATTCTCCTTATTACTTTTAGAAATAGGGGATTGAAACTGTTCGTATAATAATTACTACTTTATGCATCTTTTAATTTGAGCTAAAAAAATTTACAAAGCAAAGATTATATTGTCATTGCAATATTATAAAACACAGCTAATGTAGTAAAACTTAAAAAGTGAAGTTATTCAAGATTTTTTGTACCTCAACAATATCGAAGTATCAAATAACTCCAACTGCATGAAATTAAAATAAAGCTTGGAAAGTATTTTTTTCATGTTTTATATATATATATTATATAAATGAAAATAAAAGTCGTTTGACAGGTATTTGGTCTTCCGATCATATGTTAGTTTGCTTATTTAAACACATGTGTGACAGATATGGCCAAATACAAAATAATTGAATCAGAAAAAGTGAGGGCTCTGTGGTGTAATGGTAGCACATTCACCCGGCAAGTGAGAGATCCGGGTTCGACTCCCGGCGGAGCAAGTACTTTTTGTGATTCAATGTTTATTGAAATTATATATATATATATATATATATATATATATATATATATATATATAAATTAAATTGTATAAATGGCAATAGCCTTATTTAATTCCATAAGGCTAGGGAATATTAGATGACAAAGAGGCTCAAAACACAAAAACTTACATCGTTTCCATATCATAGACACCTAGATTTCAAAATATAAAATATATTGTAATCGAGGTGGTCATTCTCATTTTATAATCAGGTGCACATTTAAAGCACTATAGTAGCATCAAATTTCAGACGCTGCACCAAGACAAAGTTGAACTGGACCTAAACTCAATATTCCTACTCACTACTCTTTAAATTTAATTAAATGATAATTTTTTTAATAACCTGAATATATTGAAGGTGAAATAAAAAAACCCCGCTCTAACCCAGCATTAACAAGCTACTTCACTAAATCACACAAACTGGAGAGGTCGTACGTGATTTGGCCGCCATGTCGTATGAGTTGAGACTCGGTACGTGACCTTGACTGCAGTCACAGTATACATCTTTGTCCCTTGAGGGATGTAAACATTGACATTACGAAAAATGTATAGATATAATGTTATTTTTTATAAATATTTTAAAATTTTTTAAATTGCTTTATAACAAAAATATAGTATATAAATAAGATGAAACCAATTTTTCGATGTTCATGATATATTTATAACAAATAATTTCTTCTAAATTAAGAAATATTTTTTACTGTGTCGATGAAGAGATATGTTATATACTCAGTCAATGAAGGGATATGTTGCCGGTTCAGAATGTAGCAAGATTAGTAACAGTCTATTGAATTTCTTATAGGCTTTGTATTTTTAATTAGTAACAAATGAAAAATATAATAAAAATATAAACATCAATATTGTTACCCAAGGATTGCACATTACTTTTAAGTGATATAGGAAAAACTCCAGAGATAAATAATGTCGACTTAATAACATTAAAATTTTCTGATCTATACCAAAACAGTTGGACTTAGGAGAGCAGTGTTTCGGGTTCTGAAATTAGAAAGTGAAAACGTTTATGAAGAAAGATCTAAAATTAAATGAACATTTACATAAACAGATTTCCTGCGTTTGATTGAATAGCTCATTGATTTAAGTAACATTAATATCATTTAAAGCAATGAGGATGAGCACTAAATTCGAAATTCTTAGTTTTTTTAGTGAAAGTACTCTCATTTTAATATGATGGATTCCTATTTATTTTTAAATGGAGTTTATATAATGTTATATATAAAATTTTTCATTGTTCAAGGTTGGCAGAACCAAAGGTTAATTGAAACTGGCTCTAATAGCAGGATTTACGCTTGATAGAGCATCACTGTTTAAATTAATTATATTTCTGACACTGATTTAAAAATTGCTTTTAAATTGAGGTTGAGTTTAATACAGAATATAAAAGTGGCTAAATATGTTTATAATTCGCGTCTCCAAAATCCATACGCAACAAATTTCACATCAACTGTAAAAAATAACAATTGTAAGTTTTGACAATTGAATAAAAAGGGGGAATCAAGAAATAATTTTATGAATAGACCATCTGGTTTCCTATATGTTATAAAGTTAAATGCAAACAAAAATTGAAATTGCTAAAAAAAACTAGTCTGAATTGCATCATTCTTTATAAGATCAGGCGTGACAAGATGTTTTTCTCATCTAAACAGTCCAGTCAAAAATGCAAAGTTTATTGGTGTTACATCTCAATTTGTCGCTGTTGACATGCGGTTGTAAAGACAAGCTGAGATGGGATCTCATTAGACACGATTCCTCAAAGGAAGTTCTCTTACTGTGTTTTGATAAGGTTTCAATATTTCGCTTCAACTTAGCTGAGACACATTAGTATAAATAATCTCAAAATGTTAATGGTTAATTTTATCAGGACGTCGCTCTTACAAAAACGCTATTGGAGATTATTACTTGGATATTTAATACATTAAGAAATAAATAGAAAACATTACCTCCAAATATCCAATTATTTCAGTTTTAAAGAAGAGACCCTGCATATTGCACTGGTCACAATACCCTTTTTATGGAATACCAAATCATACAGCTTTTCTTTATACAAGGTTTTATATACTAATTAAGCGTGTATTCTTGGATATGAAATTGTAAAAAATAAATTAAAAAAAAAAAATTACAAGGATCAATTTGCTCTGAAGTTTATCTTGAGGTACAAAAAATACAACCCAGGACCGACATAAAAACGAAATTTAATTTTTTATTTAAAATATGTACAAAAAATAAGCTAATTTAATTTCCTATTATGAAGCACTGATAAATATGGAAATACAATGAGGTTAATGTGCAAAAGGGTATTATATATATGAAATCAACGAAAGTTAAACGAATAATCTGTTCCATATTAGGAAAATCGTTTGTAAACAATATCATAAAAATTAACTTTATTTTCTGGTTGTATCACTCAATGTCAATAAATTAGAACAAAGGTATGTGGAACCGACCGCTCACTATGCACGGCATAAAACATGAGTTTTTTTAAATATTTTTCCTACCACAATATTCGTTAGTAAAATAAAGAAGTTAAAGTGTAGGTATCAGCTAATATCAGTGTATGTACGAAACTATATATCTTTTTTGATTTTATATATTTTAAATCAGTGAATTATATTAAGTTTTGAATAGAGTATAATCAACCTAACGCCAAAGTCCTTTATCGAAAGGTTAACAAAGGTAGCGTGTGTGTAATGCAGTTCTATATTTATGTGATGCATTACATTATATTTGATGGGGGGTATATGAAAGACTAGAAATCCCTTAAATACCAGATAGAAATGTCGAACAGTGCAGTACCCAGGGTTCGGGAGGGAAAGGTATGTTCAAAGATCATAAGCTCAGACATTCGATAGTGTAAGAAGCTAAATACCAAACCAAATTTACTATAAGTTAATTATAGCTAACTGGGAAAAAAAGAAATGTAGGAAGGAAGTCAGTTGTGGTTGAGGACTGTCCTGGCATCCAAGCTCTCCCTAAAACAACTATGCCTACCTCGAAATGAACTCAAAAAGGACAAAGGAATAAGCCAACGTATGTAAAACGCCCCAGCAGGCTAGAAAAGGAACTATACACACAATACAATATTAAACTCAAACAAACATGCATTGTGTGTTGTTTTTAATAGTTTAATTGGAAACCAAACTATGACCTATGAAGAATCTATAATACTGACATGACGTATTTAGGCAATGTTGAACTCAAGACCCATCGTACCATTCTCCTTGAACCCGAACGACCTGGACCCCCTATCCCACGGATATTTCTTGGTTGGAGGACCTCATACAACGTGGAGCCTCAGTTTATGACTAAACCTTCCGACAGACTGCGTAGATTGAATCCAGATCAGTCGTTCGCTCAGGACATCTGAAGCAGACGGCATCTAGACGCTTCGGTGCAGATTTCACTGGAATACTCCCCAGCATAAGATCAGAAATCTCGTCATCATCCATGACTCCAACGCACCACCTATCACCTGGAAACTCCACCGCATTACAGGAGAATTTTCAGAAGATGACGGCGTAGTTCACGTCATCCAGAAAAAACGGGAAATCTCGGCAGACCTGCTATCAGTTTCCCACTTACCTCTCAACTAAAATCTATCTCAGCACCCCTCTCCCACCAGAATCCTTATGTTTTTTTATTTATTATTATGTTAAGGCACGTTGAAATTTGCATCATCCTTCTTGAATCCAGGGTGGTATTTGCCGTTTACCGATATTACTTTCATGTATTTCTTATTTTTAATCTTAAACATTTCTTTTCAAATCTAGCGACATCATATCATACATTTAAAATCAATCCTAACATTCCGGGCTTAACTAATGCCTTCAAATATTACTGAGCACGATAGTTATTGCCAAAATTATACTGCAGTAGTTTTCTATAAACCCACAAGAAATGTCTCTTTAACGGCTTAATAATGCAATTCAGCCAGTCCGCTATCCATGTGTATACCAAGCTTACTTGCCGCTCACATACTTATCCAAGTCTCAGTATTATTTTATTTTTATATTTTATTTATATATTGAAGTTTTACTAGTTTCTAACAATTAATTTCAACGCGAGTTGTTTGTTTATTTACTCTTTACTTCAGCCTCGCTTCAGAGAAATGGTGCACCCTCCGCCACTTACATTCTCAACTAAATTTAGTGCTACTAACACCAAAATATTAGTTTTAAATTATTTTTACATTTATTTTTAATGATAAATAATATATTCTTCATTAAAAAGGGTCTATCAGTTTTGTTTTTTAATTTGGTATCTCTATTCCATATCTATACTACAACAAAATAAAATCAAGACAGAATAAAAGTATAGGATATGTTAATATGTTGAGCAAATTCCAACGGTTCACAGTAGATGTTGGAGGAAGGATAAAGTAATGGAACATATTTGTATTCAACAACACATCTGCTACTCACGTGAGGGAAAACAACCAAAATGTGAGAAGCGCGAGGCAGCCCAAATTACCCTATCTGTCAATGTAAAGTGTTGTTGCAGATTATTGCGATGTTTTTATTGTTTGCGATACTATTTCTTTAATACAGAAAAATCGCTTGAGGCGTATGAAATCCTGTTATTACTTTTTATGCTAATGATGAACAACAAAATGTTCAACAACATACAGAAAAAGAAAATTGCCCTTTGGTTTTAATTGCTATATTGTATAACTTATACAAGTTAAGCAATATAGCAGTCCTAAGCGATCAGGTATCTTAAATATTACTAAAGAATTCTTAGTGCCATAACAAAAGTAATATCTGTTCCAAATCACACACAGAATATATTTAAAATAATTTCAGGATTTTATAAACAGAGTGTGCCATAACTGCTGTGCTAGATTCAAACATCAAAATTAAAGGCTGAAAACATTGTAGATCGTTTTAAATGTCTGGTAAAATTTAATAATTTATGGAACTTTATAATCAACCTTTTTAAAATTTTGAACCAAAATGCTTTTTTGTAAAAACAGTATTTTATAACATTTTAAACTATTCTATGAATCTAAGTAAATCTTAATCTGGTTATCTATAAAACCTGTGTGAAATGTTCAGAAAACCTCAGCCATGTGTCATATTTTAAAACGAGAAAAGAACCAACGGAATTGAAAAAAATTCCAAAATTGGTGAACATCTGTTTTAGTAAAGTAGTGGAGAGTACAGAACGGTGTCGATTAAACGAAAAACGTAAACAAATAGTTTTAAAACTTCTTTAAGAATTGTAGCGTGCGGATTATTGCAGCGATGGCTCATAGCTGTCAGGTATTTCCTTAGATGTTCATTATTAACTGAATTGACTTGCTAGAACATGCATTTTCGCCTCCAAATCTTATGTCGATTCAAATGTCAAGGCAGTTCATAGATGCTAATTTACCTCATGTAAAACTTTGTGTAATTGAAATTTTTCATCAAACTTATTTTAGAGGCATATACTTTAGCACCGCTATGATTTATATGTAATTATATCAAGATAAGAATTTCTATATTTAATATTCAATATTAGTAACATAAAAAAATTAAATATGTTTTAATTTGGCTTGTAAAGGAACTCCTTCCCGCAAGAGAGAAAGTTTTAACATACATGTTATATTTGCCTGAGCGTTAGTGAAACTTACTTTACTCGAGTCAATATCGAGTTTATGATTGTGCATGTCACTCTATCATGGGGCTTGGCTGAGAGTTACCGAACATTGGAGTATGAGTAACGAGAAAATCTCAGAGTAAATAAATATAAACAGGTTATAATTATATGACATTTTCAGATGTAACATATTAACACACTACGCTAATGATATTTGCTGTGCTTGGAGTTCTGCGTGAAATCTCATTGCAGCCTGTTATTGTAACCATGACACGTGGTTACCGTACCCCTACCTTGTACTATAAAACGCCGTATATAGTTGTTTAAATTATGCAGAGCCCGCATGAGAAGTAATGTTATTTTGAATTACTATTTTCTCATAAGATCAGTATCAGAGAAACCACCTAGACAATGAGTAACTTCTAAATAATTATAATTTTAAAATTAAGTTAAGGACCAAATTTAATTACAATTTATCTCGATTACTCTAGTAATATATTGACTATATTCATAAGTTTATATGGTTTATTGTTTCTTAGAATAATACACCAAGAGATTATCATTTTTATTAGAAAAAAAGGAATATTATTCAAATAAAAGTTACAGTAACAGTTTTTATTTATTTACTCTCCGATAAATCGAGGTAGGTGTATGCCACACCACGTGATGCATAACAGCTTTCCCTGAGGTTCCTTGGAAAATTTCAAATCTATAGCTCATTTCATTCCCGACGTGTCCTGTGACATACAGACATTCATACGTAGAAGAAATATTTATATCTACCCAGCAAGCAAAGGAGAAAGTTTAACGACCTACTGATAGATAGGCGTCACAGACGCTTGGCCAAATAATGTAGTTGGACATTTATCATCATAGAACTCATTCTTGTCTGTGTAGGAATATAGTTGTATGCCAAGTTAAAAGTTTGTAAATGGAATATTTCTTAAGATGTCCTGCTATATAATAAATGCATATCTTTTATAAGTTAGGTTTCATAACAATGTGCAAATAATAAATGTTTCGGTAAGCTAGTGAGGATACTGTAATTGAGAAGCGCGCTTATATCAAATGTTGTCACTGATGTTTAACATTGACTATACTCTATTATTGTTCTTTTAACTCTATCAACACAAATGACAAAATTGTGATGATATCTCATATAATTGTACGCACTCTGTTTGTTTTCTAATTGATTCATTCACCTATTTTTTCATTGCGATTAAGGTTATCTATAAGACGAATATAGAAATATTCGGTAATGTTTAGCCAAATCACATGGAGTACCATGCACCATCATACCTGGTACACGGACGGTCAAAGACTCTGAAGGGTACTGGGGCAGGGGTCTGGGGAGCCAGACCGAGGGTTAACTTAAGCTTTAGCCTAGGTAAACTGGCAACTGTCTTTCAGGCTGAAGTTACAGCCCTAGCAGAATGTGCAAGAGTTAATGTGGAAAGAGGCTACAAAGGCAAAAACATCTACATTAACTCGGACAGCAGGGCTGCTCTGCAGGCCTTGGCCAACCATGACTGTAATTCGAAGGCAGTCTGGGAGTGCCATAAGGTCTTGAAATTGCTGGCGAAAACCAATAAAGTTATTCTAACTTGGGTGCGTGGACATAGAGGAATCACAGGAAATGAAGGGGCAGACAGTTGCGCTAACTTGGGAACCAACTGTCCTCTTACCGGTCCTGAACCAACGTGTGGGGTCTCATATAACTTAGCACGTAGATCGGTTACCAAGTGGATGGCTAACAAACACCTACAACATTGGATAAATACTGAGGGGAATGTACAAGCAAAGCGGATGCTCAAGGGACCATCATGGAACATTGCAGCAGATGCCCTTAGAATGAGTAGAACGGAGATCAGAAAGGTGACACTGGAACAGGAAACACTGTGCAGGAAATGTGGCGAGGCTGACGAAACAGCCAAGCACGTCATATTTGAATGTCTGGCATTACAGAGCAAACGCTCAAGATACCTAGGTGTTCTTATGCATACGGAAGAGGGGTTGGAACAGGAAAGCATTGTTCAGAAGATTTCATGGTTTTGTAAAGGCCTGGGATTTGATACAACTTAAACCTGGGAGAGCGTGCACAATAAGCCGGATGGCTGAGAGGCAACTACCAGGCATAGGAAACCTGGCCCTCTGTTACAAAAAAAAAAAAATAAATAAAAAAAAATAAATGCACCATCATGAAACACATTTCTGCCCATATAAAAATAAAGCTCCACGCATACTTTCAAATTCGTAGATCCGTTCTTTTTCAGGATATCGTGCAGACAGACAGATAGACCGGCGGACAAAAATGTAATGTTTTCAGCCTTTCAAGTGATTCGCTGCAGCTCAGCTACCAACAGTACCGCTTGTACCAGTACAAAAGTGTATTGTAGTAAATTTTAAGTTCTTTGGGTAGTTACGCCACTGAGTACAGTTTTATAAGCACTTTGACAAAAACTTCCTTGCGATAAAATTGTGTAATCGAGTAAAGAATGTTGCCTAAAAATCTCGGGGTTAGGTACATAACATAGGAACAATTCCCTGAAAGTAATACGATTCTTTAAATCGTTCTATATTTCATTTTGGGATTTTCATTGCTTATAAAACAGAATTTTTTAAAAACTCGAGGAAAGAAAAGTATTTATTTTACACTAATAAATTTAGGTTTGATAGATTCCTAAATGCTTTGCAACTTCTATGAAAGAAAATCTTATAAAATTTCCCACCATAATATAACGTCTCTCAAATATAACTTTATTTACTATTTAGTACTAGAACGTTAGAAGAAAGTTTTTGACGGTATCGGATATATCAACTGCTGATTTTCAACGTGGGATTTCCGCAATTAACTAATTAAGTAGGGTAATATGTGCTCGTGGTTTGCATGGCTGTTTATATTGACTTTCATATCAGCCTGACATTCTAATATCGTTTTCATAACTTCAACTAATCAGGTAATGTACAGTTGACATTTCATCTAAACGATTGCTTTCTATATTTAATTGGCATCCTCTAATTACGATATGATGAATAATTAATATTATAGAGTACATTTATAAGTGAATTTTTGTGTTTAAAATTTATTCATCCGATTAAAAATGTGTGACTGTATTACGACGTACTTAATTAACTTATTAAACAGTTGAATTGATAGTTTCTTCTAGTAATGGATTTTCGTTATAAGTGAATTAAATTACAGGTAAATACATATTTATTGTTCTAAATAACAATAAGAATTCTTATTTAGAATTTATTCCAATAATAGGCACATCTATCTCGATGGCTTCAGTTTTCCATTGAAAAAATCTCAGCAACTAGGTTACCCTATGGGAATTTTAAAAAATGAATCATTCATGAAAGATAAAATACGCTCAATATTTGCAACACATTATTCACAGGTATTGGCATAATACGTGCTGATATTTCAATTAGGGGAGAGCGGGGCATGTTGAGACAAACTTCAGATTTTATTTTTTACATTTTTTGTTTGAATTATTTTCTAATTGGAAAAATACTGATATTATACTCTAATTAGTTGTGCACTTTTCTATGGTATTGACGCTTTGACTAACTATATATATCTCCCAAAATTAAAATATTTGTTTAATGCTGTAAAGTGTACCAATGTTCCCCACATGGGGGCAAGTTGATACTAGCGAGAGGCAAGTTGATACAAGTGTATAAATAATAAGCTAATAGACATTAAGGTAGCAAATAATCACTTAATAGACAATCGAAAAAAATGTATTAAGCAGAATATAGTACAGGTAACGTAAGACATATTATTAAACTATTTTAAACACACCGTTTATGAGATTGTATTCATAATCTACTCAGAATCACTGATTACAAAGTCAGATGTACAGTGAATACAAGAGTACATTTTACAGTCTTTCCCACATTCTATATGGGCCCATTTTTTGCAAGAAATGCACTGTATCCAGTCCTGACCTGGCTTGGATTCGGAGAATGGCTCCAAACATATGAGACACAGGGCGTCGTTCTCTTCCAACCTTCATTTTATTCTTTGGGATGCATTTCTGTTTCTTCACCTTGTTCTTCTCCTTAGTCTGACTCTCTATCATTTAAAAAAGTCTTTTTTTTGGCGTTTTCTGACTTGGCTACCATTTTAGCTTCCTTTTTTTGGCTTCCACTTCCAGCCTCTCCTTAACTGGTGTGCTAGTAAGGATAGCGGATTTGAAAGATTTCCTCCCTTTTTTGATATTTTTTCGCTCTCCAGCTTTAGGGTAGGGGCGGATTTCTTGAGGGCTTACAGTGAATACGCCTACAGAAACATCCTTATTTGTAGATGGAACTGCAGTTGTAGTCTCAGTTCGGTTCACTTTGGAGTGTAGACCATCAGCGTTGCTTGTCCCAGCTTGAGAAGTCTTGACAGTGCTGTCTTGTGAAGTCATCTCTCTATCCGTGACTGCGCTGGACAAGAAGTCATCCTCAGTAAACACTTCTCTGTTGTATGACGCGATTCCTGTTGCTTGAAATCCAGATATAATATTTGTAGGATTTATTGCTCTAGCGAGTGCCATCTTTACTATGCCAGGAATGTCGTAGATTGTTACAGTTTTCCCTGCATTGTTGACCATCCAGTCGTCGACTGAAGCGAAGTAAAATCTTTTGAAAGGCCCATAAACTGACCTGTCAAGCGGTTGCAGGCAATGGGAAGTGTGGGGGGAAAAGACAACATGACGATACCATTTTCTTTGCAGAAGTTGAGCACTTCAATAGATAAGTGTGATTCATGGTTATCCAAAACCAACAAGCAGGGATTGCCCTTGCTAGATCTTACGTGGCCGTGAAAATGTTTAATGAACGTCAAAAACGATTCAGATGTGATCCATCCGGATGGGTAGGAAGTTCCAATACATCCTGGTGGCCCGTTAATGATGAAGTGATCCTTGAAGAATACTCTTGGGAATACGAACATTGGAGAAACTGAGTTGCCGATGGCACTGACAGCCAATACCATAGTGACAGTCTGCCCCCTTTCTGCTGACGTAGCTTTCCCTACTTGGCGTACTCCTTTCTGAGCTACGATTTTGTTTGGCCTTTGAACTGTTTGCACACCGGTCTCGTCAATATTCCAAATATCCATAGGTTCAATTTTGTATTTATCTAAAGTACTCTTCAAATTGTCAAAAAATAGATCAACATTGACTTTATTAAAAACTGGTAGCGCGACTAAGGCTCGTAGCCTCAGGCTCCCTGATTGATAGTCTAGGGTGTCTTTTCATAAATAAGCTAAACCAGTCCTTTGTAGCCATTTTATGGTTAATCCATGAATCAGGTAATGTAATGATATTCCTATTAGCCATAGCAAGTTCGTAAGCTAAAACTTTGATGTTTTGTGGTGTAAGTCCGTAGTAGATTTTTGAAGAGTGTATTATATACTCTTCGAGTTGAGATTCTAATTGGTCTGGAAAAATTTGTCTTGGTTTGGCATACCCCATTGTAACGGTTTGACCTTGCGATTCATCTTTTTTTCTTATAAATCTAAACAATGTCATTTTGTCGATCTCAAAGGCTACAGCTGCTTCCCGCAAAGACATGGTTTTGGTCTTGACAGCTTCATAGGCTTTTTCAAAGCTCTCATCCGGGACTTTCCCTCGATCTGTCTTCCTGGTATAATTCCGCACCATGTTTCTATAAGAAAAGACAAAACTCTAATTTTTACAATATTGGGGTACGTTGATACACTGTATCAATTTGCCCCAGCTACGCGTATCAACTTGCCCCATTGAACAATTGTCTCTTACGTCTAACTTAAGTCTCTAAAATATAAAGTCCAGAAATATGAAACTATCATGGAATTCTTACCAAGAAACAGGTGTTTAACTGTGCTAACAGTGAACTTCCTGAATATTATCCTCTTGCTGGTACGCCAACTCAAACACACTAGCCAACAATTACTTTCTACTCATGAAAACACAATTTCAACAATAAAAACACGTAGAGTACTCTGTTGACAGCTGGACGCCGTGTGGCACTGCGTCTCGGTAAACAACAGCCTCTACTGACTCATGTCCGCCCTGCGCATGCGCGTTAGCTCACAGTCACATCTGTATCAACTTGCCCACGTATCAACTTGCCCCGCTCTCCCCTACAGTTTTTTCCTCATGAACCAATATGCATAAGATGTTTTACATAAACTATTCTTATAATTATTTGTTATCATTTGATTGCAACGTGCTAAATTATTCGCATCAGAGTTATAAATTTATATTATTATGAGGTGGATTCTATTGGATAATATTCACCAGTTGAAAGTTATTGAATAATGTTGCTAAGGAGCAATATTTATGAACGTTGTAGATAATCGTATGGTATCTTTGAAGTGAGTGATAAAATATACTTTTTTATATTTTTATATTATTTACATTTGTAAGATATATTGATAAACTGAGTAAGAGCGATATACGCTGTTTTTATGTCCACACCAGATCAAGAGAATGTTTGAGTGGTTCCAATCCAGTGTAATAAAACGCAACATTTATATATTAATGTACAGTGTACCAAGAAAACCTTGTTCGACGAAATCTGTGTTAAAATTATACGTTTAAATTGTGATTTACAAAATTGCAAGCCCAAAATATTACCTTTAAGAGCTTTATTTAACGTTATCAATACCGACTTTTTTGAACCGCCTGGTGAAGAGTAAATGTTAAGATGGTTAATATACATGTGATTTAATAATAACTATTATAGCTTTTGTAATTAATAAATTATTTAAAAATGGAAACACTATTTACATTTAAGAGACCGTTATCAACGGGTAACTATTGTAACCTAGAGTTATAATACAGTAGGCCTATAGTATAGTTATATTCACAATTAATTACAATAAAACATGTTTATCATTCTTCTTAGTTCATTTCTATATGATTATTAGCAAATAAATATTCATTAGTTTGCAAAGCTATCTTAATCGATATTTGATATGTTTACATTCATTTTATGGTGTGTTTCTAATTAACAATTTGTTTTATAAGTAGAATGCTTATGATTTCGGGTGAAAATTATACTGAGAGCAATATTTAATTGGATACAGATATGAAACCAGTAACTTTAAACATCCTTTCCTAAGAAAGCCCTATTAAAAGAAATTGCTGCCAATGGTATTTGAAATGAAACGAAATGATAAATTTGTAAATGCGAAGTTAGGACTATGAAGTCCTCCCTATCACTTAACTTCAGAAAGTATAGGAAAATTTTCCCTCAAAGTTATAGTGAATGTATCTTGTTAATTCAAATACTACCAACTAAACAATTGGTAATGTGGTAAAGCATTAATAAACCGATCTATATAAATATATATGGTTGTTTAAAGCCATTTTTAATTTTGCAACCTATACGTTATATAAACAGAGGTGTTTACAGATATTGGGTACAGTACCATGTATAAAACAACATAGTAAATATTATCGAAATATTTACGTGAAACCTGACACCTCTTCGGTAAATATTACGCAATATATTATAATTCTGATCAACCGTCTGAATTGTGAACAGGACGTTCTCCCAATACAATACAGGTAAGAGCTACCATTGAGTAAAACCAAATACGGTCGTTATAGAGATCCTACCTGAATCACACCTACCGCCGGATTTCCTCCTTCAATCATTTTAAAACGTTCTTAATGAAAAACAATAGTCTTTCAAGGAATTGGGAATTGATTCCTCCTCAAAGTCTCTTTGCGCATGTGCAACTTCTTTATAACGAATATAATGTACAGTTCAAATGACTCACAATTACTGTATTGAAGATGCAAGTAGTAGATTGAATACTTTATTGCTTCGTACATTGGTAATTTTCTTTAACTGTCACGAAATTCCAGAAAAATTTACCTTGCAGATATTAAGCATCAAATTAAATTTCAACTAAACCCTTAATGAATTTACACATTGCTTGGAATTTTGGAAAGGGCTATGATATGTAACAGACCTGATCAATTAAGTAATTTTGAAAGTATACCCTTTCCTTATTCACGTCACAATATACAATGTCCCAAATAAACAATATACATATAATTATATTTACAAAACGACGTGAAACCATGCATTAGGTAAGCACCAAAAATATTTATGTGCATACACAGAAAATCTATTTTATATGGAAATTTTAGAAAACGTATTGTACATGCAATTTTTCCTAAATTTAGAACAAATTATTCTGTTGTTACTGATTCCAATTAAATATATGGGGGCAGGGTCTTACGATAAAGCAAATTAAAAGATTTGTATGCTCTTTTCATATTTTACAAGAAATATAACGAGACTTGATATAGTGGGCCTGAGGTCGAGGCTAGATTACTATTAAGTATAACAAAGGAGGAAAAGCACTTGTATTTAAGCTACTGGTATTTACATTTTGAGACATTTATGTGAACATTCTGTTTTACTTCTTAATTTAGAATAGGTATAAATCATGTTTTGAGGGTTTGTAGCAGATCCTCAACATTAAACAATACTAAACATTATTATGTGAATTTTATTAAGGAAGTGTCATTAAGAACATTTAATGTACTAACCGATAGGGTTAATTCAAATACAAAATCCAAACTTCAATGAAATATGGGAAATAAGGGCTAAGCCTTAGAATTAGAATATGTGTCAAGAGAAAAATATGGATGTATCATTGTAATTAAAATATGGTAATAACGTTAGGAGCCAAAAGAGCATAGCAATAGGTTAAAGCCTATTTTCTAAAACATTGATCTAGGAGTATAGTTAAATAATGGTTTAGTAAAAATTGTACATGTAGATGTTTATAGTTGATCTAAAACTAAAATGTTTATTTCATATAACTGCAGTCATAGGGGCGAACTCATAAGAACGAACTGACAATGGATCGTACCTGACTTGAATGCTCTATTTTAAGGTTTTACTGTATATCTATGCAGACATTAATTTTATTACATTTGTTTACCAAATATGGGTAAGGAATTATTTCACAATTAGCGAACTCATTTTATATTAGGACTCATTTGATTATATAGAAGGGTAAATTTTTAAGAGGCTTTATTTATTCCATCCCGTTCTAGTGCAAAAACTCCACTATGAAAAACATTAAAAACACATCACATTCTCAAGAATATATCACAAAATACATTGCTACCAACGTGTAAAATAATAAATCAATAGCAAAGGTTGACCCTACTCCAAGAAAGCAGATTTAGTACAGTTTAAGCAGTTAATCCATTAACTGATTGTATTTCTTGATTGCTTAGTGGACCCTGTTGTATACTGTTATCGTTAAATCACTTTCGACATTTCAATAGCTTTAATAAAGATAGAGTGAGGGATATTGGTCTTCTCATTATAATAAAAGTAGATTGTCCCTGTCGAGTTAAATCTAAAATACTTAATACTGATGTCCTAATATATCATTTAAACTTTTCCAAGTACGTATTAATTAAGTATACAGTCAACTTGTATGGTAAAAAAGAACACTTCAATTACTATCCGATAATTAACTGCGGAAAAGAGAATTATTATATTACATTTTATAAAAGGAACAAGTAAAATATTCATGGATGTGTGAAAAGTTGTGTAAGACATTATAAAACCCAGTTATTTAGATAGTTGCAAAGAGAGTACTTAAGTCGTTGAGGTTAATTTGTAGATAGAGATCGATTAAAAACTATTAAGCCTTTATTAAGAAAAACTTTTCAAATAGTCATTCTATTTTAAAAGTAAGTTCTTTTTACTATAACTTCTCTTTAAGGATTTTTAGGGCATTTTAAACTTGAAATTCAGTTATTAAACAAAGTTTGCTATTGGAAAATAAAATATTATATTTCTATTAAACTATGTACAGCAATGTCTTGCTCTAAAATAGAACGGTAGCAGTTTTTCCAATTTGATTAATTATCTACAACTATTCAATTTACGTTACTTAAGTTAATAGAGACTAATACTGGCCTATTTTTCTTACATTTAAGGATGACTGATAAAATAAGTAGCATATTAAAAAGCCCTTTTAAAAAAATGGTATATACATCAGCCCGACAGTTTATGAACTGTTTGAAACCAGTGACGGATAAGATTCATGTGTGTACGCCAAGCTGCGCCGGGAGTCCCATACGAGACCCATATAATTGTGGCTCAGTCTACATTAGAGAGATTTAACGTTTAATATCTACACATTAGACTCACGAGACGTCATGATATGGACACATTGGCTATAGAACACACAGTAATAATACCAAACATGGAAATATTATTCGACATAACAAACTTTCTTGCGAAAATGTACTATTTATAGTACATAGAAATAATCTAGAACGAAAATAATATTCAATAAGCTCATTATCTAAATTGATCTAAAAGTAATTTTGACACTTTCTTAAAATAGTTTACTCACCTTTCCGGGAGGAATTAGGGTTACTTTGTGGGTGAAGATAATAAACTAAATAGGGTTTGGTATTTGAAGAGGGATATACAGGGTGTTCTGAAAAAAGGTGCCCATAAGTCAGGGCGTGATTCCTCACATCAAAATAAGAAAAAAAAGGTCTAATTAACATAGGTCCGAAAATGCTTAGTTACCAAGTTATACAGGGTGAAAGATTTCGTCTGAATTTCAGTTCCCCTGCTGCAACGAAGCCCTACGGGTATTTTGTTGGCTGTTAATTAAGATGTTACAATTTTAGCGTACTTTATGTAAAATGAACTGAAAAATTGAATAAAACCGTTTCCAGACCTGTAGCTACAGTAATTTTTAAGATATGTGACGAAATACGCGAAACTTGGTCCTGAAAAACAAGTTACATTTTGGTTTGAAGCAGATATTTACTATGTTAAATGTACAATAAACACAAAAATATTTTTTCACGGTACTTGTAGAAAATTTAATTTCGAAGAGAAAGATGTAAAAATAAGTCTATAATAGACAAACGCAAACTTTAAAAAATAATCCTTAATTACATACAAAACGCATGAAAAATAGACAAAATCTGTTAAGCTCTCTACAAATGTAATATTGAAATTAAAACAGCTGTTTTATTAAAACAAATTAATGAGTTACTATTATTTTTTATCAAGTAAATATTTTTAAGAATCATACATTATCATACATACATAAAAAAGTTATCTGAATTATCATTCAACAAAAAAGTTACACTTGTCCTAAAAAACTAACCACGTCACAGTAGATGTTCAAAATGTTTCCCCTCATTCAAAATACAAGCATCCAGCCGTCTTCTCATAGACTGCCGAACTTTTCGAAGATCCCAGTTGTCTCACGTATCCTTTGAATCCCGTTAACAATCCTTATTCGCAACTCTTCTATGGTATCCACAGGCGAGTCGTAGACAAGCATCTTTAAATGTCCCCATAAGAAAAAAGTCTAGAGGATTGAGGTCAGGTGACCTTGCAGGCCATGCTACTGGGGCTCCTCGACCAATCCATCTGTTTGGATATGCTTCATTTAAAAATTCTCTTACTTGTAATGTGTAATGAGCTGGAGCTCCATCCTGCATGAACCACATGTTGTTGCGTGTGTATAGTGGCACATCTTCGAGTAACTCATTCAGATTAGTCGTCAAGAAATGTAAATAATTTTCACCATTGAGCGTATCAGGTAAAAAACTAATAAAAAATTTTATCACCCAGAATAGCAGCCCATACGTTTATAGAAAAACTGATATTGGTGACGGTTCTCTGAAATAGCACGTGGATTTTCAATTGCCCACATGTGAGTATTGTGGGTGTTAAGAATAGCCATTCTTGAAAATTTTGCTTCATCAGTAAAGATAATGTAATTTAAAAAATGTGGATTTCTGCACCTTCGGATAAGCCATTGGCATAGCTGAAACACGAGGAAAGTAATCTCGAGGCAAAAGAGCCTGGACCCTTTGATAGTGATAAGAATGCAACTGCTGCTCGTGTAAAATCTTCCAGACAATTGAATTACTAACACCGAAATCCAAGGCTAGTTCTCTAGTACTTCTTCCAGGATGATTCTCTATTTCGTCCAACACGCCCTCCTCCAATTCAGCTGTTACACGTTGTACGTGGCCGTCCTGATCTACCAACTTTTCCAGATTTAAAGGTTCCCGTCTCGCTTAGCCTTCTATGAATGGAAGAAAACATTTTATGAGTCGGTAACTGTCTATGAGGAAAATGTTCCTGATAGAGTCGTCTAGCCTGACGACTGTTGCAATGTGCAACACCGTACATTAAATGCATGTCTGCCATTTCACCATTAGTGTACATAATATTCATATTACCTGCCATGATGAATAAGATATTGTTAGCTATCAAAAATTAACTTCAACGGCACTCGCACTAACTTGTATTAAAGTACAGATCAACACACGCACTTAATGAGCAATGGAAAAATAGCTGCTTGTAATGTTTATTTAAATTATTATAAACAATGTTACATTGTTAAAACATATGTTTTAAATAGAAATTATTTTGTTTCTCAAATCAAATATTTTAATAAAACAGCTGTTTTAATTTCAATATTACATTTGTAGAGAGCTTAACAGATTTTGTCTATTTTTCATGCGTTTTGTATGTAATTAAGGATTATTTTTTAAAGTTTGCGTTTGTCTATTATAGACTTATTTTTACATCTTTCTCTTCGAAATTAAATTTTCTACAAGTACCGTGAAAAATATATTTTGTGTTTATTGTACATTTTAACATAGTAAATCTGCTTCAAACCAAAATGTAACTTGTTTTTCGGGACCAAGTTTCGCGTATTTCGTCACATATCTTAAAAATTACTGTAGCTACAGGTCTGGGAAACGGTTTTATTCAATTTTTTCAGTTCATTTTACATAAAGTACGCTAAATTGTACATCTTAATTAACAGCCAACAAATACCCGTAGGGCTTCGTTGCAGCAGGGGAACTGAAATTCAGACGAAATCTTTCACCCTGTATAACTTGGTAACTAAGCATTTTCGGACCTATGTTAATTAGACCTTTTTTTCTTATTTTGATGTGAGGAATCACGCCCTGACTTATGGGCACCTTTTTTCAGAACAAACCTGTATTAGAGTAAGTACAACAGTGTTCTTAAGATTCACGCGAGAATTCGAACAGAAATATTGGGTCTACAAACTGCAAATTTTAATCTTAAATATAATCCGGAATTTTTTATATTTTTTGTCATATTTTCCGCAGTTTCTTCTGTAGTCATTTACAGAAATAGTCCTTGTTTATTCCTTTTGCGATTGTATTATATAGTGTATTTTGCATTTTACTTATTATTCTACCAGAATGGTTCGAAGAGACCTTATATTGTTTTATTAACATCGTAATGGAAATGATCTGCTGCTTAGAATAAAGTAAGTTTGTAATATTTTTAGATCTCAAGCATTTGTGATTAGTGCTTTGGAATTTTACTGGAACTATTTCAAGCGATGTTTTTCAGTACGGGACAGCACCGTAGATGCTGCAATAACGAGTGCTCTTGGCCATAGCCATTATTATTAACTCGATAACTGTTAGTGCAATTCACGAGATTAAAAAATGAATCTTCCTTTCCCAAATTTACTGTTATCTGTGTTGTTATAATACACCTCATTCTAGTTTACTATTCCTTAAAAATTTGTATTATTCACATACCACTCAAACAACTAAAGACATTCACAAGTTATGAATTAAATGAAAAGTGATTCATCAAAATTAAATATTAATGAATTAATCTTTGTACCATCAATATTTTAAATCAGAAGAATTTTTTATATCAATGTTTAAACGTTGCAAGTAGTAAATTTGTAAATAAAACTCTTTGAAAATCCATATTTATCATAATCAAACAAATGTATTACATAATTTTATAACAATTAGATATTAATTTTGCAAAACCTGAAGTTAAAATTATTTTAACAATATATTATTTAAAAAAGAATCGGTTAATTAACTTGCTTTTTCAAAATTCAAATACTATTTATTAATATATTAATATTTATATAACTCTACGGAAAATCTGATAAATAAAGCTTTATACCGACATAGGCGTAGGAAAATATTGTTGCATTTTAAGCAAAAAATTTTAATTGGTTTACGCAGTACCATGACTAAAATTTTCTTGAAAACAGCGGATGTTTACTGCTTCACTTTAAATTTATTTACAGTTTCTTTTTTTATTTATACGTTTTTTTCAGTTAAATAACTTTAAAAACTATAACTTTATAATTTTTTAAACTTTTTTAACCTATACAACACGTCATTACTTTCTTCAAATATATCGCTTGCTTTAAATAATGCACTGCAATGATATTTGGTATTGTGTCGCATGCAAATGACAAAAGTGTATGATGGAGACTGATGCACAAAATAAAGTTTGGCGCTTTGTTAATACACGTTATTGTCTCACCTGCCCATTCATTGCGTGAAGCCCGGCAACAGAAAGGTTTGTTTTCTGTTAAAACTGTTCGCCAAAGCCCTGTATCATTATGTCGCGCTCAAAAGAAAAGAATTGATACTTTCTTTTTGGAATAGGAAATTAATTTAACAAATTATGGTTTTATAAAAATAAAGTATAAGTTTGAACGGAATTTAGTTTTACAAATGTCATTTAATTTATTGTAATTTGTTATAACATAACATTAGAATACATATCTTAACTTATATTCCACCTGAGCCGTACGTATAATAACACTCCCAATAATACTAAATTGCTAATAAACCACAAGCTCAAAATTATTAAAAAATGACATGATAAATACATTGATTGGGACTATACAAATATATTTTAAAAGACAATTTTTTCTGTTTGGTGAGTTGTGAATGTTATTGTCATTTTTCCTTCAAACATTTACCTTTCCAAGAGGCATTGCAGATTCATGTCACACAAATTACACATACTAAAATATAAAAGGACCTTGAAGAAAATCTACCCATTTGTGTTCGTCATACCCGGAAATCAGTTTTTTCATACGCATGTATCAAAAGAAAACACATCCACGTAAAAGTACCATCTAGATTCAAGAAATAGTCGTACAGACCGTACAGAAATTTTTCAAGATTGCAATTAATTTATAATGTGCGAGCTGATTCCCGAAATATATTTTATAAAATTGTATACTTTATATATTTAACGACGTATTCATTCTTCATTTAAAAATAAACCTATAATAAAAGCCGGGGTTATGACCACAACCCCCATCAACAGTCGTTACGTCACATTATCTGTCTGGCTGGCCCTATACTCCTCACTTATTTATCACAGCTGATTGACTATAAGTGTGTAAATAACCTATTACACACTTATCTGTTAAAAATCCTTTTGTTGTAGAAAGGTGTAAAAAGTATGCAAGTCGCTTTAAATAGAATGTAAAAATATAATATATTTTAATAAAACAACTTCTTTTAAAAATACAAATGTTTTCTAGTTACCACCAGTTACCACTCCAATGGAACTTAAGTTGTTTGTATTAATTTTATTCACTCCTACAATGTCAAAACTTATTTATAATTTTTATATCTTCAAAAATTATAAAGAACGATATAGAATACAAAATGATATAATTTAATTTAAGAATTAACAAATTATATTATATATAAAAATCTGAAATAAGCAGTATATGCAAGTTTTACTGTAATAATATCATTAAATTCTGTTTAGAAACAGAAGCTAAAGACAGGAATAACAAGTATCCTTCGTATAAAAATAGAAATTTTGTTTTCTAGATCACTATTTTCTATTGCTGTGAGCATTGGAATTAATTTCTCTATCTATTAAATATCCTCTATCTTTTAAATATTACTCAGATTGTATATATTAATCATAAATAGCTGCAATAGCAGTCTTTATAGGAATAAACAAGTTAATTATTTAAGTTTTAAATAAGTTGAGTATGTATTATTAGATTTGTTATTAGATATTTTGTATACGATATCAGATGAAGTGTTAATTAACCTGATCCCAGAATTTAGAAACGGAGGGATGAATTATTTTTAAATAAATTTGCAGCTGTTTAAAAAAATACCACAGTGGGTCGATTTTTTTTCTATTACTAACACAAACTTCTGTTTTAACGAATTGAATTCTGTCCGTTATTGAACTTTACAACAATGGGAACCCTAACTGTATGCAGTTTTTGAAAACCTTTCTAAAGAAACTGTAACATACGTGACTAAATATCTTCAGATGTACTTCCATAATAATACATTCGTTTATCTCCTATAATAGTCTGAAAAGGGCAATTTATGGCTGTTGCGAGTTGAACAATATATCAGACATGACTATTAGCATCACGTTTCCTAGTGTTTATTTTCGATTTTAAGTATGTAAATTTATGGTGACAAATTTTTAGGTATTTGGATAAAAGTTGTGTTAGTTGTTCAAAACTTTAGTTATAACTATAATTCGTCACTTCTTAAACAAATAGTTTATAAAACTCTAGCACCAACTCAGGACGGGTAACAAAATAAGTGAAAAGTAAGACAATTATTTTCCCTTCCAAGATTGCAATTATCAATGCATTTTCTAACTGAGTAGTGTTATGAAAACTATAAAATATTCCCTAAAATTTGTAACTAATATTATTTCAAAATTTGGGTTTCTTTAAAATTATAGAAGAAGCGAGTCTACGAAATGCTCATGGATACGTCTGATATTGAATTTAATAACGAGAAAATGTTTGCTTCCCCAGGTATGAATGATATTTCCGCTAGCAGCAATACGTTATCTTCTCAGCCAATATATCAAAATTTGTGTATTTCAGGATATACCATCCACTGTGTACAATATATTACATGGGAGTGAACCATATATAGTGGGAATAGATCACAACATTTCTGCACTAAAAAAAAAAAACTTATGTTGTCACATACAAGAATATATTATTATGAATTTAGCGTTCGTTTTTTTAAATAAAATTTATAATTATGCTTATTTTATCCTAAAAAATAGTAGGGCTAAAAAATTCTATTTGTAGTCTAAGGCAATTTAAGAGAAGAATTGAGTAAAAACGTTTCATATGTTTTTTATATCATTAGTGAACTCAGTGCATAGAAGATACCCTAATAACAATGATCTAAAACCTCGAGTATGCTTCCTTGTAATTAACCTAAAAATATTCTCATCACTCTTAAAAGAGATTTTGCTTTTTACAGCTACTGTCCTCAATAGCATTTAAACTATGCGACCTATCAGCCTGCTGTAGCAGCTGGCTTAGGTAGTTTCCGAATTTAGGATATTCCGGTTATTGATATTCCGATTTTGGAAGTTCCAGATTACTTATAGCCACCTTATGGGCTGCAGTATGTACCGGTCTTCCGGAAAGCTTTCAACAATCTCGGTCTTTAGACAGCACTACGCCAACAGAAAGTCACAAAGTTGTGGTGCTCCCAACTTTTAGTAATAAAAATGAAACCTAACTATAAAAATGATTTATCGTCCCCGAAACCCCTTGCATACTAAATCGTTGGATCCATTTCTGAGATTCAGATTATATATATGTATACAATAATTGCTCGTTTAAAGGTATTACATTAAGAATTGCGTCAACTGTACATAGACACATACGTATAAAATTGTTTACATTTGCAAATTGCAGCAGGTATATTGAAATCTACCTAAAAATTATCCTGGATTCTGAAGATCTCATACGTTCAGGCAGGTATAACCAACCATGTAATGGACTAATGGATTCTGTCCACTAGTGACAGTCTAATGTACAACTCACCACCCTAGAGAGTTCGGGATGTTGATACATTAGTTGGACAGCTAGTTGGTAATAGACTGGGTACATTGTCGTTAACTATCACTGTCAGCACTGTTTGCTTAAGCGTATCTTGAGTATTATGAATACCACCCTTTTTAATTCCCCTTTAGTAATATACCCGATACTAAAGTATCGAACACTATAATAACAGCTACTTAAATTGTAATTGAACCGTAAATAAACATCTTTTTCGTACAACCTCAACAAATAGATCAGTCGGACCGGTGTGTGTCTTACAAAACATGATATAGATGAATTGATTTTTATAACACACTAAACAGTCAACCGTTACGCACAATTTGCAATTATTTACAACTGACTATGTTACTCACACTTCATCTTAAAATGCATATTTTTCATTACAATACGATGTTTTAAGATTTAATATGTATGTAGAGTACCATAGTAGAGCTTTACTATATAATTATTGGCTGAGCAATCCTGCCTTAGCAAGCAGCATTTCTAACTTGCCTTTGGCGGTGGACCGGAGGTCACATATAAACCGTTAGCTCTAGGTTAATTATCAAAGAGCTTCTTAGCCTTAATTCCGCCTGAAAAAATAAGACACCGTTTAACTATTTATTGTCTTTGAGGTTTCAAAAGCTTAATTCCAAATAAACAGAACATATTTCAGTGGTATATGTCAACTGTCCCAAGTTCACACAGTACCTTGCAACGTTTTTTTATCCCCCCCCCCAAAAAAAAAAATCTAAAATAATTCAACTAAAATTTTATAATCGTTAACTTTATTGCTATTACGTCCAAAATAATTTTGAAAACCGTAGAAATAAAAAAAAATGTAGTATTACAATACTTGGTGTTTAAAGCCTTCGTACTCTCTTCCAATTACTCACTTAAAATAGTTTCCAATTTTCTTGTGGATATCAGAGTTCTAAACACGCTTATGGGCTCAGTAAAATATAAATAATTCTAACATGTAATAAAATAAACTTTAGTTCGTTTCCAATTTAATGTAATTAGAGTGTCTAAGTTATGTATTTATTTAATTGTATATTATAAAGGAAAGTCACTAAAGCCAAACTCCTGCAATGACAATTTTAATTTAATACACAAATTAGTATTCATAAAGAAAGGTTTGTGTGATAATTTAAAGACAGTAGAGAAATTTAACTTTTATAACAAATATTTTCTCTGCAATATTTTATGAATACATAAAATAAATTATCTGAAATTCTGGCAAATATCCATTATGGTTGGTTTCGATATTTACTAGACTCTTGATAGAATATCCATTTTCATCATTAAGAAAGCTGTGTAAATTTGAAAATGTTGAGATGGCTTGATTTATCTGTACATGCTTCAGATCTTTGTCTTAGCAATAGGTGCCAAAATTAGCTGATTTCAAAGAGATATGATTTTCATTACTAGCTCTTTAAGAGAACTTATGTAATTAAAATTGGACCTACATAATTAAGATTGGAATTTAATATTTATTGTGTTTAATTAGAAACGGTACAAATATTTAAATGTCATCAATGTATGTTTTATTCCCAAGAACAGTCTACTATTTAATACTAACAGTCTATTAAAGTATTTATCTTTCTCATGAATTGTCATTTGCTAAAAAAAATTAGTGGTACAACCAGTAAAGAAAAAATGTACGTAGGACGCTATGAAGCTGCTATCACATATAAGCTGTGAAGAAATCTTACAGTAAAAAAGCCGCATTACCACGAATAGATTTTTCTTAACTTCCCTTTAGGCATAATCTGTTAAATTTAGAAAACTAATTAAAGGAGGAGCTCTTCTTATTGGAAAATCTGTTTTCTATTATTTTCTATAAAATAAATCTCAAAATTTTCTAATAACAAAATCACTTTTGATGATGGCATGTTAGATGTCGAAAGGCCTCGTGTAAGAAAATTAAAATTAACGGACAATGTGAGTTTTCTTTTATAGAAAATAATAGAAAATTAGCAAATTAAGTTCATGATCAATGCTTTTGAAGCTGAGTGTGTACCATGATTTAACAGTACTTAATTGAGGATTGCATATTTTTAAATAATATTAATGTGTGACTTGTTTCTCGTTCATAAGATTCATTTCAACGCTGAATCCTTTTAAATGTAGCTAGAATATTTTGACTTCAGGCCAAAGTGTAGTATACTTTTTGTATAATCCAAATTTAACTGACACTAAACAGTTGTTGACAGTTTCAGCTAGATTTTCCCAAATCTGGCTGAAATTCTGTTTACATTTAAACTACACAGATCTTAAGTACAGAAACATATAATGTATTATAAATAATATTATAAAACCTATATAAATGAACAAAACTGTGATTGTTTTCACATAAGGTACTACTAACTCGTGGTCTTCCTTGATATTGTGATATGGTATTATATGAATGGTTAATGGATAAACAGAGGGATGAACACTAACCTGCTTAACGATCCATTATTTCCTAGACAGTCTTAAAAACGAAGCCTTCTATAACTCACATCTTATAAACGATTACTACGAAGTGTGACGTGAACTTGTTGAGGATTTCCACCTTACACTGAAAACAGAAAGGAATTCCCTCTAGGCTCTACTAGACATCTCAGTCCTACGTATGTGTGTATATTTTCTTCATAGGGACAACTTGGCCAACTCAACTGTGGAGCAAGAAATATTTTCTATCAAAGTAGACTACAAGAGCCGTAAATAAACGCTTTTCGATCCAAGTAGATTTCTGTGAGCTAAAGATGAATATAGATTTTTTATCTGGGCAATAAGGCAAACTAAATTGTCAATTTATGTCAATTTAAATGGCCGAAAGTAGGCAACGTTTATCCAAAGTTTGCTGCTCAGTCCTACTTATGTATATACGTTTTATTTATCAGGATAACAAGGCAAACTCTACTGTGTTACTGGAAATATCATAGACCGGTACTATATGACAAGATGTAGAAGTAAATACTTTGCAAGGATAACAAGGAAGACTCAGCTGTGACTTTGTATATATAATTAATACTCAAGGAATACTCCTACACGTGAAAACATGACATTAAAGTTAGGTTAAGGTCTATATTCTTAACCATTAATGCTTAAATAATATGAACTTGATGTATTTCTACTTACGTTTGGAAGATAGTTATAATATGTCATTACTATAATTGTTTGTTATTTAAAATAGTATTTCTAGACATACGCGTCTTATCTTAATTCTGAAATATAATTAATTTAATCCATAAGTGCCATGTATTACAATCACAATGTCGTAAATTTCCCACTTAGGGTAACATTTACCTGTATGCTTGCGGATTAATTTCACTCTGCATGTGATATGGAAGTGAGAAGGGTCCTAAGTTATCCAGTCAGTGCTATAACTTATGTAATTAGTTAATTCCTTGGTAAATATAGAATCCTTAAACGATTAAAAGTTTACTGTGGAATACATGCAATGCAATATATTTAAAGTCACTATGAAACCTCTCAAGTGATAATTTTGATTTATGTCATAAATATGAAAAGTAATATAGTAACAACTTAAAAACCATGTAATAATAATTCAGTTTTAGATTTCCACTTCTTTAACCAATAAAGTGCATCAAAATCTTGAGATTTTTATTTCAATATAGGTCTGTACCAATTTAAATACATAAGAGTTCAGTATTCTTATGTTGTTATAATATATCGATGTAAAATTCAATAATTAAGACATTTGTTTTACTAGTGTTAAAAAATAAATCTTGTTGATAAAAAATAAGACTGCTTAGTTGAAATAATAAAGATAAAAATTGAATCAATTACAGAAACTATTATCCAAGATAAACATTACTAAAGGTAGCGACTATTAACAGAGACAATTATAGTCGACCAGATACACGATCCCTGCAGGGGATTACCAAGAGCTCTCGACACGCTATTATTTTTAAATATCTGCACTGCAGAATAAGGACCTACGTGCTTGATGTTACATAGGATATGAAATTTATTAAAAGAGACAATTATAGTCGACCAGATATAGGATCCCTGCAGAGGATTACTAAGATCTCTCGACACGCTATTATTTGTAAATATCTGCACTACAGAATAAGGACCTACGTGCTTGATGTTACATAGGATATGAAATTTATTAAAAGAGACAATTATAGTTGACCAGATACACGAACCCTGCACAGGATTACCAACAGCTCTCAACACGCTATTATTTGTAAATATCTGCACTGCAGAATAAGGACCTACGTGCTTGATGTTACATAGGATATAAAATTTATTAAAAGAGACAATTATAGTTGACCAGATACACGAACCCTGCACAGGATTACCAACAGCTCTCAACACGCTATTATTTGTAAATATCTGCACTGCAGAATAAGGACCTACGTGCTTGAAGTTACATAGGATATGAAATTTATTAAAAGAGATAATTATAGTTGACCAGATACACGAACCCTGCACAGAATTACCAACAGCTCTCGACACGCTATTATTTGTAAATATCTCCACTGCAGAATAAGGACCTACGTGCTTGAAGTTACATAGGATATGAAATTTATTAAAAGAGATAATTATAGTTGACCAGATACACGAACCCTGCACAGGATTACCAACAGCTCTCGACACGCTATTATTTGTAAATATCTGCACTGTAGAATAAGGACCTACGTGCTTGATGTTACATAGGATATGAAATTTTTTAAAGAGACAATTATAGTTGACCAGATACACGAACTCTCAAGAGGATTACCAAGAGCTCTCAACACGATATTATGTGTGAATATCTGCACTGTAGAATAAGGACCTACGTGCTTGATGTTACATAAGTTATAACATGTATTAAAAGAGACAATTATAGTCGACAAGATATAGGATCCCTGCAGAGGATTACTAAGAGCTCTCGACACGCTATTATTTGTAAATATCTGCACTGCAGAATAAGGACCTACGAGCTTGATGTTACATAGGATATGAAATTTATTAAAAGAGAGAATTATAGTTGACCAGATACACGAACCCTGCACAGGATTACCAACAGCTCTCGACACGCTATTATTTGTAAATATCTGCACTGCAGAATAAGGACCTACGTGCTGGATGTTACATAAGATATAACATGTATTAAAAGAGAAGATTATATTAGACCAGATATAGGATCCCTGCAGTGGAATACCACGAGCTGCTTTTTGCAGAATCACCTTCAGTAGTACTAGAACTTTCTCGAGAGCAGGTCACATATAGCTGGCCGTGAGAGAAACCGCTGTTATTCACATGTATAGAAAACCAGAGCATAAATTGAAACTATTACCTTTTAAATTTAATCTGATAATTTTAAGGAATCATAGGATTACGGCCTTGGCAATATGTATTTTACCTGTAATATATACAGTAAATATAATAGCTTCAGTGATATTTCCGTGCAAGGTTTAATTTGCAATCTTGTGTCGTGGCATAGTTTAGGTGGAATATGTTTCCGTAGCAATATTATGAGGGATCCAAAACAGTATTTCTCCTATTGTTGCTACGTGTGTCTATTAGAGTCCTTTCCAAAGCTTCAAATCATTCCTTATTGGCTATAGTACACACTTTGTAGACAATCATTGCGGTATAATTTGTGTTTTGAGGTTGATTTGCATATTGGAGTGTAATTAATTAAGTAAAGGGTTAAATAAAATATCGAATGGTCAGTTTTAACCATCCAACAAACTTGAATACTGTCCCAGCTGATGCAACCGTGGCTGCTAAAATCTTCTCTTTACGTAGGCTTTTTTTAAGTAACATAACTGTAAGAATTAATTACCTTTTTAGGTTAAAGTGTACTCTTATATTTGCTCCCAAATAAAATTCAAGTATTGCGTAGACAGAACTAAATACATGGAAGAGCTTTTTCTGCACAATCGCGTGCATTTCTTGGGTTACCGAAATACGATAATATCTACCACCTTAGCATTCCATAGTGTTTTATTTATTTCAATTTATTGAGGGCTTTTTAAAACCTTTAATAGAGGGAATCGTTGTAATTATTATTAATATTTCTCTGACGTAACTATGAAATTTACATAGTAAAAAGAAAACGATAACTAGGTTTTACAGAAAGCCAATAGGATGGCTTATGAAATGTTGTGAGATAATCTCAGCTACTCAGTCAAATTTAAACCAACTTAATATTTAACATACTTTCTGGCTAAATTTTCCACAATTCTTCCAAATATGCGTCTAAAGCCTATACCAAGTTTCATGGTTGAAGGTCTTATATTTAGTGGCAATAAAATGTGACGTAAAGTCAGACATACGCATTTGGCTACGCGCAAGCACACAGACACACACATTCACCCACACATGTATGTAAAGTTAGTACAACTGCAAAGTTAGTATTTTATATCTAAAATTATATTTCAGTAAAAACATTTTATAAATTGAACAAAAAGCCCATTCCAAGAAATTACCTAGAAGTGTAGCAGTGGCTGCTTTCTGAACCACCACCGGCATGATTGTAGATGCGGGCTGTACACTTGCGGCTAACAACCCAGAATGGCACAGCCTATCTGTCCCAGAGTCCTCCCCTAGCCGACACCAGAACGATGAGGACGGCTACAGGGAGATCGCCCGCCTCTACTGGTCAGCGCGCCACCAAATATCTAACATACCAAGGGTGGGCATTGGCTAAGAACAAGAAGATGTATCATTACCTAGGGAAATTCCAGTGAAGCTTCGGATAACACCTATTCTTGGGAATCCACTGTCATACGTCGATTCAAGTTTAAGTTAAAAGCTCTACATCTCCAAATGTAATCATACAAATAAAGTTATAATCCTTTTCAGAAAATATAAATACATTTATAATCTATGACATACAAAAGAATAATAATTTTATAATTCCATAAAAGCGTTAGTTACAATAATTTTTAACGTGTTAATCTAATACATCACGTAAAAAGAATATTTTAGCAAATGTTTTATTGACATCTACAAATACGATAGCACCGTATGCTTCTCTCTCACTAATTACGTGTATAAGGCCTGGAAGGGGTTTGCTTTTATCTGCCCTACAGGCGTACGAACGGAATGGTAATAAAATAGTAATTATTAGCCTATGGACTCTCTAATCGTACTTTGAAGTTTTCATATAAGATATCGTAAACGTTTTTGTGAACTATTAGAAAATATATATTAAGATGACTCAGCTTATATTTTATGTATCTAAATTGAAAACACTTTTATTTTATAATATGTGCAATAAATGTAAATTAGTTAAGTGGAGATTCATATATAAGTGGGAAACGTGATATTACCAACTTGTTTTAATTAATCAATTACATAAAACACTGAATTCTAACTTCACAATTTAATATATATTTAATTTCAGGAAAGTTTGACAAGCAAACATGAATATTAGGTCAAAAATAATGTTGTTAAAATAAATAGCTTTGCTAAATATACATATTGGACTACAATTATATGGGGGTCACCTTTATATTTACTAGAAGTTAACGAAAATGAAATATAATTCAATATGGATTATACACAGGCAAATTAATGAAACGATGAGTGAAATAGTTAGTACTGTGCAATGATCCGTAATATGGTGCAAATTAAATATCTGAGCCACAGGGCTTTTGGCGAACTGTTTACTTGGAAACTTACAAGTGACTATCAAGTTTCCGTAATAGCGGGTTCCAAGATATTGAAGTAGACGTTGTTACACCTAATGTATGCATAATAGTAGAAACAGTTTTTTCATAAAACTTTAACTGAGTAAAAGTGCTATTAATTTATGTAAATGTAAATATTATGCACTAAATATAGCTAGAAATTTGTTTGTCAATTACTATGACATAAGGTACTTAATGTAAAAGTTTCCATTCGTTGCTTATGAAACATTATATACTTATTATAGATTATACTTAGAAGAACTGCAATACGATGAAAATTGTTATAATGTATTGTTATAGAACTACTTATTTATTACATGTGTACCTTACAATTCGACGTCATTTTTCAAAATTTTTGTGAAAGTCGCTTTGAACAATTATTTATATCAAAGCAAAAGTATTATTTTACATTTTTGTTTCTTGAATTTAGCAAAACTATTGAATTCGGTGTATTTTTATGTAATTCTTTGTATTAATTATTTTGAATATTCTATGTATTATTAGGATTTGATTTAAATGTAACTATATTAAAAAATTTTAAATCAGCTTTTATAAATTGTTCATAGAATGGAAACCAAACTCAAATTTGCGGTTGTAAATATAATTAGTCCAGAAACTTAAGTGCAATAAGCGCATAACCTGAAATAGGAGATACTCGCAATTTCGTGTAACCATAAACTTAATAGTATAAATATTAGAAATTCACCTTTGTCTTGATTAAGTAAAAACTTCTCATGTGAAATTATCAAGCAAACTAATACGGGTTTATAATTGTACATTAAAAACAAAAATGAATTGCAAAATGTGTTGTTAATCGATAATCCTGTGTACAACTGAACCAATTCGACTAACTCTTTTATTAAAATATTGATTGAAATATGAAGAAAGGTACGATAATAAACATTAGAAAATTTATCCAGGACATTCATAATTAAAAAAAAATGTGTGTTTATGTTCCATAGTCCCAATTTAACTAACAATAAACATCTGTTGACACGCTGAGCTAAAATTGGCTTAAACATACATTTAAATTTTATAAGATACTAAGTATTAACTGCCTGATCAGTAGTGATAGTGATAGCAAATAATACATAATATTTAAGTTTTACTCAAGATTGCACCAGTGACGAATTTAATACATTTAATGCATTGTAAATACTATTTAAATAAAAACCAACCTTAATAAAAAAATCTGTAAATGTGTTCACATAAGGTACTTCAACTTGGTGAGCTTCGATGACATTGTGATATGGCATTTAAATAGTGGTTTATAGAAAATCAGAGATGTCATTTAACTTGAAGGAGAGAGTAAAAGTCCCTACTTTAAGATTATGTAAAAATTCAGTATTAACGTATCCACTACGCTGTAACTTTTTTCTAAAATAAAGATAAGCTGTTAAACTTACTAATCGGTGCACAAAACATATATTTAATATTGTATATTGTTTTATTTTATATTCATTACCAGGAGTTCTTTTTTCATATCCATTAAGTATAACTTTATTTTATCAGGAGGAAATACTCAAAATTTCAATAGTAACTCTTTTTTTCATCGATAAAACTCCTTAGTTGATAGTAGACCGTAATTTTTTATCTAAAAATCAGTTTAAATTTGAAATTTTTATATAATACATATAGGTCTTTCATGGATGAACTTATAAGCGATGCATTCCCGGAATCACTAGGAAACTTATTTTTCTGCATACTCATACACAATGTTCATTTTGTTGGCAAAGTATTTAAAACCTATTGTATAATTTTTTCTTTAACCAGTTATAATTCCTGGTATGTCTTAATATACTACACTGTGCCAGAACTCACTATACATTAGGAAGTGGATCATAGGTGGCTATGATAATTTTGAATAAACGTTTATGTACATAAATCCTGGGTTTACTTTACCCGTAGAATGTTTGCTAAAGCCAAAATTCATTTGTTCAGTGGTAAATAGGTTTTGTCACAAGTCTTCTAATCCTGTACTTGACTAAACAGAAACTCACTAAACACTATAAAATTTACTATCACTTGTTTCCAATGCTCCAAGATCCTTCACTATAACATTTGTTTCTTAGATCACTTATGCAAATTTGGATTAAAAATCATGCAACTATAAGATGTCTACGATAGTTGAAAAATCACGTGGTTTACCCTTCGATTGGACTTTGATTAACTATGAACCCGAGCATTAGCTTATACAACCATGTTCATTATATTTAAGAATCGTAATAATTAATACTTTTATCATGGTGTAAGGACTAAAATCATAAATATATAAACAAATATATACCACATTGACAAACATTAACGCGCGAGTTTGTATATTTTTATTTGTACGTGGGTGATTCAGCGTTTTTTTTTATTTTTTTTTCTTGAATTGAAATCCGTTTGTTGAATACGGTATAGCAAGTAAACCGCTATTTAATTAAACTAAATATTCGTACATTCGAATATGGAAGAAGAGGGCGGTTAAAAACCTTCAATACGCAATACAGAACCACGCAGTTTAGCACTACAATCCTGTGTTCTAAAATCGAAAGGCAAATCACGTAAAAAAGTCCATTAGGCATAGCCGCCTGCTCAGATTGGCATATGGTGGAAGCACGGACCGTGATAACTTAACTGGTAGCTTTCACTGCGCACATAATTTGTTATTTTTTAATTATTATTTCACGTATATTGTTTCATTTTTACCAAAAATAAGTATGTAACTAATTAAGATCATTTTATATTGGGTCCTATGATTTACTTCACGGATCAACATGCGGTCATTTTTAGTTTACAGCAGATAACGTTTATATTATTTATATAAAGTAATAATTATACTACAGAAATTCGTCCTTTATCAAGTGACTGGGGTTCGCTTTATCAGATATCTTAATTTTATAAACACATCTGTGGTTAATATTGTTATTAACTTGTAATTTAAGTATTACTTTTGTTGTTGTTAAAAGTATTTGATAACTGCAAACTGCTTGCTATTGTCAGAAAAATTTAACACTGGATCACAAACTAAAATCTCATGTTTATGTACAAAATGTATTTATTGTGTAAAATATGGTCAGTTATGTTTATATTTTTACTATTGCTATTTATTGACTTCTTCGATACTCCCATATTAAAACCCTTTCTAAAGATTGGTCTTAAGTAATTTCTTAGTCTTGTCTTAAGTGTTTACTAGTATAAATATTAGTCAATGAAACAAGAACCTGACGATAGAGAATTATTCACGTGTTCCTAAAGTCCTATTAATAACCAAAGGAACAATAAAATTGCGCATGATGAGGATATCTCCAGTTTACCTTCCTCTTAGTGCAGCTCCTAAAACCTGACGTTGTCACAGTCTAGATTTCTAGAATTCGGAGTCATTTTCTTGCGGAGATCAAATAAAGTTGACGACGACTAAGCTTAAAACGAACTACTTTCATCGTTTAGACACCAGAGGCACTTAAACTTAGATTTGATGCAGAAAGAAGGTTTGGTGTGTTAATATAGGGATTCCTCCCAATAAACTTTCTTGATTTTTTAAATTTCTAGATGAGGTCATAAAAAAGTTTACCTAGAAGTTCACGAATTTTTTCCTTGGTACATGTATACAAGAGGTAGTTACAGATTAATACTTCTTACAAACAAAAAGTTTCTTAAAAAAAATTACGCAATACTAAAGACAAAATAACTATTATAGTGGACCTAACTTGTTCAATACTGCAGAAATTACTTTTATTATACAGTGTTCATACGAATAGTGACCGATTTCTTACATCCACTTTGTAGTTATATTTGTATTTTGCACTTATATTTGAATACAATAGTCTACTATTACTTGTAAAAACACCACAAAACACACATTTTTGTCTTAATTTCAATTTAATGTTACTTAAAGTAATTCAGTTACATATTTTTTTTTATTAATTGCTTTACAAATACCTTTCATATTCACCATTTACCTAGAAATGGCGTAACTGGCGATATACCAGTTAATGAACTCTCACACTATTTGGGCCAGAAACGCGATATATTGTACTTCTTGAAGTAAAGTTTCACGTTTCTGGAATAGAGGGTTAATTCAACAATGTATAGTAGAATAAAGATGAAATTAAGATCTTATAAGTGAAAGAGAAAAAAAAATTAAAGTTTCGAACGCATAGATTGATTTTTTTATAGACTAAAAATATTTTAATGGAATTTAAAAATAAATAAGGAAATTTTTTATAAAAACGAAACGACGGACAGAAATCACGACTTCTCTGCTTCATGTGCACACTAATGGAGCCGCAGCTCAGCTGGTACTGTACCGTCCATTTGGCTCAGCAGTGAAGCGTGGAATGGACAGATATAGTCGGTACGTATAGAGGATGTAGCTGCGTTACGATCTATTATTCTACTAAAGTCTTGATATAGGAGTGAATTTTATTTGTATAAACGTGTATTAGTTTTACGCTAGTAAACCCGCAGTAAGGATGCTGCTGTAATATGAGATCTTAAACATCTTTCTCCAAACTTTACTTATATAGCTGTTGTAAATAGTTTTATTTCTTTTTAAATATACACTTTTCAAATCGTTCAGAGTTACTTTAAATCTGAAACAAATTTCAATTCTAAATATATAAATTGATTTAGTAATTTATAATGATTACAATTATTTTAGATAAACTAGCTTTTTAATTCCACGTATGTCTTATATTTATATTTCTTATGTTGTATACATATTTACACCAAACTTAAATAGATTATGGCTACTATGCTTGAAACTATTGAGACGTATTAGTATTTGAAACTATCACACATTATTGACTTTCAAAAACAGTAATAACAAGTAAATATTTTCTTCAATATTTACGGTTGAGAAAGTAATGAAATGGAGCTAACATAACTTTTTGTAAATTTCTAATAACTTTTATTAAATTTCACATAAACATAAAATACTTATTTTAAAGTAAGATTGTTGGGATTTATAAAGCTACGGAATTTGTACTTATTTTTTAATATACTAAAATATGAAATCCATACAGAATATCTGTCACACTACCTACCGGTTAAAATGAAACATAACAATCTAAGAAGTTAAACTTCCTGAGGTGACAACGTGGAGCTGACAGCGCGCCAAACAGGTACCGTATTCCGTGACTTTATGTAAGATAAAACACTGGTTCATTAAGCACGCGCTTTGTCACAGGAGATATGACAGTAGGGAGCACGTCAGCTGGTGATAGAGCGTAAAATAAGTACCATACTTTGTGACTTGATGTAATATAAATCATTGGTTCATTAAGCAAGCGTTTGGTCAGATTTGAGATCAATCAATCTTTCAATACAGAAAATTGTATTGCAGAGTAATTATTCACATGTATACAAATTAATTATAAAGGTTATGAGCTAATATTTTGTACATTTTCAACACATCAGGATCACACTCAAACATGCAATTCAACATGCATGCAACTTTCATCCATTTGCCAATTTTCAACTAACATCGCTGAAGTCCATCTACTGTTTGGGCGATATCTCAGTCTAATGCCAAAAACGCCGTAACATTATAAAATGTCTGTGACTGCCTGTGCGACACAGCTTAGAAACGTTTTTAAAGAAATTAATCATTTGATTGATTTATGTTATTGATTGTTATTATGTTTTCACTGCTAAGGTCACTACTTCGTAGGATATTTCGTCCTTTTTGAAAGCAATGTAATTCCTTGGTTGAGCTATTTTTATTGATTCCAGAGAAAAATTTGAATTTTACCTAATTTGATAACCAATATGACTTCAGTGATGTACTTGTTTGCCTTCTCAGTAAAAACTCTGATTGTTTTTGTAGGACAGCATGTATTTAGGTAAAAAAATAGGATATCGTTTAACTTGACAGATTGGCAGCATAGTGACAAACAGGTACCGTAGTTCATTACTTGATGTAAGATAAACACGGTTTTGCTGAGCACGCGCTTGGTCACAGCAGCCATGACAATATGGTACACGTTACTTGTGATAACGTGCCAAACAGGTACCGTAGTTCATGACTTGATGTAATATAAACACGGTTTTGCTGAGCACGCGCTTGGTCACAGCAGCCATGACAATATGGTACACGTTACTTGTGATAACGTGCCAATCAGATACCATATTTCTTGAGTTATATTTTGTAAGATGAGTGACACTGCGTTTGAACATGTGACACTATAACCCACTCGCCTCTTAGACAATGAATTTGTAGGTATGTGTATTTGTGCAAATATTATGATTCTAGGGTTACCGGCATACATTTATTTTTTTAGTAAGACACATTTTTGACCAAATGTAATAAAGAGGTTGGTTTTCGTTGAGTTTATCAAGTGATTTAGAGAATTTATATTGAACATTGTTTTTAATTTTCATTGAAATGGTTTCAATGTTCAAAATTTTATATAACTATTCGTCATTAGCAGAACCTTTTGTGGATTATGGAGTAGGGGAAGCAATATCATACATAAAATTAAAGCAGTATGGTACTGCAACCATTGTCATCATTACTTGTTATCAAAACTTGAAGTGATATAATGTATTGCACGGGATATTTGATTACTCTATGGAAGAGGAGAGACAATATTGTATATATAAATCAAGCTGTATAGTACTAAAGGTACAGGACATCACTATTCCATATGAGAAATTGAAGAGATGTCAAGTATTGGAGTTAAAATATCACTACTCTATGGAAGGGTAGAGACAATATTGTACATATAATTAAAGCTGTATGATACTGCAGCTACAGTAATCACTACTCGATATCAGAGCTTTTAGTTGTTTGAAGTATTGTAAAGTGAGATATGATTAATCAATGGAGGAAGAGAGGTAGTGTTGTACATATAATTAAAACCGTATGGTACTACAGCTACAGTAATCACTACTCGATAACAAAATATTGAGTATCACTCATTAGTGTCGGGATATAGGTTTGCTCTCCATTAATTCTTTCTTCTCGTAAAGTTTGCATCTGCTCATTAGTGGAAGTTAATAACAAGCAAGGTCTTATTATTAACTTTCATCAATTTCATTGGAATATGTTACTTTAATGAAGTTATGATGTAACGTGTCTGGTTCCTTATAAATAACACCGTTGTTTTATTGAATCTTTAGTTCATTGGTTTAGTCTACTGTTGGCCACTGGAGTTCTAAATTAAGTGTGTTGGTGGATCAAAGGTACATATCCACGCTTTTTGTGAATTAAAACTGTAAAGTGTGAAGTCCAGGTAATGTTATCCTGATGTATAGATTAAAATTCGTAAATGAATTTTGGAAATCCTTAGTTTAAGCAAATCAATGTCATTGTATGCATTTCTTATGCACAGGGTTAAATTTGAATTTATGTTTTCTGAGTACCGTTCACCCAAAATAATGTTATATAGTTCTCCTATTTACCAAGAACTTGAAATAATTTCATTATTTAAATATACTCTATCCTCAGTTCAAACTTAGACTGGTTTATTTTCAACAAGTAGAAAGAAGGTAGGTATTTTTGACGGGCTATTACTACAGTTACACTTTCAGGTCTCTTATAACGAGTTCAGGATGGCATGTGATTCGTAAAAAAATTAAAAAGTGAGTAAGTAAGTTTTTGTCTCTCACTTTTTTATGTTATAAACTATTTATATCATTCATAAAATGTTATTTTCCATACGTTATTTTTATATTAAAAATTTATATATATATATATATATATATATATATATTACTATATATATATATATATATACTAGCAGACCCGACAGACGTTGTCCTGTACACACTTCTTTAATTCGAAAATTTTAAACTTTGATTAATCTGTAACAATCTGGGCTGTTTTGATAAAAATGTCTATTAAAAAGTTATTACAATATCTAACTTCATCACATGTACATTTAATCACACTTCGACCAACCGATAGTGTGTGAGTATAACATGAGTGATGTGAAATGTAGAGGATGTTTTAAATTAAAACTTACTTAATCTGAAGGTAAAAAAGTTGAAAACAAACTATTTTATAACAGGTATATTTTTTTCAATTTACAACTTAATTTATCGTAATGCCATTGAATGTACAATATTTTTTGTTAATCCTTCAGGAGTATACACAAATTAGATGATTTTCCGATAGGGCTGAAGTATAATAAGTGACCTCCATCACAATCGAATTATTGATATTTCTGAATAGCCTATCTAAACTACTAAATGACGAACTGAATTAGATTATAGTTATTTAAAGGCTGAATTATAATAAGCGGCCAACATCGCAATCAAATTATTGATATTTCTAATTAGCCAATTTAAACTACCGAATTTCATTATCTTTATATTTATATTTCTTGTTTGCGTGTGTATGGAGCTGAAATCCTCCTAAATGGGTGGACCATCTTGGAATGTTTTACATTGTATCCAGCAGAATGCGCTACGATCACAGTTTCAAATGTTTTCTATTTTAATATCCAGGTTTTCCTGATAGTTTGTGCTGCCTATCAAATATGTGTGTTGTTTGTAACATCGTGTAATTATTGTGTGAGTGCTAATTGTAATATTACATTAATAGAGATTGAAGATGTTTGAAAGTATATAAAAAACTATAGTTATTTATTGAAGTTATTGAACTAATTTTGAAAATTTATCGAACGAAGTGAGTATATTGGTCGCATAACCTAAGTAGCATACAAATCAAAAGGTTGTGTTTCTATGTGTGAATAACTATTGTTAACAGTTTGGTCACATAAGTTCAAATTAAGTAGCATATAAATCACATGATTTAATAACTATTCGTCCTCTTCCAAGAAGACGTGGCATTTTTCTGTAAAAATAAAACTCTGTATAATAGTACACAATGAATATGAGTAACTTATTGAATATGTAATTTTAATAAAGTAACTTCTAGATAAAAAATGTATAAACAACGTAGACTACGGTATATAATATACTAAATAAGTATTCCCTATAGGTCTGAAGTACAATAAGTGGCCACCATCACAATCGAATTATTGATATATCTGAATAGCCCTATCTAAACTACTAAAATGGACGATCCAAATTATAGTTATTTAAAGGCTGAAGTATAATAAGCAGCCACCATCTCAATCGAATTATTGATATTTCTGATTAGCCTATCTAAACTACCGTACTGAATTTCATTATAGTTATTTTAAATTACAGTATAGTATTAGAACTGGCCAACAGAATATAATTTAAAACCAATTCCTACATTATTAACAATAGTTATTGACACATGTGATTTTCTATTAATTTAATATTACAATTAGCACTCACACAATAATTAACACGATGATACAAAAACAACACACAAATTTGAACAGAATTTGAGCAGAACAAACTGTCGGGAAAAATCAGGAATTAAAATAGAAAAACATTTGAAACTGCGATCGTAGCACATTCTGCTGGATCCAATTTAAAACATACCAAGATAAAAAACAATTTATTTATAAACAAAAAATTAACTGATCAATCGCTGCACACTTAATATTTACGAATTTCAGTTAAAAGTGTATTTTACTAAAAACTGCCAATTTTATATCTGGATAACCTCTATTGATATTCCTGATTAGCCTATCTAAACTACCGAATTTCATTATAGTTATTTAAAAGTACAGTATAGTATCAGAACTGGCCAACAGAATTTTAATTTAAAAACCAATTCCTACACTATTAACAATAGTTATTCACACATGTATTTTGTGTGATACTAAATTTGAACTTATCTGACCAATTTTGACTGCAGATTAAAAATGTAAATTACAACAAATTATTTTAAAATCCATTAGTTTAAAACTTGATTATCTAAAATGTTAACAATAGTTATTTACACATAGAAACACAACCTTTTGATTTGTATGCTACTTTGGTTATTTGAGGTAATGCGACCAATAATCTCTATTAATGTACTATTACAATTTTAGCACTCCAACAATAATTACACGATGTCTTTATTTTTTATTTTCTTCTTTTTGCCTGTTGGCTTTTATAAACTTATAACGCAGCGACGTAGTACACTTTTTATAACTTCATTCTATTATATTTTAATGTTATTTGCCGTATTTACTTTTGAAACATGAACCTTACAAAACAACACACACATTGATAGCAGCACAAACTGTCAATTTCAGTTAAAAGCTAAAAACTTCCAATTTTTATATCTGGATAATCTCTATCCTCCAAAGTGAGTACAGAATATATTGAAATAAGAAGTGGTGTTATTTTTATATGTTTATGCTTACTCTATGCTCACTTTGTATTACGTGTCGTAGCGCAGTCTGTCGGATCCAATATAAAACACTCCAACATCAGCAACAATTTATAATTAAAAATTTAATTAAATTTGACCAAATAAATAACTATAATGAATTCAGTAGTTTGGATAGGCTATTCAGAAATATCAATAATTCGATTGTGATGGTGGCTGCTTATTATACTTCAGCCTTTAAATAAATATAATCCAATTCTGATAGTAGTTTGAATAGGCTATTCAGAAATATCAATAATTCGATTGTGATGGAGGCCTTTTATTATACTTCAGCCCTATCGGAAAACCATCTAATTTGTTTATGTACATTCCTGAAGGATTAACAAAAAATATTGTACATTCAATAGTATTACGATAAATTAAGTTGTAAATTAAAAAAATATACTTGTTATAAAATTAGTATTTTAAAATTACAGTATAATATCGGAACTGACCAACAGAATTTAATTTAAAACCAATTCTACACTATTAACAATAAGTAGTTATTCACACATGTGATTTGTATGCTACTTAATTTGAACTTATGTGACCAATTCTGACTGCAGATTAAAAAATGTAAATTACAACAAATTATTTTAAATCTAATTAGTTTAAAACTTGATTATCTAAACTGTTAACAATATTCACACATAGAAACACAATCTTTTGATTTGTATGCTACTTAGGTTATTTTGAGGTATGCGACCAATATACTCACTTCAATAAATTTGCAAATGAGTTCAATAACTTTAATAAATAACTATAGTTTCTTATGCACTTCAAACATCTTCAATTTCTATTAATGTATTATAACAATTAGCACTCACACAATAATTACAGAATGTTTACAAAACAACGCACAAATTTGATAGCAGCACAAAACTGTCGGGAAAACCTGGAATTAAAATAGAAAAAAACATTATGGCTGTGTTGTAATATTATAATGTTTACGTAGAACAATTGGTGAAACTTCATCTTTGCAATCTGCATTACACTACTGATCAAGCACTTTTACAAATTTAAAATATAAACTTTCTAAATTTTAAATGTGAACAAATGTTTCTGCCTCTTTGATGAACTTCAGCTGAAAATATTCACAGTTGTTAAGTAACAGTTCACTTTTGTATTACGTGTCGTGGCGCAGTCTGGCGGATCCAATGTAAAACACTCCACCATCAACAACAATTTATTATTTAAAAAATTAATGAAATAAACTATTCAAAATTGGACCGAATTATGAATCTAAACCATTCTCGGATCCAACTGAAGACACACAAAAAGTTTCATTAAAATCGGTCCACCCGTTTAGGAGGAGTTCAGTAAACATACACACGCACACAAACAAGAAATATATATATATATATATATATATATATATATATATATATATATATACAGGGTGATTCAAAACTAAACGGAAATCTCTCGGGAGCTTATTCTATAGCTAAAAACAAGTAAAAAAGTTCATATAACCATATGCCCGGAAACGCTTCGTTAGCGAGTTACGCCTAGCGAAAGATTTCGCCCGGAATTTCAGAACCCTTGGTGAAGTCAGGCCGTATAAAAATGGTAAAGGTAGTTACAAAGATACAAATACGATTGTTTTTTATGTTTTTATATCTGACAAATTTATTAAAATTCGTCCCAGAGCTGTAAATGCAATACTTTCAGAGATATCTTACGTAAAACACAAGAATTGGTGCAAAGAAATAACACATTTTTGTGTTTAACGTAAGATTACTTCCATAAATGTTAAATAAAGGTCATTTTTTTTCTTAAACAGATTTGTAGAACATTTAATTCTGAAAAGATTCATGTGAATTACTTAGGAAAAAAATTAATAATAGGTATTGAAATTTAGCTTTATTTAAAAATAAAACAGACGCACAAAAATGCATATTCTTATCTGCATAAAATATTAACTAATGTTTAGGTTGTGAGTAACGGCTCTGATCATTTATTCAACACTTTTTATCGTCATATTTTCTTTGCAAAGGTTGGCAATATCAGCTGATCAACAATTAAGTTCATGAAGTAATATTTGAATAACCTTTATCGAGGTTTTTGTATTGTGGCGTGTGAAGATTGTATTTTGTGAGATCCTGTGATTATTTGGAAATATTTTATACAAGTGTATAAAATAATTTTATTAAATATTATTTTTAAAATATTTTATTAAATATTTTTATAAAAGTGTATGTAATTATCTTAGTAAATAATGGCAGATAATTTAAATGGTATGTATTCGTTTGAAGAGTATACGGACATGATACTGATTTACGGCAAAGTTAACAAAAAATGGTTTAGCTCCAGTTCAGGAATATCGTGATACTTTTCCACATCGAAGAACACCTGATCGCAAAACATTTGAAGCTGTGGAGACGACTTAGAGAAACTGGTAGCTTTAAACCGAACGAATAGATACTGGTCGTCAACGTAGCGCTAGGAACTATAATAATGAACAAGCAATAATAAATGCTGTAGAATTATCACCAACCACAAGCACCAGACGATTATCACGTCAGTTAATATATTTGCCAGTCAAGCGTTATGGCGGACACTTCATGAAGCACAGTTGTACCCATTCCATATAACACGTGTTCAAGACTTATTACCGCAAGATCTTAATAAACGGAAGATGTTCTGCCGCTGGTTAAGAAGAAATAGTTTACGACATCAGTATTTTCTTCGGCGTATTCTCGTTACTGATGAATCCTGTTTTACTAGAAATGGAATTGTAAATTTTCGTAATACCCATACTTGGGCGTACGACAACCCACATGAAACTGCGACGAGGCATTTTCAACATACATTTTCAGTCAATGTATGGCTTGGTGTTCTGGGTGATAATTTGATTGGTCCATTTTCCCTCCCTAATCGACTTAATGGAGTAGCGTACTTAAATTTTTTAAGAACAAACCTGCCTACCCTCTTGGAAGATATTCCTGTTCAAAACAGAATAAATGCATGGTTTATGCACGACGGAGCACCTTCACATTTTTCTAATGATGTGAAAAACTATTTTAAATGATACATACGGTAGACAATGGATTGGTCGAAATGGACCAGTAAAATGGCCACCACGTTCTCCTGACCTCACGCCAGCAGACTTTTTTCTTATGGGTTGGATGAAGTCAATTGTTTATTCAAAACGGATTAACATCATAGAGGAGTTACGTAATCGCATTACAGAGGCGGCAGAAAACTATCAAGAATGCTCCAAACGTTATGAAACGCGCTAGAAAAGAGTGGATTCGTCGTGCGAAAACGTGCATTGCTAACAACGGAGGACACTTTGAGTAACTATTATAGGTGATTATTACAGTTTTATAAAGGTAAATACATTTTATGTTAATTTTCAGTCTAGAATAAATGATCAGCTGTTACTCACAACCTAAACATTAGTTTAATATTTTATGCAGATAAGAAATATGCATTTTTGTGCGTCTGTTTTATTTTTAAATAAAGCTAAATTTCAATACCTATTATTAATTTTTTTCCTAAGTAATTCACATGAATCTTTTCAGAATTAAATGTTCTACAAATCTGTTTAAGAAAAAAAATGACCTTTATTTAACATTTATGGAAGTAATCTTACGTTAAACACAAAAATGTGTTATTTCTTTGCACCAATTCTTTTGTGTTTTACGTAAGATATCTCTGAAAGTATTACATTTACAGCTCTGGGACGAATTTTAATAAATTTGTCAGATATAAAAACATAAAGAACAATCGTATTTGTATCTTTGTAACTACCTTTACCATTTTTTTATACGGCCTGACTTCACCAAGGGTTCTGAAATCTTTCGCTAGGCGTAACTCGCTAACGAAGCGTTTCCGGGCATATGGTTATATGAACTTTTTTACTTGTTTTTAGCTATAGAATAAGCTCTCGAGAGATTGCCGTTTAGTTTTGAATCACCCTGTATATAAACAAAGTGAGTTCACTGCATTTTAAATTGATTATATTATACATTTGAAGACACCAGTGAACAATGAATACTTAATAGTTGTGTTACAAGCAGCTACAATATTTTTGAATTAATGATTTTAAATATTCTAAAAAATGGGCAAATTTGCTTTTATTCCATTTCAGTTTTCATTTTTGTGCTCTTCTGGGATGTAAACTATATAACCACTACTGGGTAGTCACTTGCATTAATTTTATAGAATTAAGAAATACTTACGCTTAAGACACTCTTACTATGTATAAAACTCCCCTTACAGAAATAGTCAGGCTAGTTAATAATATGGTATATATTCATCTTGCCATATTAAATAATCAGATCGCGCAGACAAGGTTTTATATGGAGGTATAAAACTACACTCCCTAAGTTAAAACACAAGGCTGCCACGAGTCGGTCTGCACAAAGAACATGAAAAAGGCTTTGTGTACATTTAAAATAATATCTTCACCACCGTTTATAAAACTAATTCCCCTTTGTTCTTTCTTTCCTTTATCTTTCAGTAGATTACATCTATTTGTAAGAATTTTATAGAAGTTAATTCATAAATTATTTGTACAAAGCCGTTAACAATACGAGTAAATCCGCTTCCAGCGAGTACTTTTGTTCTGTGCCGTGCTCCTGACAACTTGAGTCTGGACGTGAGAGGTTCTTAAAAAAAATTAGAATAAGCTCAGGTATTGAACCGTATATCCTGATGTTTTAAAATTAATAAAAACTGCTGACATGTAACAAAACTTATAATGAAAATTCTATTTGGTTGTGATTATTTAAATTTAAATTGTTAAACAATCGTATTTTTTCCTTCTTGTGCTTAGAGAGACGACCGCAACTGTAAAATAAACATTAAAAAAATAACATCAGTTATGCATTTAAGACGAATTAATTTTATTAACCCTAATGCGTTATACACAGTAGAGAATCTTTATATTTCAATCGATCAGCAATCCTGTGTTTGCAAGCAGCACGTCTAGCTAGCCTTTGGCGGTTGTCCGGAAGTCACACTTAAGCCTTTGGTCATAGGTTAAGTGTTAGGCAGAGCTTTTAGCCTTAACTTCACCTAATAAAATAAGTCACCATTCAACTACTGTTTATGGGTTATAATATTTTTGAAGGTTTCAGTAGCAAGTCATTCTTTAATAAATAGTAAACATATAAGGTATATCACCATAATAATAAATCCCGTTTGAAGATTCATTTATGAGCTCACAGAACGTTACAGCCATTTAATATGTTTTGAAATTAAATACAATAAATAATTTCACTAAAATTTCATTATTTTTTATTTAATTGACACTGAGTACGAAATAATTTGAAATTCGTAGAAAGAAATAGTTCAATGGTAGTGGAGTACTTGGTCATCTAAATAAAGCATAATTATTCACTTTTAATTACATTAAAATTTTAACTCAAATTTCTATTTTCTTGAGAACCAGTCAAATAGAAACACGATGTATTTACACATAAAGATTTTAACGTCCATTAAAGAAAAGAAATTAAAACTATTCTCTTTTAATGTAATTAAGTGTAAAATGAAACACATATGAAAGGCAATGGCCAAAACATGTATTTATATTAACGATGTAATAAAAATCAAAACCACCGAAACTAAAATTTTGTGTAATAGGTTGCAATTTAATAAATCGATTATTAAGTTGTGTGTGCTAATTTTGATGACTTTCTGTATAAAAATGTAACTTTGATCTTTAACACGAAACATTTCCTTGTGTCCTCATAAAATACACTATATGAAGTGCCTACCATCAATATCCATATCATATTTTTATCTAGTTATTACCTGAAACAAAATCTTAAAGATTAATATTTTCAAATTAAATTAATGTTTAATTATTAATGGTCAATTTATGAATACTTAAAGTTATGAAATTAAATAATTCTTCAAGACAACGGCAAGAACCACCTGAAATCAAACTAATACATCATAAAATAAATATTCTTAAACATTAATTTTACTTTTAAAACAAGCTACTAGGATAACCAGTAAAAAGGTAATGTACGTTGGACGCCATTAAACTGCAAACCCATATAAGCCGGATATAAATCCTAAAATAAAACCAAGCTGCATTACCGTGAACTAATTTTCTTTCTTAACATTTTACAGCCATTATTTACGATTATTTAACGAATGTGGTTTGTAATTAGAGCTTTTAGATTTCTCAAATCATTGTTAAGTTTAAGTATTTACTAGGAATGATTTTCTCCCTCTTTTAATAACAATAACATTTAGGTTTCAATTATTTCTAGTTTATTTTAATATATTAAATGCTAATTTTCAGGGAGATGGAGTTTTCAACACAAATAAGTAACTGTGTGTCATGTATTAGACAACAACACAATTACACGTCACAAAAAGTTACACATTTTCGGCACTCCAATGGTACATTAGCTGATGTGGATCTTCATTTTTACCTGTAGCTTATAAATCTGAGATACGTATGCTTCGGTCTTAAGAGTGAAACTCTTCAACCTCAACATAGGTATTATTAGCTGCGCACATTTATTGACAAATACACAATTAATTAATTTCTAGAATGTTCTAGAAGGCTGCACTTCTGCCCTTGAACTTTTGAGCGATACTAGCACTCCAACCTAGTCAATTGGGACTGCTCGAACCTCCTAGCACACAACCTACTATCATTTTTCGAACTGTTCAAAAACCATCTTCCAACGGAGACAGGCACCTTTACGGGTGCAATATCAACACCTTCAGAATCATTAAGTTAGGCTTTAACGCTGTCACGTCTTTGGACCCCTAAGACCTACAAATCACGAATCTGCACTGTACCAAGAACTATGAAATTTGTTTTTGCTGAAATCCTATCTACAGGCTTAAGCTCTCTACGCAAAATAGCAAACAGATATTTCACTTCGCCTTTAGGTCAATTACAAGGTCTCTCATAAATAAAGGGTCAAGGCTTCCCGACTGATGCCTCCTAGTAAATATGAAAGCGGCTGGCTGGGCTGACTTAATGTTAGGGTTATTCCCATTCAATGAATTTCACACCAGATCCAAACATACTTTGATTAGCGCACTATTGAAAATAATAACCTGATGGCTCCGTTAATTTTAGTAGTAATAAGGACGACGATATAATTTTAAGTAGTGTTAAGAGCAAACTTCACCTAAAACCAGGATCACATTAGATGAGAACGAACACCACTCTGGAGACATATCTTAATTCTCCTAGCAGTTGATGTCGAAAAAAAAATAGTGGAGGGCACAGCCTTTTTAATGTACAACTATATAATCTGTAACAATCAGTACTATGAAAGGCGTATCCCACAGCTGTATCAATAGATCCCTGAATGCCAGTTGTGTTAGTAATATGTTTAATGTGCTAGAAGATCCTTCTCTAACCAGCAATTCATTGTATACTCTACACATCAATTAATGCAAGGCAGAGTCACAAAAACACAACGGATATTACATCATAGGGCATACCAGAAGAGAAATGTCACAAATAACCATATCCACCACAGTCTACTTCTTATATAAAGCTTGCCAATGGAGTAGTGTAGCCAGTCAATGTGCGTCTACCCGGTCGTTTGTAGTGTTCGGAAGTCACCTTTAAGGCGATGATCCCTATGTTAAGTATGAGAGAGTGCTTCTTGGCCAACTTCGGCTGATAAAATAAACTCTTTAAATTGAGTTTAATATTTGATAAATTGGCTTGAACGTAGGTTTTGGTTTATATTCTGTTTTGTAATACTTATTATAAATTAAGCAATGAATCTAAGATTTAGACGTTAAGTCTCGTTACTAGAACCTAATTTAAAGACATTATTTTGCATTCTGACTTTTAAAAGTATTCATTGTTAGCATTAAAAATTTTTTACATAACATGAAATTTCATAATTATTGTATTTTTATTTAAGCTTTAAATAACAATAAATAATAACATTAAAATAAACGGTAGTTAAAAAAATAATACAGTTTTATAAGGAAAATAACTATTTTAAATATTTAGCAAACAATTAAGTAATGAACTTAAAATTTCCTCCATAGAGATATCATATTATTGAATTACATTGCATCGGTGATATTTAATTGCGAGTCGATCAAATGACAAATAAACGAGTGGGATTAAGTATTGAATAATAATTAATTATTGTTGCTCCAGTCGAGTTGATCTAGTGTATTTATGTAACTGCACACATACTGTCCTGAAATGCTAATGATTAGATATAGTTTACTCTAACCAAAAAGCTTGCATAGTAAGAATTTTATTTTTTAAATCCGATTTGGAAAATAAATTATTGTCTTTGTTGTTGTACACAGTTGAGACTGAGGCAATAAAATCTGCACCGGTTCTGACATCGATGACATACTTGAGTCTTTTCTATTTTTTTCTAGAGAATTATTTTTACGTCAATAATATATTAATGTAATTACTTATATTAATTATTAATTTATATTAAGTCGATCAATCGAGGGGATAGAAAATTATGATTTGTGTGTTTTTGGCTGTCTCTCTGCACGACAACTCAGAAATGAACGTACAGCACATGTTAGACCTGAAATTTTGCCATGGAGTTTCATTTCTACATCAGGAACATCGATTTTAATAATGATGTACGTCACTCCATGAAATTTTGAATACAAACATATGAGATGTTAATATTTAAATTTTAATGAGATAATGAAATCTAATTTATTTATACACCTACGCCATGAGTACACTGACTACATATGAGTTTGATATGATTGTCACGAACAATTACTCATACACTTACAAATTTGTAAAGCTATGCTATATTTCAAGACTAGGAGACATAAGTGATCCTACGAAACACTACCCAGCTAGTTAAAAAATTTTTCTTTATATATTTATAAAGATATTTTTATGCAAAACACTATAGTAATTGTGTGTCTTTTAGAATTAGCTGTTTTTATAACAGCAAAAGAAAAATGTTTCGTTTGTTGGTGTAGCAATACAAGCAATGTGTTTTTGTTATTGAAATAATATGAATATTAGCCGCATGAAACTGCAATATGTATTTTAAATAGGTATTAAATTTATTTGGAAAATTATGGCTTCATGTACGAAAGTGTTACTCTACAGTAGTTTAATGTTAAAAAAATATAAAAAAAAACTGGTTACATTTGTACTTAACACATACGTAACAGCAATTAAATAACCAAGTTTTTAATTAAACTACTGATGCCTTATGTACTAAATATACTCTCTTTTTTTTAAATTATGTCAATTTTAATTGATGTGGGTGAAATCACTGAAATACCAGAGTATACATGTTACTATTGTATTGAGGTTAATTTATTGATGGTCCATATGTAATATATACAACATTTAAAATTGTATACGATAAAAACATTTAAACTACCACTTTACTTTCTTTGGATACTGAATGGCCCATGTATAGGACAAAAGTTAGATAAGGTAAACTAAAGTTTAAGAGCTGTGAGTAGTTTAAAATTTTACTTTTATATCTTGCTACAATTAAACAATTTTAAAATAATTAAACATTTTAAATCCGAATAATATTGTTTCCTCTTTAAAGTGAAAACTATGTAGCCAGTTTATTACTTTTACAAAACGAGAACTGCCTGAATATATTAGTATCAAAACATAACAAACACAAAAACATAGGATTGAGTCAAATTTGAGGTTGCATTTCATTACAATCGCCATTAAAATGTGAGAATAAATTTATGATTTAACAACTGATAAATAAAAAATGACTAACTTCAAAAGACTTTATAGGCAGAATTTAAAACTATCATTTTTAAATATCAAATTGTAAATTAAGTTAGAAAGGTTTGTACCATTTCAAACTTATACTATTGTAAGTTGTTCAATAAGTAAGCTGTGTTTCCATGTATTTCTACCAAAACCACTTGTGGCCCTCAGCTCGTATAGCCAGCCGGGACTGGCCATTTGTGCAACTGCTGGCCACTACAGTTACTGATATATTGGCCGATATCTCAACCACTTCTCCTTCAAACGTAAGAGCTATTTTATTATTATTACTTGAGTTACAAAATTGGGTTTGCTTTTCAAACATGAAATAATATTCTTTGGGCTAAAATATCACATAGGAAAAAAGTATCTTTGTGTGTTTTAATTTAGTGCGCATTCAATGTACTTCTTAGGTGCAGTTTTAAAAACTATTTATAATGTTACATGTCAAATAATGTTAATGGATTGTCTTATATACAATAATATCTATAAATATATGATAAATATAATTTTAGATTAGATATGTGAATTTACAGAGTGTTACTGTCTATTATGAAATACCCTTCTGTTACATTGAAATCTCAATAACTCATGGACCGATTTTAAAGGTAGTAAAGTCCATGAAATGATTTCGATTCATAGACTCTTGAAAATTTCAGTTAATATTCCTGTTATTTGAAAAAAAAAACTAAAATTTAGCATTTTCTTTTAAATTAAGAGCCGAGATCCATCTCCACTGTATAAGTACGCAGCCTTGTTTTTCTTGAAATCGACAGAAAGATTGTTTCTAAGAAAAAAGATTAACAACATTCAGCCCTGATATAGTTAAAAGAAAAAATGTGATTTTTCCCTCACTATACTTCTTTTAGGTTCATACACCTAAGCCCGACACTTAGATATGGTAGTTATATCACCGTCAGATAAGTGTATAAAGAGACTAATCACCACTCTAACTGTTTCTAAACACATAAAAATCCACTATACTTTAATTTTTTCTTATATATTTATTAGCTGTTACTTATACTAATCGATGCACAACAAATGTCTTCATTTCTTTCCTTGATTACTTTCCTTTTTTTTGAGAAAATGCTTTTTAAACCAATTTTAAATTAGATAACTAACCCTTTTATCTTAAAACGACTTCGTTGATCGTAGACAAAAGTCATTAAAACTAGAAAATCTTCAGTTCTTTTTTAGCTTTAGAATCTGTTATTTGTCTAGCTGTATTCTGTTTAAAATAATTTTAAATTTTTAAACCATAATTTTAAATATTATTTGAATAAATCTATCAAGCTCTACCACATAACCACCCATAAAGACATTTAAAAAAATATAACACTTATTGTATACATTTTTTTCTTCCTTTAACCTGCTTCAATTGATGCTAAGTCATAATACATTGAACTGTATCAGTACTTAGCATGTGTTTGGTGTTACATCAGCTTCAAAGTCCTAGCTTTTACAATATTGTTATAATTTGTATTGCATTGGCCAAAAATATGTAATCCTTAAAATGAATTGATAAGATTTTGTTCTTTTGACATTTTATGTGTATTTAATGCTACAAGCCTGTATCCATCACGTGAAAATCTTTTTTATTTAATGGGAAAGTTCAATACTTTTAATCACTTCCTTTAATCTAACTGTATAATGTACAAATACTTACTCCTTACCCGGTAGTTATAAATTCAAGTGCATTTTGATTTGAATTAAAAATGCCACAAACATGAAAAATTATACGAAAAACCTAGAACGTTCAAAATAAAACAATCTGCGTTGAACGTAACAGACCCACATAGTGTATTTTCCCGTTCTGCCGTCTGGTTGACGTCACCTCGCCGTTACCCCTTGCACATACGCACGCATGTCTCTTTACATAATGGGGTAAAACGTATCGATCTCGAACTGTGAAACTTTCAGTGAACAGATCTTTACAGAAACAATTACACTATTATTTAGAGGTACAGCTTCAAGGGGAAGTCAATGCCTGGCAAAATATTTTAAATGAAAATAAATAATAATTATAGTATAGAAATTTTATTAAGCATTACTTCTTATTTTTTTCTTGGGTTATTTTAGTCTCTTTTGTAATTATTATAAATTATTCAAAATCAAATAAACCAAAAAGAGTTCGTTTTGTTGGTAAAAATTCTCTTTTCAACGATGTATTTAAAAAGTGTAAATAAACTACACTACTTTGATCGGAAATCTGCAGGAAATAAATATGAGTGAAAATTCTTCATAAATACGTTGTACACATATATCTCAATAAATGCGTACTTGCATAATGTCCCTCGTATGAAAAGCATTTGTAACTGTCAGTTCTACAGAAAGTCTTATTTTACTGTATGTTACTACTTTTAAATCAAGGGCTTAAAATCCAGCGATTTGATTGTTAGCTATTTATGGAGGATCAATCAAAAATGTTAATTGTTTTTGAAGTGTCTCTAAAATCTATAAAAAGGTGACGATAGTAGCCAATATATATAGTTGTAAAAGTAAATATATTTTTGAATATAATTTAAAAGTTGTATGTATGTCGTGTGCGATTAAAATTATACACTTCTATGTAACTCTGACCATGACTTCTTTCATGATATTTAAAATGCTCCGAGTTGAAATATACCGTTTTTATACTGGTTTTAAAACTATTATGTAAATTAAAAGAAATTTTAATGTTACAAACTCACAACAAGACATAGTAGTTAAAGCGGTTCTTATAGCTCCCTAATAAGAGAGTATTTTGGCAGCCTTGGAAATTAGTTCAGTTCTTGATCCTCAGTTACCTGTTAATTTTCTTGGCAGTCACACTCTTCTTCAGTGGTTACCAGAAGACCTTAATAGACCATAACTAACTATTATTCAAATTTATTAGTCTTAAAATTGTATAAACGATTAAATTTATACTTAAACGCGTACATCATACAAAATGAACATGTTAATGTATTTTTATTTGACTAAAACCGTATACGTCTACTGTCATATTGATAATTAATTTAGAATTATTTCAATTTCAATTGAAATATAAAAACCATATTCCAAATTCATTACGTATATTTCTATAAGTGGTAAATGCAGGCCTAATCTATTTATAAAGATAATCGAATGTTACATCAATACATAAATAATACAAGAGTTGCCTGATTAATAATTAGTACCAATATTATTATTCAGGGCCATACCTACTATTCTGAATTTAACCTAGAACAATTCACGTTTCACTTTGATAGTTTAACATGAATTTTTTATCAATGTTCAATATACTAATTACGTTTTAATAAACATTAACACATAATATAATGAATGAACATATAAACTTTTTAATAACTACTTGAATTTTTGTTTTAGAAATATAAAAAAATTGCAATCCAAAAGGTAAATTAAAAACAATATATTTTTAACATGATTTGAAATGCTAGGTGAGGAAATTTTGGGCGGCAGTTCTAAAATGTAAGTAAACTATCCCGGTGTATCGTGAGGAGTACTCCCGTTGTTACCTCTGAGTATATTTAACTCATGGTACATATAAAATAAGGTGTCTTTTGTAATATCATTATGAGACATTCTCTTAATATGAGTGTCATATTATTAATATTGATCCATTGCCTCATAAAAATCACTTTTGTAAAGTATTCATAAAAGTTATTAACACGTATTCCCCATACCTAAACACGGATATTTAATACGAATATATATATATATATAATATATATATATATATATATATATATATATATATCTAAAACATATTTTTTCGTTATCCATTAACATTTTACATACAGGTATATACTTAAATGATTTATATCATATAGTGAATTAGTATCTAAACATGGTATATCGCAAGAAAGATTCTCATCGCTAGATCTTCCATCAGATCAACAACTTTCTTGTTCATGTAAGATGAACAATTCCGGGGGGAACCAATATTCTCGTGTGCACCGAACTCGTGGTTCTTTTAAAGCTCTGTGTTGTGTGTCATTCCATGTAGTTTCCTTGACACGTTCGCTTTAATGATTTTGATTGAGAGTTTAAATACTATACAGCTATTCTTGAATTTTTGAAAAATTATTATGTCAACTTGAGACGCTAGTCAATAATTATACCGATTGATAATTCAGTTCTCTGAAACTGTGAAATACATTTTAATTATTTGACGATTTTTGAATAGCAGGCAGGGTACAAATAAAAGTATCATATTGTAAATATAAAAGCGTATATTATATAGAAGCTACATTGCCTTAATATTTTAATTTGTAATATATGGTATATTAGATGTATAAAATATATACATAGACAAGCATATACATAAAAATAACCATGATATGGAAATAGAATTCTTTTGTGACTAAAATATTTGCAGAATGTAAAGTATACAGTGTAAACTATAATCTTTTTGTCTTAATAATGATTTAACGTAGCTGGAGTTTTGGAACTAGTTAGCTTGTAACCTTAAATATCCTTAAATTAGACAAAGTATTTGTTTTTACATCCGACATTCAGTGGAATTTTCTAATGGAATTAGTTCACGACCACATTTCAATAAAAACGGTTCAGCCAACAAATCAAACGCTTATAGCGATCGTCAAAATCCTTTAAGTTTAAAGAAACAATTTTGTTTACAATATTTAACCACAAACCTGGGAAGTAATTTTTAATACAGAGCTTTCATAAGTTCAAACGTAGTGAAAGTTAGGATATTTCTAATTTGGGAAATACTATATGTCATTATCTCCACCATAAATCCTAGTAAATGCACTTTCGGAACTATTGAACATATTAAACTGACATGAACTGCAGGAATTCCTCTATGCATCCAGTCATATGATGTCAACAGTGTTATAGCCAAGGTTGAACGAGATATAATGATCCATCGGAAATTTACATACTTAGCTATTTCATCGCTGCATAGTATTTAATTTACGTTTAGTGCGAAAATAATGAACTGCCACACTAGATTGGTGGTATGAAAATCAAATACTGATTTTGTTAAACAAAATTTCTCCTAATTAAATGAAGTAAATCCGATATGACGATAAATTCTTCCATTATATTTAGAAATCCATGGTACTCATATACTAAACCAGAGTAAATTAACAAATAATACCTTTTTCACACATATACAATTTACATCAACGTAATACATTTGGACACGGGAGACAGAGACAAGCCTTCTATTTATTTTCCTGAGTAACTTGCCTATGATGCATATATTAGTTCCAGCCAATCAGGGAACGTGATACATTGCACAGTTATTGCCCACGCTGTGACCCTAAAGTTGGGTAAGACATCAAGTGACTTTCAATGATGTTAGTCTGCTGCATTCTGAAAAATGTTTACATGTCTATCCTGGGTATGGATTTTACTCATCGAGTGTTTACTAAAAATTTCCTCTGGAAGGGTTTTAAAATGGTTTTAATCTTGATGTTCCTCATCTTACCCTGGCCCAAAAACAACTCTCACACTAATCTCCTTCGACGTTTCTTAGAAAGTTAATAATACCAATAGGTAAAAATTCATTCAACTACAAAACGCTTAAGATATTTGGGAAAGAAAGTGTTTTAGTATTGAGAATCCAACTTTGGTCGGATTGTGGTCAACAATGGTCTCGATCATGTGCTTGTAAAATCATGTTGATTATTCTTGAGGGCCGTTAATGATTGCCATCGTGTTGGAAGGATATAATCGTAATGATACAAATGCGCACTTATAGTATCATCCGGAGTTTGCGTGTGTGAAAAGGTATTTTCTTTTAAATGAGTTCGAGATATGTAGATAAGAACCTATTTCATCTCGATATACATTTGAATATAGAGAAAAAGGAATTACAAATATTAACTCCACAGAGCGGAAACAAACAGAATATCACCAAATCCTGTGTTTCAGGAACCCCACCTGAAGCCGCCCACTCCGATTGGCAGATGGTAATAATAATAATAATAATAAATTATTTATTGCGTAGAACATAAAGAACATGTTATAGGCAATCGTCACGTATAATCGAAGCTAAATTTTCCATTCGTTCTACCATCGAAGTCCCTTCCCATACATACAATTTTTGCGTTCACTCTCTCTCACTCATTCGAATTGATCCACCACTTCCCCGGACAGTTCAGCAATTGAGAGGTCCTCCCAATTGTGTGCCATAAACTCGTCTATACTGTAAACGCATGTGTAATCAATGGTTGTTTTAGACGAGCTTTGAATGCCCTTCAGCATGGGGACGCATTTAATCGAGTTCTGGCAAGTTGTTGACAATTCGAACTCCTGCCTGAGAAAGGCCAAACGCTCGTGAGCTACCGTCCTGTGTCTTCAGTTCGGTAGTCCACACAAAAAAAATAAAAAAAAAAAAAAAGACAAACAACAAAAAAAAAACAAAAAAAAAAAAAAAAAAAAACACAAAAAACAAAAACAAAAAAAAAAAAAACAAAAACCACAAAACAAAAAAAAAAAAAAAAACATAAAAAAAAAAAAACAAAATAAACAACAAAACACAAAAAAAAAAAAAAAAAAAAAAAAAACAGACAAAAAAAGATCAAAAAAAAACCCAAACAAAAATCAAAAAACCAAATAAAAAAAAAAAACCAATAGAAAACCAAGCAGTCAAAAAAACAAAAAAAAAAAAATCGAAAACAAAAAAAAAAACGAAACAAAAACAAAATCAAACAACAACACACAAAACACAAAAGCCAAACCAAAAAAAACAAACAACAAAAACAACAAAAAAGTCACAAAAATAAAAACAAAAAAAACGAAAGACAAAAACAAAAAAAAAAACAACAAACAACACCCAAAAAATAAAAAACAACACAACAAACAAAAAAAAAAAAACAAAAAATAAAATACACCAAAAAAAAAACAAACCAAAAAAAAAACAAAAACCAACAATCAAAAAAAAACCAAAAACAAAACAAAATCAACCCAAACAAAACAACAACCACAAAAAAAAACAAACCAAAAAAAAAAAAAAAAAAAAACAAAAACAAAAAAATCAACAAACACAAAACAAAAAAAAAAAAAAAAAAAAGGCAAAAAATGTGCGTCCCACGCCTTATAAAAACATACAATAAAAAATACAAGTTAAAATCAGTAAAACCCCCCCACAATCCCCCCCCCACCCGCCACGAAACCCCCCCCCCACCACCACAACGTCCCCCCTCCCCCCACAACCCCAACAAACCCCCGCCCCCCCCACCCCCCCACCCCAACCCCCCCCCCACCCACCTATCCACCCACAAACCACCACCCCCACCACCACTAACCCACAACCCCCACACTCCCCTCCCCCCCTCCCACCCGAACTCGCTGTACCCCACCACCCCACACCAACCACCCACCCCACCTACCACACCCCCCACCCACAGACCCCCCACCCCTCCCACACCACCCAACCCCCCACACCCCCCACCCACACACCGCCACCGCCCTCCCCCCCCCCACCTCCAACCCCCCCCCACCAAACCCATCCCCCCCACCCCCCCACCACCACCCCGCACCCCAACACCACCCCACCAATCCCTGCCTCTCAGTAGCATAAGCTTACCTCAAGAGTATCGCATTTGGATTTGAAAAAAGACACTTATAAATCCAAGACGTAGAGGCCAGGATAAAGACAAACAATTTTAGATTTTTGAAAGCAGCCTGCACGACACTCTCCAATTGCTTATTTCCATTGTTCGCACAGCTTTTTTTGAAGGATGAAAATTCAGGTAGAAAAATTTGTCCGGTTGCGTGACGCTCCCCACAATGCCAAACCGTAAGAACAGGTGTGGGTAGATCAGTCCTAATATGCCGTCATCAGTACCTGCTTGGGCATATCGGTCAGTTTCCTCAAGACAATAAATGCCTGATGATAAATTTGAAACAAACTAGTACTACATTACAATCCCAAGTACAAACCTCGATCTAGTTGTTATTTCCCCAAGGAATTTCATTGAGTACACTTCAGTGAATTCAGATTCGTACTAACAGTGATGTAGGACTATAATCTGAATCTGTTTTGTCGCAAACTAAATTGAATGAATATTGATTGTCAAGGATTTGTTTTGAAGATGAGCTCATTGAAATGTTGAACTGCACTGTGAGTCTCAATGAACTAATTTTTTATCAAGTTCTTCTTGTGATTTTGAGTTGAGATAGAGAGTCATGTCACATGCTACTGACGAGTCGCCTTGTTGAACCGATGAACCAACATCATTACGTAGAAATGTAAAGGGCTAAGTTATGGACCCTTAGGAACACCATAGCTCAGACCCTCCTCTCCCGATTTACCGGCCTGGAAATTGCCTAAAAAATTGTGTTCGATCAATGAGATACATTTGAGCCACTTGAGCGACACTCCTCGCACTCCCGAAATACTCCAGTTTGCTCATGAGGATTTGATGTCGACCAACATCAAAAACGCTTTGATAAAGTCAAGGAAAATACTCAAAGTATCTCCTCGTCCTTCACTTCCCCACTACTATCGCATCGACTAGACGCACGACTGCTCTACCTTCGATCTAACACTTCGGGATCTGAACCTGGTTTACAGACAGCAGATGGTGTTTGTCCAGAAATTCACACAACGGAAAGAAAGATCTTCTCAAAAGATTTTTTTTTTATTTTTGCTGAATACCCGGCAATATCGATATGGGGCGGTAATTTTGAGTTGAAAGAGGTCACCCTTTCTTAAACAATGGAGTGACTTTAGGCGAATTTGAGAGAGGAAGGAAACGCTCCCGAGTGAAAAGTGAGGTTGATAAAGGTGTTCGAGCGGCCCAATAAAATGCTTAGAGCATTGCTTTAGGACCACGTTGAACATAATTTGAGTCAATAGACGGTTTTGATGGAAGCCTCGTATCACTCTAGCAAAGTCCTCCCTGATACCGTGACCAAGAGCCAATGAAGCTATTGACACGGACATGACAGGTGAACCGCTGGCAATATGGAGGAGACGATGTCTAGCTCAGCTCCAACCGAGGAAAATTATTTATTGAAACTCCTCCAGCTACCCTCTAAAAGGATCATTGGATGAGTTAATCTTTGATCTGTAGTTCAATCGTTTATCAACTCAATAAATTGTTTATTGTTGATGAAAGGCCCATGCAGTTTTTGATACGTTTCCCGACGTGAGCCACGCTTTGTTTTACATCATAGGCTTTTCGCAGCTTGATGTATTTTCTAATAAATTTGTTTTACTATTGAAAAAATCTTTTTTAAACTTTCGTTAACTTGTGCTTGTGTATTTTTCCGAAAAAATAAAAATTTTTCTCCTAGAAAACCAGATACCTTTGTAATCCATGTGGCACTTTCGTTTCTTAGTCTTGTTATGGTTTTATTTAGAGGACAGCTCACGTCTTGATGAAAATTGAATGTTTTGTTCGAATTTTTGAAATTGCAACCAAAGGATCCTATAATTCAGAAGTTCCAACATTTGTCTTTTGCCACTGAAAGTTGAGCAATGCTATGATTGTGGCCTTGTAATCTCTGAAATGTTTTCCCGTCCTCTAGATGGGACCACGCGCTTGGTGCCGGTCGTGACCATTGATGATGGCCTGTTTGGCCATAGGGTCTGGGAATGGCTTGTTGTCGTACCACCAAGACCTCAACGTCTGTCAAATCTGTGATTACGTAGTCAATCGCTGGTCGCTGAGGTTGTGCCGTCACTCTTGTTAGCAGATTAACCGACCAGTTCAGGCCAAACGACCCCAGCAAGTCAGCTAATCACCTGGTCATGGGACTAATCGACATCTAAGACTCCAATGTTGAAGTCTTCCATGACTATGAAACCGCGAAGTTTTTAATTGCAAGTCAGTCAAGAATTTGATAGAATTTGAAAAAAACAATTACTCGTTTTCCGGTGGGAACCTTATATAGACAATCACATCAATATGAGAGGGTTTGGTTTTTGAGTTTTCACCTAAGTCACAGTGTTTAGTCTGTAGTTTGAAAAGAGTGAGAAGGAGTAAAGGAGAGCTCATTTTATCAGAAATTGCTACCCCTCCTCCTTTGAAGGAGTTGCGCAGTAAAAATTTGATAATTGGTAATTTGGAATTTTAAAGTGTTCGAAACGACCCCAGGTGATACACGACTGTGATAACTAGACTGTGGTAGCGGTAGTGATAACTTTACCAGTGGAATTTATTGAGCACTTACATTAGTTTTTTGTTTTCAGTATTACAATGTTGAATACATCACTTTATGTTAATAAACTGGTTTGAACATTTCTTCCATACTTCCAGCTTACCTAGCTCCTAGCATAATTGAGGAATTGCCCATTAGTTAAATCTCACAATCATGGTCCAGAAACGTGATAAATTAAGTTTTTCATTTAAAATACAAAGATTAATTCCAATGACTGACATTTATAAAAATAGTTCCATAAGGATATTATTGACCTTTTGATAGTTTTAGATCACAGAATTAAAGTTTCAAACGGACATATACAACTTTTTCATAAACTAAAAAAATGGGTTTTATTGGAAGTTTTCAGCAGAATCAGGAAAGGAATTATAAAAATGATATGAAGGACTTAAATCACGATTGATCTCTTTCATGTGCACACTAATGGAACCGCAGCTCAGCTGGTACCGTACCGTCCATTTGGCTCAGCAGTGGAGCGTGGAATGGACAGATATAGTCAGAACATATAGAGCAGGGGTGTCCTACATACGGAGGCTCGAGGGCCAAAAATGAAACCTTGAAAACTTGATATAGTAATACTTTAAATTTAAAAAAGCAAACCCCTATCCCTAACTTATACGTCTTTCTCTTACAAGTTTTAACTATCTAGTTGTTGTAAATACTTTTATATGTTTTTAAATTTATATCGATGATGAGAAATTTTTTGTTTCTTACAATCGAAAAGGATTATAAATTTATAAATTGTTTTTTTTTATTTTCGATGGATTACAAATATTTCAAATGCCCTAACCTATACCACGTATGTATTATTTTAAAGTTCCCTTACACATTTCAAAACCCCTGTTTACTATATTTGAAACCATTGTTGAAGCGTGTTCGTATTCTTATCTTGTAAACATCTTTGGCTTTAAATCCCAGTAATTACAAGTATAACTTTTCGAAGATCTACTGACAACGTAGCTATGAGATGAAAGTTTTTGAAATGGAGATAAACCTAACTTTTTTAAATGTTCCAGCGATCTTTTACCATTTCATTAATATGTCAAAAGTGTTATAGAATTAACTAAAGTATGGTCGTTGACGAATAATCTATACATCGAAGGAATTTCCTTAATAATACATATATTTTTACAAAACAGATACATAATTTCTTCAGTTATAAATTACTGATTGAAAGGAAACCCAACAAACTAAAAACACAACGGCAGCACGTCAGCTAGTGACAGCGTGTCTAACAGATATCGACTTGATGTAGGATAAAACACTTCTGCACAGCATGCACTTGGTTTTAGTAGCATAGTAATTTTTATTATATTCTGCTTGCACTTTACTTCAGACATAAACTAAAACATTGATTATATACATGTTTTTTATTTCTGTGTAATAAATAAACCAAAAATTTTAGTTTCTCATCAGCAGGCAATGCGTATTTAAGATGAAACTGTAATATGTATATTTGTATATTTGAAGAAAATACCAATCAATTTACATTTAGAGGTTTGCAGAAAGCGGAAGGTCTACAGTGGAACTAAGTATAATATACAGTTGTTTGGCTAATAGGCCGGGGTAGTGAGGGGAAACTAAGGGGATTCAGGGACAAGAGCTCGCAGATCGCATTGTGATAACGCTGAACCTAATCGACTGAACTCATTGCGGTATTGGATTCTCAACTCAGGCGCTTTTGCGCTCACTAGTTTCATGACAATTTAATAAATAAAAAATGCATTCTGAGTAAAGGTTTTCTTTCGAATTGCTTAAACATGATTGTTGACAACAGAATTTATGAAACGTTTACCATCACTTTAAAAATACGCTTGCAAAAGCCAGAAGCAATAAAGAACATATACCACTCAACTGTGACATGTTTGGTGCTCCCGGCTTGTATAAGCGTATCTTTAAAGTAGTCGTGTTCACTGACGCGTTGAAGGATTTTGTTTATAAAAGTACCGTTGGAATGTTTAAGAAAATTAAAAAAATAGTTATTATCTTGTAAAATTTGTATAACATATTTAAAACAGCTGATGCCATCAAAAGACAAAATGTTTTATACACTCAGCTTGTGCAAGTGTACCTGTAAAGTTGCCCTGCTGATGAATTGGCGGATTTCATTGAAACAAGTACCGTTGGAATTGTAATAAACTTTTCAAATAATTAGCGTCCAGTAAATGTTTTATAACTGTACTGGTTCCTTCGTTATTTGTCTTTAAAAATGTTAAACAGACAATAGTTTGTTAATATTAAAGAAAATAATTCAATGATTATTTTCAATTTGACAAGTATCTATATAGTCCGATTTGCCATATTTGGTTTCTTTACCCTTACTAATTTTAATGATAATAGTTTTTAGATACAAAACAAAATGAAAGCTGGTTGCAAAACGAAACAATTATTGACCTATATTTATATGACACTTTTTGTCTGCAACATATATATTGAAAGAAATTGAAAATAGTACAAATATAATTAATAAAATACATAAATATACTGTCATAAGGCAATGATTTTGCACAAAAGGTGATTACATTCACAAGTTCTTTCAATTTCTAATATATTTTTACTCTAGTGCAACTTTAGAGAACAGTTTGAGAAATAAGTGTGATATTTTTTATATCACCAATGAATAAACATTACATTTTTAATTTAATTTGAACAGAACCTAAATTTCTTGATAAAGTATCTAAGCTTTTGAAGCTGTGCCTTAAAAATACATAAAATTATTACAACGATAGATAAGGATAAAATCATTTAGTTTATATATTGACATGCAATGGTTAAACAGCAATTTTGTAATTAAAACATGTGAAAAATCATTGAAAGGAATATTTTTTTTATGTGCTTTTAAAACTCATATCCATAGACAGTTTTTAACTTATTATATTAGATTTACAAAAATTTGACATTTATTTATAAACTGTTTGAAGACAACCAATTAAAACATTTCTTATTTTGGAAGGTAAGAATTCTTAATCTTAACTTCACTTAATAAAAGTTTTCATATGTTAGTTTTGTTATTTAAACACATATGTGAAAGAAACGGCCAAATACAAAATAATTGAATCGTAAAAAGTGAGGGCTCTGTGATGTAATGGTAGCACATTCACCCGGCAAGTGAATCCGCGGAATCCGTGGGCGGCGGGTTCGAATCCCGGCGGAGCAAGTACTTTTTGTGATTCTATGTTTATTGAAATTATATATATATATATATATATATATATATATATATATATATATATATATATATATATAATATATAATTAATAATAATATATATATATATATATATATATATATATATATATATATGACGCAGATTAAGGAAATTGCTAAATAACTTATTTAACGTTATTACTTGACTTTTTATACTGTGAAGCATGACATGAGGAGCTCATTATTTCTACCCGGAGTTGCTCATTAAGGGAAGATTATTTTGTCTCCTGCCGGGGTCATGGTCGGCTTTATTTGAGACAAAACTGCCGCAAACTTAAACACTGCTTTATCTTTCACATTTTACGTGAAGATCCTCAAACTTTAGTTTTAACGTCTTCATTTACGAAAGTGTATGTTTGTCGTCTATAATATATAGACTAAACCGAGTATAAATAAGGAATTTCACAAACACGTTACAACTAAGTATGAATTTCAGTTTACTGAATATATTTTTGTCCATCAAAAGACTCAAAAAGTAAATAAAATAAATTTTGAATTGTCTTTTTCTATTGAAAAACAGTAAATTATATTTTCAAAACAAGGAAAACAAACAATCCGACAGTGTGTGGCTCCAATAATTCCGACCTATGACGCAAATTAAATTAAACCTAATAAAAAACACTTTCATGAAAAGGTCTCCCATGCCAATATATAAAACCTCAACATTGGAATCGGATATATAATTCGCCCATACCAGATGTGCTCATACGCGTGAAAAAACGACTAAATTGCATGCGAAACTGCGGGTAACTATTATTTAATTTATAAGTAAGAGCTAACATTTTCTTAGAAGTGTACAAAAGTAAAAATAAAGAAAATCTAGTTTAATTTGGTTGGTAACACACACTCAATATCAAGTTAATAGCTTTTAAAATTGGAAATACCTCTTTAAACATTTGTTTTGTAAGTTGACAATGAATTCAAATTCAAATTCAAATTTGTAAAGCATGTTTTCATATTAATCTTAACACATTAAAAAACTTTAATATCGATTCAATATTTCAAGGAATAATGTATACGTATAGTACTTTCAGGCAGCAGCTGCTTCCATTTCCTGGCTCAACGAGGAAAATTCCGAACTGAACATCGGCAATTTAAAATGGTATCTTCGTAACATCTTAGTAAGATTTCGATTAAGAGACAAAATTGCTTTCTATGCAGTAATATCGGCTTCCGGAAGTCATTTAGGCCTTCTCGAGAACGACCCAAATCATCCATATAAATATAAAACTTTACTATTATTTTATTCAATTTATTTGATTTATTATGTACCAATTTTTCGTTGCACCAATGGAACCACTGTATATATTGCAAACAATGATTATTTAATATCATATAAAACTATCAGGATATTAAACTATCAGGATACAATATATACACAAGTTTGATAGCAGCATACGAGTAGTTATTCATCTTCAGTAATGATTAGTTATACATCACGGTGCATCTTTGTTACTATGTTTACAACATTTATACATAATTAACTTTGCCACAATTATTGATGTATGCCGCATCCATTCCAGTTTTTATACCCATTAAGACGAACAATTTTTCTTTATATATGGTACTTAGAGTTTTATTAATTAGGTACAACCCCTGTTATGCTTATATTTTGTATGGATTAGTTTCGTTGTGGGAGTCATCATCGTTCCCCTTTCTTGGTAAGCCCTGCTATATTTTTGGTTTGATAAGGTTTTAACTGACCATCACTTTACTTTTAGGGAAAAACGGTTTCAAAGTTTTAACTTCATTTATTTCTACTATTATCAGGAATTTATTTTTCATTTTCTGCACACGAACTAGTGATGTATATTACTTTAAGGAAATATGTTGTTTTTATTTATTTTTTCGCATATTAGTTACTAAAATAGGTGAAATGCAGTTAGAACCTTGTAACTTTCCCAACGCTTATTTCTGAAACTGACAAGTGTCTAAGTGCAACTTGAACCCCTGTCAAACCAAATATTTGGCTAACTTTTAAGAAAATTATAACTTTCAATTCCTCTTTTTATGTAGATAAAATTGAAAACGTTACAAATTAAGTATTGGCCTAAAAACATTTTTCTTAAAACTCTTTCTTACTCTGAAACTTACCGCAGTTTTCACTAGAGCTCATTTGTACACTGTTAACTTTGATTCAGGTAAAAAATATGACACTTTTTATAAAGTATCTTATTTATTTAGAAATAAAAACAAATTAAAGTAAATTAGGTACAACAATTTATTAAAAGAATACAAAATTTGTTTGGAAAAAAGTACAAAAATAATTTTAACATAGGCTAAAATAGCATTATATAATTAAAATAACTTTCTGCATTTTGCTAGCATACCCATGTAGTTTATTAAATCTTTAAAAACAACTTTAAAGTATTCCCTATCCTGCAGTGGCATTAGAGGCAGCATGGATTTGATGTCTTTTTTCTTCAAATCGCTGATTTCACCTTTCTTTTTGTTAACTTTAGTTTCAAGTTATACACAGTTTGAAGTTGACTTGTTTCTTTTCCTTTTGTATTACAATTCCTTTTAGGAGTTAATTCCTTGCTCTTCAGGTTCCCTAAGTTCATAGGCTCAAAAGGAAGGTGGGATGTCTTGAAACTCAATATCATGATAAGTATGAGTAAATTTCAAAGTAGCCACTTTTGTGAACGGCACACTTTTCTAGTTCATTAACTTTGAAATTCCTGAAAAGTCTTTAAAATCTGATTCTTTCATCTTGATTATTCGGAATGGTTTTTTGACATTAGCTTGCTTCAATAATCTAATTAAAATGACTGGAGAGTAGAATTCTGATTTTTGCATTGCTTTTCCTATCAAAATCATGAGCATTGTCAACAAGCTGAACGCATGAATGCCCCGGGACAGAGAATTTCATAGTAATGTAATTTATCTCCTCATGTTCCTTAAGAAAGTCCATCATGGCATAGGACATGATCGAGTTTCTGTTTTGTGGTGTACATGAATCCGACCATGATTTTTCACAGCCTTTGGCTCTAACAGCCCTACCTCTCCGACTGATGTAAGACTCGCCCGATTGGTGTTTTCTGTTTTCTGACATTTCACTTCCATATTTTTGGGTCTGCGACAACCTTCTTTGGTTTTTTCTTAGGTGTGTAAAGCGTCAAAAAACTGTTACTTGCAGGTAGGGTCACATCACTGAAAAAAAAAAAAAAAAATGGTTAACACAAAAGAATAGGCCTAATTTTATAGAAAACACATGGATAATTTGTCATATGTGGAATTGATGTTCCATAAAAATTTAGGTCTGTTTAAATTTAAAAGAGCACTCCTGAATTTTTTACTAGTAATGAATAAATTACCTATCAAAAAACTTGCAGCCCCAATAAAAATTAGTATCAAACTTACTAAAAAATACATTCAGTCAAATATTGCATTCAGTATTCAAAATAATTTTGTTACCTTGGTATTGCAATTTCAGTAGGAATTAGAGCTTCTGAAAACTGGATTTCTGCCCTCCTATTCATATAAAACTTCCATTTGTAAATTTGACTCATCTGTGAATTTTTTTGTAGGAGGATTATTAAAACAAAGTTTTTTCTCGCATCGCATGTTTGAAGACATCTTTTTATCTTGGCTGAAAATAAAATCACTAATCAGAATAGCGTATTTTATAGCTAATGTTTTGGAGCTATGTTGACAAAAGAAGAAATGATCTACAAACGAATCGAATAATTAAATGTAGGCATAAGCTATTACAATCAGTGATTAAATGATATTTAAATTTTAACCCGTATTTATAATCATAAAAATAAGTTGTTCTGTATGATAGCCTACTTTATCTATCCAATATCATAAATCCAATGAAATTATGAGCCCAGGCCTATTATCTTTTGACAATGATTACAGCTTTTTTAAATATGTTTTTACATTGGCCAGAAAAATAGAAAAACAAATTTTACCCTATATTTATCATTATTAATAGGTCAAAAGTATAAAACACAATCTTACCTGCGTGTGGATAAAAATGAGAACCCCTCATCTGAGTCCTCTGATGTTGTTGGAGGTACATAGTCATCCTCTGAGTTTTCATCAAATAGATCACTTATACTGCTTGTATCAGACATATCATCATTCATTTTAAGTACTAACATACTGAAATAAGTCTCTTAATATCAATAATTAGCTGACAAATGTTTAGACTAATGAGTTAAAACTACTACAAACATAAACTCTTATTACCACACAACAACATAACCTTAATAATCATCCTCTTCCTAGTATGAACAGCTGTGATGCAACAAAAATTATTTACTTGGAACCTTGTCATACCAGCAAAAAAATTGTTTTCGTGCAGATAGAACTTTGTCACAGTCGTAAATCTGTTATAATTTGACATAGAGGAATAAAAACCGGAGTAACACATAGAGAAACATAAACTGAGTTATGTTGTGTGAAAACCTCAATTTTAGCAAAATTGTCAGTTAGAACCTTGTCAAAAAACCAAGGTAGCGATTTTGTGCGAATTGTTAGGTTTTATATTTTTGGACCTAAAAGAATAAATGCTTAGTGCAACGTGATACTTATGCACGAAACTATTAATAACTATATAGCCTAACACGTGGGTTTCCCCAGAGAACAGTGACACCTAAAATACACAGTAAGATATCCCATAGCGGGATACGGCTAAAGGACAATACGTTTGTATAGTATTATTGTTTAAGGTCAAATTATTTTTAAGCCAACTCTAAAGTTATATTATAGACATACAGATATTAAGTGAAAGGGACTTGTATCCGAAAAGGTAAATTAACAAATTAAAACATGCCAGAGAGGCCACTCGTATTTTCTTTTAATTTATCTCTCACGTATTCAAGCTACAGAGAGCTAGCGAAGAGTAAACATTTATAATCCAGTATTTGACCACAAGAGCGGTACAGGTAAACAGCACTGTTGCCTCTTCATTTTAAGTAAATTGTAGCCTCTTGCTCGTGTTACCTTCATATTTTATTTCAACTGGCATTAACCACGTAAATATTTATATTTTTAGTTCTTTTGAAATTGCTTTTTTTATTCAAAACAGTTCATTTGTTTTCTGAGCTTATAGGTAATTTTAGATTTACATATCAATCACTGAAGACAAAACATGATACTTGATCTCTGTTGTATTTGATTATTTTGATTTGGATTGGAGGTCTTGCAATACAGTCATGAAGGTTGGGCTTTAGTATAGTACAGGATGTATTAGATTTTTATATCACCTAAATATTAATAGTCGAACCATGTTCGTTTTTATTAATAAAAAGAACTTGTTACTTTCACTCTTTGAATATACCAATCTAAGACAACATATTATCCTGTCAAATTTAAATCAAACCAATTAATTCTTTATCGTCAATCAATATTTTACAAGCATTGGCATGCCTCAATGCCAATTTCTAAGGTTACAAACTATTTATACCATTAATTTAATATTACCCTGGCTTACAACATTGTCGTTGGAAAAATATACAGTTACTGACAAGAAAATAAAAGGTAAAGCTTTATTTAGTAAAAATTATTTTAAACTTTATTACGTTACTTTTATCTTAAATCTGCGATGAACTAAAAAAACGAAAAATGAATTCAAGACTGTTATTAAGTGTAGTTAACCACCCAGCAGGGATCACTTCTGGTTGGTTTATACCTTCCAGTTGAACCTACTCAAAAAAACAATGTGTCACTTAAATTCGGGCATCTTTATGGATGTTTGTTGCACTTCAATAACCGCAAATGACAAGATTCTGGGGTGCAAGGATAGTTCGATAGGTCTAGTCTACTGCGGGAGATGGCTGTTGGAGTTAGTAGGGTTTGCTCCCTAAGTATCAGAAGTTCTTGCTAGCCTCAACATGAATGTGACACCATGTGGCTGCTTTGACTGGAGCGACTGGTTCGGAGCTGGCCTCCCCTTCTTCCGGGGGCATGACTTTGAGATTAGTGCCCTAATTCTTCCTCATGGATTTCGATAGGAGACGGGTCCTACCCCCTAACCTTACCCATCCTGAATATCCTGTCACTCCGGAAGCAGCGCTAAGGTTCTTACAAGAGTAAATGACGTTTATGAATTTGTTATACACAGTAAGGAACCATTATATTTCTGTGCTCAGCAATGCTGTGTTTGCAAGCAGTACGTCTCTTGGCCTTTGGTAATGGATCGAAAGTCACATTTATTTTAAACCGTTGTTACAAGTTAGGTGTTAGGGAGCTTCATAAGACTTAAATTTTCCTTTTGTTAGCCTTACTTTATAATAAGACACTTTATAACTTTGGTTTCCTTTGTAAATCCTCAAAAACACAATTATCCTGACGAGGAATAGCAAGTTCACACTTTTATGGCAGATAAATTGAAAGTAAGGGTTGTAAATACTACTGCATGTTGATTAATGTAAGTAATATACAAGGGCAGTCACTGAGGTCTCTGTTGTTCCTGAGGAGAGCTGTCTTGTCACGATATAGCTTTTATGAATTCTCAACAGCACAGGTAAATTAATTGGCGACGAATACCAAGTTTTCGATTTTGTGGTAGCTAATATATATTCATATTTAAGAAATTATTATGCAACAATTAGCTAATGTGAGCTTTGGTTTGCCTGAGGGAGGCAGTATCTCTTTTATTGGCTTCAATCAGTCAAACCTAAATCAGTGCGAGCTAGTGATTTCCAGAAGAGGAATTTCACACGTTGTAGCTAATGGAAGTCAGGGAAATTTGACGAAATGACGTCATTTAAATGCCAGTGTGTGATGAATGCCCTGCTGAAGTATTTTAACAAATAAGTACAGTGTACCGAGCTGAAATGTGTATGGGAAAGTTTATTTAATGTGATAACTATTACTAACGTGGACAATCCTACTTACGTGCTGTTAGCGAAATGTAATATATTATCTTTATGGCATTCTTAGAGATCAGAATTTTTCCTTTAATTCCTTGTCGTATCTTTAAACCTCCGTTTTGCTGTTGGAAGTAAAAATGCTCCACGTCACACGTCACAATGTTGGTTGTCCCGTTGGCTTTATGTGTTTTGGCCTGCTCAGTAAGATGTTATAAATATCTTTCAATTTTAAGATATTTAAAATATGACAGCTTAACAGCACAATACACTAGCTCTAACTTTGTTAAAGAAACAACGTTTATAATAGTTATCACATTTCTTTATCTTTAATAATGTCACATAAGATTAAAAGAATTCATAAACCTATATATTATTATGGGTATAAAGTTGTATTTTTAATATCTTCCAGAAACTTAATTTTGTATACAAATACATTTCGTAAAGGTAATATTGTGTTCAAACAATTGATATATTGTAGTTTAATGGTTTGAAAACGGATACATACAAAAATTATACTTATTTATATAATGCTTTTTTCAAGTAAAATTGTTATAACCGTGAAATAACTTATGGGCTTTGCAAATCTGTTTACATACACACAATGATACAATGTAAAACATACTCATAATAATAATCTGCAAGGAATTTATCTTTTAACCACTACTGGAATTTATTTTAAATCCAATAAATATTTATAAACCTCTTATCACAAAAGCAGCTTCACAAAATCTGTAGTTATCATTAACACACTGAGCAGTATATATCTAGGAATAAACTACAACAATTTACTTTACAGCAAAAATCCAAATTAGATTAATGCACAGAGTGATAAGATCCAAATATGAAAAAATCTCAGCGGAGGAAAAACCAATCCAATATCGTTAATGACATCAGCATTGTTGGCGCTCTTTCGCGGTGCTTTGGAAAATGTAACTGTCTGTGATGGCAGACCGAAACAGTTTTGTGGTGATTTTTAATACCGTAAGATTTAAAATAATTTTACGTTAATGATTCATCTCTATTATTTATCTCTCTCTATTGCGACTGTTTGATTTACACTCAAACGTTAAATTCAGATAAATTTTACTTACAGCATGATATGAAAAGTTTTTTTATATCCATTTTTTAATTATAAAGAAATAAAAACACCTAAGTTCTTGATAATTATCATTTAGACTATTTCATGATTTTAGAATTATAATCTCTAAATTATGATAGAACGAAAACATAAAAATAGTTTTTCGTTATAGTGAATCACCTGTAAATCATAACTAATTATGATTATAGGCTACAAATATTTATATTAATAAAAGATATTTTACAAAACTTAAAAAAAAAACGTTGGTTGTCTGATAAACCCATTGTATTAAATTATACTAGCCCATTCGTTAAACGGAATCTCTATACAGGGTAATTCAGAACGATATAGCATTCGGATACTTCTAAGCATTGGTTCTGTGATAAAAAGAAGTATAAATTACCTTTGAGCAAAAATTCTTCAGTAACTCATACACACGGATTTCTTTATACATGGGTGTTTTAAAAAATTAAGCATTAGACGTATAAATTTTTAGTGTAGTGTACGTTTTTATAAAATTAACTAACCTAAAAAAATACCACCAATAAGCTTCCGAAATCAAATAGGAAATTGAAAAACACTTTAAATATTTTTACATTAAATTAAAAAAAAGAAATTGCAACTAACGTTTATATGAGTAGTAAATTTTTAATATTTTAAAATTAATCTAATAACATCTGGCAAAGTAATTCTTAAAAGAGTGTCTGCTTTAAAATATTAAAAATATTCACCCCAGTGAATAGTAAACTATACATCCTATTCACGATACACGATGAAATATAACATCAAGGTAAATGTATTTTGCATTGATATAACAGCCTCATATTTGTAGCATGGTCATATTATGACCCCAATCCAATATAACACTAATATACATGTCTGTTCGTACTATTAGGATGAAAAATAATTTTAACAAGGTATGAAAAATTTGACTTTATTCTGTTTACTAACTGTAATGTTACTACTAAACATAGCATAGATTTTAAAACGTTTCTACATAATTTCGTTTTTGCTGTGTTTCTGGTTTGCATGAATATAGCAAAAGTAATGCCATAAATTTGATTTGTATACTTTCAAATTTATCAATCATTCAAAAAACTACGATTAATTGATTTGTATACATAGTAGCAGTGTCACGTACTTGTGTCTACGATGATATTTCATTGTAGGTTTATTCCCGTAAAAGTAAATACGATGAAAGATATTTAACATTTTACTGACAGGCTAAACGAGTAGATCATAAGAAAAACAACCATTAGTTAGGATACCCACGTGAGCCTAATAGCCTAAACTAAAGCCATATGTAACCAGTAAACTGTCTCTTGTTACCGGCTCAGTTTGTTTATGTCGAGTACTTTACGACCGTAGCCTCTCTAAATATATTAAACTTACACCAAGAGCTTTTATTGACCTTGAAGTTAAACTGTGAACCATGAATCAACGGAAGTTAAACTGTGTATAATGAATCAATTAATTATACAACAGTCAGATATTTTGTTGTAAAAATATTTTACATGGCGATATTTTTACTTGTTTTATTAAATACTATAAAATTTAATAAGTTTACCATAATTTTACATAAACTGTGGTATTTATGTTGAACGAAAACTCAATTAATATAATAAATTTTTAAATAATGAAATGAATGGATAAAATTGTCCTGTATCAAATGAGATGCTGTATGACAATTAATAACCATTACACTAATAAAATAATTTAATATAGTTATTACACATACAATAATATTTTCATTTAGATAGTATTTTGTATTATGTGGGTGTTCTACCAATTTGTGCAATTTTTGTATTTAATGGGTTTACCGTGAATAAATAAATAAATAAACCATTTAAAAATACACTAAAGATATTTTAAACAGAATAAGTAAGTGAAGGAAGAAAACTAGAAAATTTTATTTTATCACTCCACGAGGAATTAAATTTGTAAAATCGACTAATCATAGAAACGTAAAAATTTTTAGGTTTTCTTAAAGTCTACGTAGACAGTGTTCATAATCATTTCAAACAAAACTTTTCCCATTAACATGATTCGAGAAATTTGTATTTTAGCCACTAACTACCATTTTTCATTTTTTATAAAATAAATAATATTTATAGATCTAGTAAAGCTACATATACCACATGTTGCACATATGTGTTAATAAAGAAAATGAAACTTAAAAAAGTATTAGTGCGACTTGCTTTAATGTTACAAAATTGTGCCTGTTAAAACCTTTAAAGTTAAATAAAAAATTCATTTTAGTTTTAAAAATTTTCAAACTAACAACTATTTTATAAATTTTATAACAATTCAAAAAGTACGTTTTTCAGTGAAAAACCATAAACGAGTACGACCACTTTAAAGATACGCTTACAAAAGTCCGGAATAACAATCAAGTGATACCTCTCAAAGGTGACATGTTTGTTGCTCAAGTTTTGTGCAAGACTACCTTTAAATAGTCAAGCTTGCTTATGCGTTGTCAGATTTCATTGAAAGAAGTACCGTTGGAATTGACGTATATATACATACAAAAATATAGTTAGCATTGTGTATTTATTTTTATAGTTTTTGAAAAAAACAGCTAGACCTGACAAAGTTTATGTTGCTCCTGGTTAAAAAGTAAGGTATACAGCTTATAATTATAAAATATACAAAATAGTTAATAATCTCTAAAATTTTTAAAACTATATTGTTTTTTTTATTTGACTACGAATTACAAACAAGCGCTATTATGTAATTTGAAAGCAAATCACACCAATATTTTGTCAATTTTCCTCTCATGTATTAATAAATATTTATATAGTTTCATAAGTTTATCTTTATTAGTTTTACATATATTAATTTGAATAAAATGGCAGCTATCGGCTTAAATACACATTTCTCAAACAATGTTTACATGACATTTCTTGATTGGAATGATGAGTACTATTATAAGCCACAGACATTTTTGACACCCTTTTGTGAATACTCTGTATATAATGGAAACCAAAATTTTGTTTACTCTACCCGTAATGTACAACAAGGTACAATAAGGATTCCTAAAGTGAACAAAGAAATGTTTAGACATTCTTTCCAATACCTTGCTCCTAAATATTTTAATTCAAATACCGATTTCTTTTAGGACTTGCAGTTCATTTAAAACAAATTGTCCTAAATTGTTCAACTGGATTTTGTTGCAGGAAGATGTTTTAAAATTATGTTCTCAGATAAAATGTAGTTCATTTAGTTTTGACATGAATTTGTATATTTTCATATTATTATAATTATATATTTGTTATTTCATTATTTATTTGTTACATGTGTTAAATAGTATATTTTTGATTTTGTACGGTTATTGTTAAAATGTTATTGTAACTACTAAAATTGTATTGTTATTATTGATGTGTTACTAGGAGTCTAATTGCTGTTATTCTGTGTTCAGTTATTAATATAATGAATACCGACATATATATTGTACATGATCTAAAATAAAATGAGTTAATGCACTCAGTAACAAGAAGGAAGGAAAAGTTAGAATTGGATTAGCTTACCCAGTAAGAGGTTAGTTGCACACAATACAATAATTGTATCACTTGCATTAATTACCACAACACAATCAGAACTAATCATTTTCACAACACAGCCACTTATGGCAGTTTCAGCAAAATATAGGAAAACACAATGTCGATAGGATAGTAAATTGTAAATGGATATTTTTGTATCTATTTCTGATGAATTGTGTCACTGAGTATCCAGAATGATTCCGGCTAAAGTATTAAAAAATAAATAAAATAAAAAGAAAACACCGCAAATGGAGGCTCAATTTTAAAGAATTTTTTAAGTTTCAGGACTCTAGATTAAGTGTTTTAATATTGTTATTAAGATATATCATTGGCCACACTACTGGTAATAGTGGTCAGTAAATTCCGAAAAAAATTATTGTGAATTATACTTTGTAAATTATTGATGGAATAAATTATTATTATTATAACATAGATTCTATATAGTTTTATTCATTTATAACGTAAGGAAATTATATTGTAAGAACAGTTTAAGGAAATTAAATGTTTTTTTTTAATCCTTGAGTTTTTTGGTTCACACCATTTTGACATTGTTTACTCAATTACATTTTTGAAGAATTACTTCCTAGTTGTGAAAAGCCATATTTAAAGAGAAAATGTTTTTAGGACCTAAATATGATAGTTTTATACATACAAGTATAATATCTTTCAGTTCATTCCAGTCATATTTCAGGTTCATTCTGTAAAACTTCGTGTCCCTATTTCAACGTGTTTTGTTTTTTTATTTGGACCTGACTATACGATGTCCTAAGTACTGCTTAAATTAAAAACCTTTTGTCGTGTAGTATTAGTTAAACCTACTTTTCAAACTGCTATCTTTAAGATCTGTAATCAAATTTTTCTTTACATTAAAAATAAATACTAAAATTGAAAACTGCACAAACTTAAATATATGTGTACCTTATTTTAATATTATATATAGGTAGATGTTAGCCAAAATATATTTACACCGGTTATAACGAACAATAAAGGTACACAGAGTTAAAAGCATAGTCGTGTTGTGGTTATAACCCAGTTGTTTCAAATTACATAAAAGATAATTGGTGAAAATTTTAGTTTATCAATCTTTAGTCTGTCTTTGGGTTATTGAGGGGTTATGTAATTGTAATAATGTAACATGAAAAAGTCGTTAAATAATACTAACTTTAATCTACCAAGATGCTAAATTGTTTTATGAAACTAAATAGTTTATTGTTCTAAAGACATAGAATAACTTTCTGAATGAAAGTTAGGTTACATTATGATATATATAAATATTGAATAAAGTTATTTTTCAACTTATTTTACGCTATCTTTTATACTCCAAGCATGTATCCGGGAAGTATGAAGTCCCGGAAATCTGCCAAATATTGGCCCGGTTCTTAGGTAAACTGTGAAAAATATTAATTTTCTTTTTAATATTAATAGATTATAATAAAAGTTATATTATTTCTGAATTTCAAAACAAGAACCTACATTGTTTTACACCAATTACGTTGTAAGAAAAACTACACATAGGAAAGTGTTATCAAGCAACCTTACATACATTAAAATTTTGTTATTAATTATCTGTTTAAGTCTGAGCTTTTACTTGACATCCTGTACTTATTAAAATAAAAAAATTAATACTGTAATAAAACATGTTTATTTAATTTTATTATGGAAAGAAAAAACTAAGTAACCCAGTAATATTCCAATTCAATATACAGTAGCTATATAGTAAAAGTAATATAGTTAAGATAAACACAGAAAGCGTACTATCCATTCACATTAGGTTTCAGTATCGAAATAATTAGGAAAGAAATCATTCAATGTTTGAAAATATATTGTAAAATTATTTCTTTATTTTCAGCTATAAAATGAAAAAATACGAATCTGTTGTCATCAGGAGTACTGTCACATAATGCAACCTTAGGCCTAACTGGTACAAATCTTGTCTGTGGTTTTGACCCCTATTCATTAGTAGCTTATCTGCACAACTGTATGACTATTAAAGTAAATCAAACCTAAAAAATATGTTTTATTGCGAGGGATTCTCAATATGTACGTCGCTTTTCACAATTACAGTAGTCATTATTTTTCTATAACATACACCTAATGACTTTACATAAAATATAATTACTAATAACTAAAAAAAGTCAAAAATGCCATAATTTTTAAACCTACATACCTCTTAATGTAGAAGAATCCCTTATTCCGCTTATTTTAGCTTAGACCTCGCCTCGATGATTCAGCCTGTAAGCCAGGTGCCTTGGCTGCTATCGAGTGAGCAATTGTTTGATAAGGCAACAAGTTTGAATCTTGCACACGGTCTCCCTTATTCCGCTTATTTTAGCTTAGACCTCGCCTCGATGATTCAGCCTGTAAGCCAGGTGCCTTGGCTGCTACCGAGTGAGCAATTGTTTGATAAGGCAACAAGTTTGAATCTTGCACACGGTCTCCCTTATTCCGCTTATTTTAGCTTAGACCTCGCCTCGATGATTCAGCCTGTAAGCCAGGTGCCTCGGCTGCTACCGAGTGAGCAATTGTTTGATAAGGCAACAAGTTTGAATCTTGCACACGGTCTCCCTTATTCCGCTTATTTTAGCTTAGACCTCGCCTCGATGATTCAGCCTGTAAGCCAGGTGCCTTGGCTGCTACCGAGTGAGCAATTGTTTGATAAGGCAACAAGTTTGAATCTTGCACACGGTCTCCCTTATTCCGCTTATTTTAGCTTAGACCTCGCCTCGATGATTCAGCCTGTAAGCCAGGTGCCTTGGCTGCTACCGAGTGAGCAATTGTTTGATAAGGCAACAAGTTTGAATCTTGCACACGGTCTCCCTTATTCCGCTTATTTTAGCTTAGACCTCGCCTCGATGATTCAGCCTGTAAGCCAGGTGCCTTGGCTGCTACCGAGTGAGCAATTGTTTGATAAGGCAACAAGTTTGAATCTTGCACACGGTCTCCCTTATTCCGCTTATTTTAGCTTAGACCTCGCCTCGATGATTCAGCCTGTAAGCCAGGTGCCTCGGCTGCTACCGAGTGAGCAATTGTTTGATAAGGCAACAAGTTTGAATCTTGCACACGGTCTCCCTTATTCCGCTTATTTTAGCTTAGACCTCGCCTCGATGATTCAGCCTGTAAGCCAGGTGCCTCGGCTGCTACCGAGTGAGCAACTGGTTGATAAGGCAACAAGTTTGAATCTTGCACACGATCTCCCTTATTCCGCTTATTTTAGCTTAGACGTCGCCTCGATGATTCAGCCTGTAAGCCAGGTGCCTTGGCTGCTACCGAGTGAGCAACTGGTTGATAAGGCAACAAGTTTGAATCTTGCACACGGTCTCCACAACCATGACATTATCAGTATTACAATAGATTGAAAAGTGACCTCGTCTATTAAGACCGAAGACGAACCTAAGTGTGTCTATGCAGTGTTTTGCATTTTGTGTATGCTCTCAGAGTCCTCCCTCGAGACGCTGTTAACATATATGCAGAGAAAAAAATAATAAAATACCTAGAGGACTAGGGACTCGATAAGGCACAGCTTCACAGTTTCTGGTAGCTGATGACGCCATAGCTGGTGGCAGTTGTCAGCTTCGTAAATCTGGTTCTGACGTGGCAGTTGATGGGACTCTGGCAGTTGGTTACTTTTTGCAAGGAGCGTAAGTAGCGATCTGCAGGCTCGGACTTTATTAATAACCACTGAACTAATCAACGTTTTGCTCAGTATTTGTGCCATCTGAACAGTTCTGGTTATTACTTATTAAAATTTTAAACAAAACTTGATTCTACTGTAGTACGTTTTACAAACTTGGCTCGGTATGTTCGTGTCGCAGGAGAGGATCCAGTTTTAAAACAAATTATTAACCGTCTATAAGTGGTGTACAGCTGAAAGCTGTTTAGAAATGGTTTAGTGAACTATACTTTTATCTTGAAATGCACAATTCAGTCATCATAATAATAAACAAGTTTAGTTAATATTTGAAATTGCAAAAAATCTGTTAAAACAAAACACAAAGACGAAAAATATCAGTTCAGCTAGTTTAAACAGCAGCATGCTTTGGTTGGGAACCGATCATGATCAACAGACCGTCTTTTATCCGCTAGACCACGAAAACTTAAAAAAACTTTAGTGTAGCTCTTATGTATAAGCTGCCTGCCTTAAATGATTGAGAATAGCCATGTGAGCTGTATCCATCTTGGACCTGTCCGTATGTTAACGAGGTTAGGAAAGAAATTCTCATATTCTACTCACTTATTACACCAGAAACTTAATAAATGATGTCTTTAAGTGATAGTAATGTAAAAAGTATTATAGACAAGTAATTGTTTAGCAATTTTTAAATTAAAACTTTAAAATCCAGTAAAATTGGACCAAAATCAACAGTGTTGTACATTGGTGCATGCGCCTCCTAGAATCCACTTGCCTCCAAGTCCTCCACATCCAGTAAATAGTTAAATTATTCAGTAATTGAGTTATTTGTGAAATAAATTATTTCTTTTGCCTGGAAATGACAATCAATTTTGAGTTGAATTTTGTTAACATTATGACAATATTGCATATCTCATGGTTTGGAATTCATAATTTAACTACGTGTTTGTTATAGACACAACACTAGCAAAGTCTAGCATTCGAGGGGCTAGAAAATATTTAATTTCTCCCTGTCTGTCCCTTATTGTATAATTTTTATTAGTTTTTGTTCAACCGATTCTTGCTATATGCAAATCAAAAGTCTTGTTTTTGTTTAATTAACTCTTGTAATAATAAATTCAATTTATTTGAAAAATCATATTAGATATTGTGAAATACTAATTATACCTTCATAGTTTGCTCTATCAGGAGAGTGATATGTTTGGCTGTGATTACATAACAAGGTCAAGTACACATTCACATACAAAATAGGACCTGGTCACGTAGGTTCTCTCCAGTTTGTGTGATTTAGTGAAGTACCTCGTTATATATTAAAGTTGAGTTCTTGCTTCTACCTGAAATACACCTAATTTTTGTCGCAATATGGAACGTTGTCATGCAGTTCATTGAAATTAATATTTTACTTGTTGTCAGTCTACAGACAACAGTTTTGTTCGAAATAAAAGGCCCAGAATAATACTTGTTAAGTATACAATAAAAACATAAATAAAACTATACGAAAAAAATAATATTATAATACATTATTAAGTTAAACAAGCACAATCCTACAAGTTGAAATGATGAGTAAATGGGAAAATTAGTTATTTGATTTCTAAGAGTAACGTAATGTACTCCATCCAGGGTCGTCTGAGAAAGTGTATAGGTCCGGCTGAATTAGAAAAATCTTACATTTAAACTGGTAATCATAATATTGTTGATTGCTGCGCACTTGAAGGTAGGCTATATCTAAATGTCTACTGAGAAGCCGTTCATCTAGAGAACTGGATGGATGGGGAAATTATCAGCCCCCTTCTAAGCCCACTTCGATGACTGAGTACTTTCTATACTTGTGACATATGTTCCAACTGTAATTATTCTATTCTTCCCTATTACACTTTTTGTTTTGAATAATGCATAACGATGTACTAGGCATTCCATGGTAGTATGAATGGTATCGGGCTGCAGTTTCTTTACATAAACTGAATGATTCCTGGAGCCCCCCACAGTAGCATTACCTCTTAGTTGATTTGGGAATCTAGTCGGGTAAACCTCCAATCATATAGTAGCTTGATAGTACATCCAAGAATCTGAAATTGAACCAATCCAATAATCATAATAAATTTAAATATTTAGTTTATATAAAGTAAAAGACAGTTATTGTAGGAACGGTCAGACAAGAAAGCAGTTTAACGACTGGAGAGGTAATATTATTTTAAAATTATATAGTTGTAATACAATGTAAATTGTTGTATCTATTTATTTAAGTTCAAATTGGTAACGTAAATTTATTTTAAAACCAATGTATTTAGTTTACCAAAATACGAAAAGCTATTAAATTAAATTAATAATTTATTTGTATTCAGCAATAAGGTAGGTGCAATTATTAATAAATTAACATTCGCTCACCCTGTTTCCGTTTGTGATAACGGTTATCTGTATGGATGTTTTAAAGATAGTATTGACCCTACAAACTAAATAACTGTTATTTAACTGGCATTGGTGGTTATAAAAATCTATTGAAAGGTTTTTAACTTATTATATTACCTTACTTAGGGAATTATAAAGAATTATTGTATATGCCAAGATTAGCTATTACGTGATGTTTAACCAGAACAGATGCTCCAAGAGACGACTTTCCAGGAATTAAAGACAGGTTTGCACGTTTCGGAAAATTATTTAAGACGTTGAGAAATTTTATGATTGAAGGAAATAATATGATATCTTGCAGTTTCCGTATGGCATCTCTTTCAACGACTTTCCTTCAAATCCTGCAAAATACAGCCCGGTGTCCTGTTAGATTATCTAAAAAGGTAAATTCCCCGAGAGATGATGAGATCAAAAATATGTGTGGTAAGAGTTTCACCGTCGTGTAGGTGGCATGTGCAGCCATCCTTGATGTTGGAGCCAATTATTCAGTCTCAACCTCATTCAGTTGGTCCAGAAATAGCGCCAGAACATAGTTACATGTGTCCGACTCACGACACCTACTAACCACCAACATTTGATCTTGCATTGGTAAATTGTTGGATTGCATACGGAGTAACCGTAGTCCACAAATGGCAATTAAATAAGTCTTATAAACGAAGCCAAGTCTAGTATCAGTATAAGAAGTATTTTGTCAAGAATAAATTTACCATTTTACTACAGGAAGAACACCGTTCTGTATTTTATATTTCAGAAATAGAGCTAACAATCTTCTATATAGCTGCAGACATGGCTGCATGATTAAAAGTAAATAGAAACATATTGAATTAATTTGTTTTATTGCATAACTTTATTTAAAAGTTCATAGTAAAACATTTAATTATTGCATAAAAAACACAATGGAAAGTTTGAGCGTGACTGAATCTGGCTGTGAAGTCACGAGCTGTGCTTTGTGAATTTTCAGTAACACAAGCAGCCTGGCAAAGAATACCAAGTCAACGGTCTTGTGTTATCTAAACTCAAGGGTATAGTTGACGCCTGTATATACCACAACATGTTGCATAAGCAATAAAACAAACTTGTAAAAGTAAGACAGAAATTTTAATACTTTGGCACCAGAATTAACAACTAACATGGGAGTAAAATGCATGTTAAATATCTTACTGTAGGTAGTCATTAAAAACTTTTAGATTACAAAAATCACACTATCATCAAAATTAAATCGATTATCTAACGGAAACAATTTGTATATTTAACCTAAATATTTTATACGTATTCTGAATGGGTGAAAGGAAAAAAATACGTTAATGAAAGTTGATAATATAGATGTAACCCACGTAAACAATATACGTAATCAGAATACTTAGTTTGTTTCGATGGATATCAACATGTGATAAAAAAGTGTATTTTATTGTTTTTGATACCCAGTGTTGCATATCACCTAAGATATATATTTTCATAAAAATTACATTGAATTGCAGTTATTATGGGGGGGGGGGTATATTACTATTTAACAGTAAATTATATGCTTTTGTAAATCTTGGTTACTCTATAAATAGTTATAGGTTCTGATATAAATGATGAAAACTCTATAGAGATTTATATTTCATTATTCATAACGTATATTAGAGAGTATTTTGTAAGCACATACGCACGAAAATTCTTTCTAATAATATTTGTTAGTTTCTGGTTGAACTGCCAATACTATAAGTATTTAATAACAGTGATACTATGTGATGATAGTGGTAACTGCGTTCACAACGTAATGCACGAGGTAACAACACTAACGCGACGCGACGCAACGTCAAAGATTTCATGACGCCTTCATTATAAACTCAATTACATGCTTAATAACCTCCTTTTCAGCTGCAAACCCTATTTTGAACTCAATTTCAAGGCGACCTGTAATAATGAAACATTTCTAGTAGAGTGCTTTCTCTTCAAAGAACCATTAACAGACTTATTTTTTTGGAATGTTTTTTTACCACATTAAAATAGTTTTAAATTGTATATTATGATAAATAGTACATTTGTGTGAGTATATTTGAATTAAATTTGAATCTCCACAATATCATATTTAACGTCTTAAGGTAAACAAATAATAATACACTTTAAATTAAGAACTGTTTGTTTCATATCTATTTCGTTAACAAATTCTGTTTATTATAATCTTAAAAAAAGACTTTATAAAATTAATGATATTCATACAAACCAATGGTAAACGTATTACTGTTCGTAAACTCTCCAACCACTTTAATTATTTGTCAACCTAAATAGATACCCAACTTTTCATTTATGCTTTTACTCATATTTCATCTGCTTCAAATCATATCAAATTCCTAGATGAAGCAAGGTATTGTATAAGGGTTTTTATGAGAGCACAACCGTATCAATACATGAACTCAGTTCCATGACAACATTATTTTTTTGTTAAAAATTTCTTTAGACGGTAAAATGATTGTGAGGGAAAAAAGACTTATTTCCGGACTGTAACGTCCTGGGTCACATTCAGTGGAGAAGGGCGGGACTGATGGGAACTACATAATAAATAGTCCTATCTTTTAAGAATAATGCCCGCACAAGTAAGTTTTCTTTTAAGAGCACCACTCGTTAACTGCGGGGGATATGACTGGTAAGTATTCCCTCAGCGGTTGGTTTGATTCACTTCTAAGGATCAATGGAAATAGAAATAAATGTGATGCATTGTTTATATAAATAATTACACAACATTGGAGAAGCGCATATATATATATATATATATATATATATATATATATATATATATATATATATATATATATATATATTGTCCTATTATACTAAAAGACAGAAAATAATTAATTTGCTAATAAACCCAATTAATAATGTAATGAGCTGGATATAATTATTCTATTAGTAATTTGTCACAGTGTATTTTTTATGTTAATAATCCTGTTACTAAAGATTTATATAATATATAATATTATATTATATTATATTTAATAATAATAACGTTACCCCCCCGTAATCACGGCGAACAGATAATAATTGTCTTTAGTTGTACGTCCATGGGAATGATAAGTGATCTTTATTAAACTGAGAGACATGTAAAAAAACTATTCTCATGTGCCAAGTCAATAATCCTTAATAATATTTAAATTACAGGAAAGAATCCATGTAGTAAAAACACACACAGCTTCCAATAATATTACTATTGCTATGCAACAATTAAGACAGTTTAATGAACAATAGTGACTTGAAAACACACTGAAGATTTCAACTCGTTACAAACAATACTTTTCAAATTTTACATTTCAAGATTTTCATAATAAAAATATTAGAATGGACTTTGAATAAAAAAAAAACAACAACTTGATACATAAATGTCAATCGAGACATACACTACTATAAATTGGCTGAAAAACTAACATAAAACATTATACAAAGGTAAATAAATTGCTAGTCATAGTTGTAAGTTTTAAATTAATTTAAAACTAACAAACCTTCAGGTCACTACCGTGCTGAAATTTTACGATTATACAATTAAAATGTTATACTTATAGCTTATACTAAGGAAAAATTCATAACTAACTATATAAAAACTCTTTACCAAACATATTTTCACACATGTATTTATATATAATTTTTATTAATCTCATATTTTACTAAAAACAACTACCTTATGAGATAAGAAATCTGGGACCCTGCAGAATAGACAGTTTATAATAAGTAATGTAACGGATTACTTGGTTGTGATCGGAAGAGAATTAGTCGACGTAGCGTCAACGTTCGTTTGTGATACTCTTGATCTATTTTGTGTAATTTAAATTTACGACCTTTCGTATTGTTGTTCTATGTCATATATGTAAGCGTGTACAAATACGTGTATAGTCGTAAGTTTAATACATACGAAGTAAATGATGAACTAAGAATGCACATAAAACAACAGCACAGTTCCAGATCTGTGTTTTGTAAGCGTGAATGTGGGCGTGTACTTTAGAAAAATATTAAACATAGGTCAGTGTATCGTAAAAAGGTCAAATAAGATCATGATGACTACTAGTCCAGTTGTTACTAATAAAGACTAGATTACAGCTATAATATTTTTTTCAACTAGAGATGTAATTGATATGAAATGTATACTGATGACTATAGAGCTCTAAGAGGTTATTGAGGTCTTACATTGAATTCTTAATAAACTGGTGCAGAGATGATGGCCTCATCTTAAACTTAATCCGGAGAGTCTCTTGTAATGTCAGCGATCATCTCGCCGCTTTTGTTTCTCTGCTTGTCTCTCTCGAGATTCACTTAAAGGTGTTTTTAACTCCCTTTTACTTTCTTTATATATATATATATATATATATATATATTATTATAATATATATATATATTTATATATATATATTATATATATATATATATTTACTTTATATATATATATATATATATATATAGATGTATATTATTGACTTTATATAAATTTACTCTGTTTAATCAGTAAATAAAACTTATTTGTTGAGAAAATGTATTAAATAATATGTCTCTATGTACTATAAATCTGAATATTACATAAAAACAAAAACATTAAATGCAAAGATTGTGTGGAAATGTTTCCGTGTCTCTGGATGTTCATATCTTATTAAATATTGATATTTAATTATATTTATAAAAGTATTTGCATTTAAATAAATTAAGTCAGTAGTACCATGTGACTTTTAATATTTTACCCTGAACAGTTTTATACAGACTCAGTTTTTAAAGTTGCTTAAATCACTATAAATGTTATCAGTTGTGTTTTCACATTGCGCTCAGATTAAAATAAAGTATGTGAAGGAAAGCAATGTTGTAAAAACAGTATATAAAAAGAAGTCTCATAATGATTCTTTGGAGAGAAAGTACTCACCCAGAAATATCTCATTATAACAGGTCGCCTTGGAATTGAATTCAAGACGAGGTTTGCAGCTGAAAAGGAGTTTATTAAGCATGCAATTGACTTGATAATGAAGGCGTCAGGAAATCTTTGACGTTGCGTCGCGTCGCATTATCGTTGTTACCTCGTGCTTTCCGTGCGAAAGCACTGTAATAAGCATTCAATTGGATTGAGATCGAAAGCCCCAGGAAATCTCTGAAGTAGCGTCGCGTTGTCTTAGCGTTGTTATATATCTTGCTTTACGTGTAAAAGCAGTTTTAACTATCACTGTTATTATATTTATAGTATTTCCAGTTAAACCAGAAACTAAATAATATTAATAGAAATAGGTTTCGTACCTATTTGCTTACAAAGACCACAGTCCAAAATACTCTATAATATCCGTTATGAATAATTAAATATCAATCTCTTCTCAAAACATTGACCAGATTTAGTTTTCTATGTAGTAAGCAAGATTTGTAAACGCATATAATTTACTGTAAAAAAGTTAAATATTCTCGTATAATAACTACAATTCAAAATTATTATACAACACACACACACACACAATAAATAAATAAATATATATATATATTCATATATATATATATACATATATATATATATATATATATATATATATATATATACATATATATATATATATATATATATATATATATTTATATATATATATATATATATAATATCTCAGGTCATAGCAACACGGTATATAAACATTATTTGTTGAAACATGTTGATATCCATCGAAACGAACCAAACATAAGTTACGGATTGTTTACGTAGTTTTTGATGTGGTAGATGTTACGTGTATATCACCTATAATTCCTTTAGTTTATTCCTTTTACCAATTAAAAATAGGCCTAAGATATTTAGATTTTAAACCCAAATTTCTTTCATTTACCATTAACAGACTTCGAATAATTGGCTCCAACACTAAGGGATGGCTGCACATGGTAGGTGAAACATTGAAGACATATTGAATATTTCATCATCTCTCGGGGAATTTGGCTTCTTAGATTACCTAACTGGACACAGGATTATTTTGCAGGGTACTTTGAAGGGAAGCCGTTGAAAGACAAACCATATGGAAACTGCAAGGTATCATATTTGTTCATTTAACCATGACAATTCTCAACGTATTTAACATTCTGCTGGAATGTGTGAACCTGTCTCACAGCCCAGGACAGTCGTCCCTTGGGGCATTTTCACTAGCTTAAACATTACGTAATAGCTAACCATTTGTCATAAACAATAATTCTTTATGATTACCTGAAAAAGTAAGTTTATAAGGTAAGTTTACAAATGAAACCTCCCCATAGAATTTTATAACTACTATTGCCAAAGAACACAAATTGCTAAAACAGTAGTTTAGTAATTTCCCTTGACAGTACAACAAGTAATATATTTTTTATCAGCCGCTTCCAGTTTGTTTAGAACTGTTTGCAGCAGTTATTTAAACAAAATTATTATTTCGTTTGTACTTTATTATTTTGTTTTGCACAGGTAATCCTTAAAGTTATATTTTTAAAGAGTTATATTTTTTTATTACTTAAGCTGGGACGGTATACAATTCATTCAATTTATAAATTATGCATTTATTGTATTATTATGAAGTGTTTGCATCCTTTACACAACGGGATACCTAAAACGTAAATATTTCTTTTATGAAAAATCTTAACACGAAACAAATATAGAAGAACAATAATATTAGCCCCTAATACGCGACCTTATATAATAGCTTATGATTAGTGTGTGTATCTTTTTCTTGGACAACACGAAGTTTAGTACATAGAATCATGTTGATAGTCTTTGAAACAAACCATCACACCAATAAATAAACAATCTTTGGGCAAAAACAATTTCAAAGTGTCCTTAAAAACTAGTTAAACTTGAAAATTCTCTGGGCGAGGCTTCCCGACGAGTGTTTCCTATATTGAACAACCTTTACAGCAGTGTTCCTGTGAAGAAAACAATTGAGATATTGAACATGAAATTAGGATAAAAACTAAAACCTTCTTTCAAGAGTCTATTTGTTAACTTATAAATGTAATAAAAGAAGTTATGTACAAAATTTATTTCTCATACAATGAAAAGTTTTATATCCAAACAAATGGTCTAGCCATGGGTTCTCAGTTATAAAATTTTATCTGATATTTATTACAATCATGTCGAAACAGAACACATTATATTATCAGACAGGATTATAAATAGGAACCAAATACTTGTATACAAGAGATGATAACATATCTTTTCTTAAATTGTAATATCAGGTAATTTAATTTTCTCCTTAACTAATTAAACAGTATTGCACCAAAACTTATCTTACATTAGAAACAAAATATTTAAACAGAATAAAGTTCCTTGATATATTAGTAAAAGTAAACAATAGTCTTGAATTTATATTTTATTGAAAACTCACACCATTCACGCTACATTCTACTATCCTTAAAACTCCATAATATACGGATTGTTAAGAGTCTCATTAAATAAATAGGACTATTAAGAACATTTAAACATAATAAAACATATAACACTTATAAATAGCCATTATAACTCTAAAAATATGGTACACAACTCATATAATATCTAATACCGTAGAAGTCTTCTAACTCTATCTTTACTAGGGTGATACGTGTAATCATGCAATATGACATAATTTGGAAATCTAATGAATTATATGATGTAAGATTTTCAGATCATTGGGTCCATGAATATATGCATTGGATATTTACAGCAGTATTTTATCTTGTGTTTTGGCTTCACCGAACACCACTCGTGTAAATTTACTCGCGAAGTATGTGGGTCGTGATATCAGTCTTTTTAACAACATAGGTCTATATCTTTTATAATTATTAGAATATCGATAAAACGCATCCTTAAAAGTTTTTATTTGTAAATAGGTACTATAACAAAGATGTAGTTTATTTTTATTTACAGCAATATAAATGAACGTAGACTTGAAAAACTAGAAATAAGATAAAACTCAAGTAATGAAAATTTTAACACAACAGTAATATACTAAGTATAAGTACCTGGTTCAACATATACCGAGTTCCATTCTGACCATTATTGAATATCGAAGAGACCTTTCATACACCGCACATAGAGCTTAAGTTTCAGTAATTATGTAATATTAAATTAGATATATATTTTAATATGTATCGAAATAAAGTCTTTTTACAGTCTACAGGTTCTCAACATTATTTATTGAGGGGATATATCAACGGTAGTGGTATTAGTGGTATGAGCTTTCATAACTAGTACTTGTGATCAGAATCTGTGAAAAATACTAGTATATACTAGTATCATGAAACGATACTATACTAGTATGTAGTATAAATATATTATTACCACAAAACAATCAGTACTAGTTTAATATACAATGGGCTAAAGATTATATATATATATATATATATATATATATATACATTCATTAAATTTGTATGTGGCAATAGCCTAATTTAATTTCAATAAATATTGAATCGCAAAAAGTACTTACTCCGCCGGAACTCGAACCCGGATCTCTCACTTGCCGGGTGAATGAGCTACCATTACACCACAGAGCCCTCACCTTTTACCATTCATATTTTTATGATAAATATTATATATATATTGAAATTATATATATATATATTGTCAAATATAATATCAGTCAAAGTCCAGTTAGAAGCAATTCTGAAATAGTGTTAAAGAAAAATACAACTGAGCTCACTGCTTAAGTTGAAAACTGCTTACATGCTAACGTAGTGCCGCAGATTTCGTTTCGATGCCTGTTACGAGGTTAGTGGCGTTCAATATTGTTCGAACAGCTCATAATTTAGCTGTACTACATTAAAATATTTAATGTACAACTTTAGAACATCTACGTTGCTGATGAAGAGGTAGGTGTGAATTGAGATTGTTCCAACAGCTCATAAGATAGTTGTAATACATTGTGATATATGTAATTAAAATGTTAGAACATTTACAAAAATAAGGGTTTACCAAATATCATGCGATTCCTACGATAGAACATCATGCTACCCATATCTATACCTGGATTCGTGTCAATATTTGTTTAAATGATCAAGTTGCTACTGTAGTTTGTCATTACTGTAATGTTTCTATCTAATATAAAGTACTGTATGTTAAGCAAGATAAAATAGGAAACACATTATTTCAATACGACTACGTGCTGACATAAAGAACTATTGTAAGACATTTTCCACTTTCATACAGCTTGATTAACATTACTGAGAAATAAAAAAAAAAACTGTTCCCATCTGAAGTCAGTGTATAAAATACTTGACTGTGGAAGGTTTTTGTTGTAAATATTTAGTTTTATTATGAGCATGCTATACCATATAATTCAAAGTACTAACTCAGTAATTAAAAGGTTTTTTTAATACATAATATTATTTCAGCATAATGTGATTTCATATCTTGTCAAAAATATTGCCTCATATTCATTAAACTACTACTGAATAAGGTTGTATGTTAAAATGAAGCTTGAAGTGATAAGCGTGGTTTGAGGATTGACAAAGGAACTGGAGTCAATCCTCCATCCATATAAAGACATTGTGCGAAATTCTAAACCATATATCATTATCAACCCACCAGATATATACTAATATAAAAATATACTAGCAGCACTTTAAATGTTTACAGCCATAAAGGCCATGCAAAAAATTAGGAACGGAGTTTCATCACTATGAGTGTCGTTTTATAAGTCACGCATATTTATCTTTCATTGACGCAAGTAATACTAAAGCGATTACATTGAATATGTAAACTGAGTTTAAGAAATTGTATATTTATCTATTGAAATTACTCTAAATTATTTAAATGAAGAGGAAGATTACTAATTTACAAACAAGATATCTATCTCATAATCTGACTAAGGGTGCTCCAACTATCAAACAAAATAAATAGCCTATTTATCTCTGTAAGTTGGGTAAATCACTCTGTTCAACAAACGACTAATTGAATAGTATAAATAATATAGGGAATTGAACAGATTGATTCCTTATCCTCCCGATTTAATAATAGTAGGTAGTATTATAGTAATTAATAAAAAGTAGGATTGGCTCAACTCTCTATTAGGAAATTTATGCCTACGTAACGGATCACCTGGCATACTTCTTTTTTTTGTGCCCTCGATAATCGTTTTAGACGTAATGAATATATGAAAACTTGATAGAGTACAGTGTTTGTTGTTGCTTCCCAAACCATGTTTGCTATTTCATTGTATTTCAATGGTTCAGTCTAGGAATTATATGAATATTTATACTCGTATTCCTAGTTTTTATCGTATGCCTCATCAGTGATTCAGTGGACGCGATGATTTTTTATTCAGTATCTGGAGTGTGTTGCTTTGTTACTCCAGTTGCTATAGTAACGGATTAAATACGGCCGCTCGATTCATGAAATTGTTTCCATGGATCAAATGATTTGCTGAATCATGTAAATGGCCAGTTCTTTCATTCACCTAAAGTAAATATACCGTTCCATAATGTCTAAGGAAACCAAAATTCAAATATCCTACATGTAAATATCCTACCCTTTCACAATTACGCAAAATACAAAATAAATTAATCGGTTTGTAGTCTCCAAAGCTTCTGTCCTTAACAAAAGTTGGGTTGGCACTGTTTCACATCAAAACACCTTCTCAAACTACTGTTTTATATATATATATATCTTCTGTAATATCAATCGGCTTCAATACTCTTCCAAGTATTTAAATTTAAACAAAAAGATGAGGTGTTATGTAAATAATATAGCGCTGAGTAAAACTGCTTTGGTGGTAAACATATTTGTACTAAATACAAACTATGACTTTCGGATGATTTGACCTTTATAAAGGCATAATCTTATTTTAATGCTTTAAGGTTAATTTAGAATCGGTATCACTCGTAAAACCACCAATAAGACCCTAAGTAGGAAAGCCGATTAGCACTGTTTATGAACTTATCAGTAAGGTACTTTACCCGATTTTATTTTCCAACGTTTTTCCAATGAGCTGGCAATAAGCGTCGGATTGCCAAACCCTTTTTAAAACTAAGAAATTCAGGGGATGTAAGTTTTTCCCGATTTGGAAATAGACAAATATAAGCAATTGATAATTGATACTTCTCTGCAAAAGCAGCATCTGTTGTGAATTAAAGGAAACACAAATGTACATAAAAAATTTAATTTCATTTTCAATATTATAATTACTATTTTAGAAATTAGTATTACTTTTACAATATTCAAAGAGTGTGATCTTCATACATTTTGAATACCCAGTTGTTGAGTTTCGAAAAGAAAATTCACAGCCCTATTATTGTAAATTACTCATATTACTTGTAATGTTAGCCTATTCGATCATTTTTTCATGTGAATTGAAGCAAAACCTCAAATGCAAACCATGTCTTGGTGAAAATGGTTTTTGTAGGTAAAAAAATATAATAAAACTAATTTAATGAGGAATACACCAATCAAGCTATAATTGTTTGAAAATTACAGTGCTTTGTCTTAAAAATAAAAAGAATGTCTAAACTGTAACAAAAATAAATTAACAGAAATATCACACCTCCCATACAGTCGCTATACAATAAAAGTTTTTCCAAAAGTTCTTTAAAACATACCTAATTAAGTATGTTTTAAGAATATGTCACATTACATAATAATGTAGGATGTTGCTCTCTTTCAGGATTTAAACCACAAATATTTTTGTATTAAATAAACTGCTTTTCATAGTAAAAATACCGGAACACGAAAATCATTAAATACATTAGCTTCATAATAACAATATATATCGAACGATTCATTACATGTAAATTTAAATGTATTTATTTTTAAATTTACAAAAGTTACCGCAAGTACAAGTTTGCCTCTAAAGTTCTATTTAAATAAAATATGCAACAAATGATTATCTGCCTATGATTAAACTTGATTAACAGAAGATTAAACTGTTCACAAGCGTAAACATTGCATTACACATTAATACTCATAAAATCTACAGAAATTAGAGCTAAGTCCTTTTACCGTATGATAATTAGGTGATTATGGCTATATAATTGTATATATATATATTATTTTAACAGTCTAATTTTAAGAAATAGTGTGAAAATAAAGTAGTCTTCTTCCCCTTCCCCCACGAATTGAATAAGATAGGGCTCTGTGGTGGAATGGAGTACATTTTGTTCATCAACTTTTATTGAAATCAAGTACCATATTAAATGTAAAAATGATTCAATTCAGTGGGGAAAGTAATTGGGTAGTTGTAAAAGTTTAATCATGTAACAATGGATGTATAATCTCAGCTATTTAAAATTATGTTGAACTTTTAAAATTGTACATTATATTACATGAGAGCTTAAAAATACGATTATATACTCTATAGGCTAATAATGACTATTTTTCAAAATTAATTTTCTATACATTATGTTTTAGTTATCATTTTGTTGTTACGCCTATAGGAGAGATAAAAGCAAAGCGCTGTCAGGCTTCGTAGGCGTAATTATTGAGTGCGAGGTTTACAGTACCACCGTTTATGTATAAGTTAATAAAAACCATATGATGTATTTTTAAGTTATGTATTTATGTAACAATTTAGTTCTAGTGAGTGTAGACTTTTTCAGATTACGAAACTTATGACAGAAAATTATTATTGTTTTGTATGAAGGTAGATTATATTTTATGCAAAGAATTATTAAATGCTAAAAAACATAAAATGAGCATTATTGAATAAATTTCCAATGATGTACCCTAAGGAGATAAAAATGTTATATAATAGATCAAATTAATAATAAGAATAAAAAAACAAATACCGTAAGGTTATTCAAAGCCTAAATGAAAATATGCGAATAATTATAGTCCTTATTAAAACAGCTTATTAGTATTATTATAGCTCACTGTCTTTAAGAAAACGCGCTCTCTGTGCGTGTGTGTGTGTGTGTGTGTGTGTCTGTGTTTGGGTATGTGTGCTAATATTATGATATATTTTCTAAATTTAAACCTTTTTCACGAAACAAGCAGATCTAGGAAGTTAAACTCGACCTGGGTTTTAGTATCAACAACCCTTATTCTAAAAGTGAGCAAGAGACTTAGAAGATGTCTTGTTGTCAAGTATAATCATCGACACTAAAAAATTTCAATTTAATATCCATTTTATATCGAACATTAACTTAGCAAATCTACTATCATTCGTTTACAACTCCCTAATATAGAATTTTGACAACCATTATTATGCTTTGTATTCTTGGTGGAAGTGAGTAGGTTGTAATGGAAAAGACATTTTTCATAACTTCATACTTCCAAACTGATGATGCCTTAACCGGCGAAAGCGCTTTTTAAATAAATTTATTGTGGAAGTATGAAAAATGTCTTTTCCATTAAAACCATTATTATCACCATTCTCAAAATACGTGATTGAACTTAGACTCTTAATTGGTTGTTATACAGCTGCACAAAGGTCGCTCTATTTAATTATATATGCAGTCGCCAAAAAAATAACAGAGGCAGACAAAAACAATATTTAATAATAGAATAAACACGATATATTTAAAATTAATAGGTAACGTAAACAATGATTGGTTTCTTAAAAATTTTGTCAAATGCAATTAATTATTGTATATGAATCTTTAAACGAACTATTTGATTTCAATATTGTATTTAATTGATAACTAAATAATAATAGAATTTATCGAATTTAATAATACAGTGTACTTGTGCTCTTTTATTGTATATTGGGAGAGAAAAAGTATGCGGTCACTGGCCTAATGCTGGAACTGAGTACACACTTCAGTTATAAGTTTGGATCTACCACAAGCTAACCCGGAAGGTAAATAGAAAGAAGAATTAACGCAAAGGAACACTTATGCATAGCTTTCCACAAAATAAAAATTACTGCCTCTTTTGAGACAAAAATATGTTTTTGTTCTTTAAGGTAAGATGCGAAGATGCGGAGCTTTGAACTCAAAATTTTTTATGTCTTATTTTAATGAATTATCAAAAAGTATATATGTATATTAAAAAACCAGGAACGTTATAATATGATAAATATTTAAATTTCTATGATAAATACTCAACTATTACAGTATGCAGTGCAAAATAATAGTTGTCATATTACAAACTAAGTGAAATAAGTTTATCCCGTAGCAAAGCACGGGTATTCAGCTTATGTTTTAAAAAATAAGAGAAGGTTGGATTTTAAAACCAAGGTATGTAGTTTTTATTACTTTTTACATTTTCAGTAACACAAAACACTTAGGTATCAAACCTGCAGTGCAGATGTTCACAAATAATAGCGTGTTGAGAGCTCTGGTAATCCTCTGCAGGGATTCTGTATCTGGTCTACTATAATTGCCTCCGTTAATAGTCGTTACCTTTAGTAATTGTAATCATGTATAATGAACTCTTTAGTGTATTTAATTTTTGTCTTCATTATTTAAACAAATCAATGCTTATTTATTAATACAAGTGAAATAAATTTTTGAAAACTTAAATATTAAATTAATAGATTACAACAAGATTAAAACTGAACTGACTATGAAAGTTAGTTTTCGATTTTCTTTCTCTTTGTTAGCTAAAAAAGTAAACTTTTCAAATGTGGTCCGAAATAAACCGATAAACCTACCATAAACGTTAACTACAAATTGCAATAATTATTTTTGCTTCACACACCAACTAGTTACCGGTTTATGATTTACCGATGACCTGGTAGATACCTTTTGTTTAGATGTATTATGCATATCTAGAGACAAGGAAATTAATCAAGAAACTAGTATCATATTCAGATTTTAGACTTATTTACAAAATTATGAATTATTGTTCTTTTCGAAGTGGTTTGAATAATTAACATACCTATATCAAAGTAACAATTTATAGGTTTGAATGTATTTTATTGGTTGTAATGTAACGAAACCATCAACTGTTTGGCTCAAAAAATTTTGTTTCTGTGTTATGTGTGTGTGACCGCTCGACATATCTAAAATGATTTGACGCCTGAAATAAAAGTTGTGCATGATTTGTAAATGAGGAACACTGAGCTCAACGAGGGTGCATAACACTCAATAGCTTTTTGCTGAGAAAACAGCTATATTTACCTTGATCTAAATGGGTAATCATTCCGGCAACGGGGAAATAGCAGAATAAATGCATTTATGAACAAAACTCAACACATACATAGTAGAGACAAACATGTAAATGTTTTAACATATGTAGCTTAATTATCCCCATACATAATTTTATAGTTTATTTTTGTGCAGACATTTATTATTTAAACTCTGATATGAAATCTAATTTAATAATACGCAATCTGAATATATCATGTGGTAAGTTATGTTGAAAAACAAGATTATAATTGAAGTTTATTATTTTAAACCTAAATCAACAGTCCAAGGTTTCATTATACAAAAAAATGAAAGTAAAGCTATATATATATATATATATATATATATATATATATATATAATATATATATATTATATATTTGTGTGTGTAGCACACGATATATCGAAAAGGAACTGACCTATAGACTTGAAGTAATGCTTAAAGCTTAACTTAAATCTTTTGTACAATGAAACCTTGGACTGTTGATTTAGGTTTAAAATAATAAACTTCAATTATAATCTTCAATAAAAAAAGTGCTTAAGCCAAGTTTATAGGAGAATTATTGAGAAGGTAAAATAGAGCCTAATCTGCGTCCAAATCTATGAAAAATCTTACACACTATACATACTTATTATTAACCCTATATTGAACCAGGACCATACACAAACACACACACACACACACACACACACTATATAATATATAAATTACGGCCAAATACAATATAATTGAAATCGTAAAAAGAAAGGGTGGTGTAATGGTAGCACATCTACCCGGCAAGTGAGAGATCCGGGTTCGAGTCCCGGCGGAGCAAGTACTTTTTGTGATTTAATGTTTATTGAAATTATAAATAAATAAATAATATAAATAAATAAATAAAATAAATATATATATATATTATAGTGGTGATATATTATAAGTTTGAGAAGGTGTCTGTATGTCAAACAGTGCCACCCTAACTTTTAATATAGATAGCAGCAGTGGCGACTACAAACCAATTATTTATTTTGTATTTTGCGTAATGAGCACAATTGTGAAAGTGTACAATGTAGGATATTTGTATTTTTTGTATCTTTAGACATTTTGTAATGATATAGTTACTTTACCTGAAGGAAATAAACTGCAGGAATTGGCCATTAACATGATTCAGCAAATCATTTAATCCATAAAAACTATTTGATGAATCAAGCGGACCGTTACTATAGCAACTGAAATAACAAAGTAATACACACCAGATACCAAATGAAAAATTCATTCAGTGGACATCGCGTCCACTGAATCATCTGATGAGGCATACGGTAATAACTAGTAATATACATATAATTAACATATGTAAAAATATTGATATAATTCCTAAACTGAACCATGGAAATATAATGAAATAGCGAACATGGTCTGGGAAGGAACAATAAACACTGTACAATCAAGTTTTCAGATATTCATTATGTCGAAAAACGATTATCGAGGGCACAAAAAAAGGAGCAAGCCAGGTGATCCGTTACGTTGGCATAAATTTTCTAATAGAGAATTAAACAATCCTACTCGTTATTAATTACTATTTTACTTCTATTATAAAATCGGGAGGATAAGGAATCAATCTTTTCCATTCCCTATATTATGTATACTATCGAATTGCTCGTTTGTTGATCAGAGTTTACCCTAACTTCCACAGAAAAATAAGCTATTTATTTTGTTTCATAGTTGGAGCATCCTTAGTCAGATTATAGATAGAGCAAATTGTTTGTAAATTAATAATCTTCCTCTTCATGGAATTAATTTAGAGTAATTTCAATAGATAAATATACAATTGCTTAAACTCAGTTTACATATTCAATGTAATCGCTTTAGTATTATTTGTGTCAAGGAAAGATACATATGCGTGACTTATAAAATGACACTCTTAGTGATGAAGCTCTGTTTTCCTAATTTATTAACAAGATATGAGAGCACATTATGCTGTAATAATGTTATTACTGAGTTATTACTTTGAATTATATGGTATAGCATGTTCATTATAAAACTAAATATTTACAACAAAAAACCTGCCACTCTCAAGTATGCCACTCTCAAACCCTGACTTCAGATGGGAACAGTTTTTTTTTATTTTTCATCAATGTTTAATCAAGCTGTATGAAAGCAGAAAATGTGTTTACAGTAGTTCATTATGTCAGCACGTAGTCGTATTGAAATAGTGTGTTTCCTATTTGATCTGGCTTAACACACAGTACTTTAAATTAGGTAGAAACAATACGGTACAGTAATGGCAAACTACAGTAGCAACTTGATCATTTAACAAATATTTACACGAAACCGGGTATAGATATGGTACCATAATGTTCAATCGTAGGAATCGCATGATATTTGGTAAACCTAATGATTTGTAAATGTTCTAATATTTTCATTACATATATCACAATGTATTACAGCTAGCTTATGAGCTGTTGGAACAATCTCAATTCACACTAACCTCTTCATAAGCAACGTAGATGTTCTAACAGTTTCATTAAACATTTTATAATGTAGTACAGCTCACTTATGGCCTGTTCGAACAATATTGAACGCCACTAACCTCGTAACAGGCAAGGAAACGTGCCAATCATAAGCTATTATATAAGGTAACGTATTAGGGGCTAATATTATTGTTCTTGTATATTTCTTTCATGTTAAGATTTTTAATAAAAGAATATTTAAGTTTTGGTTATCCCGTTGTGTAAAGGATGCAAAGAATTCATAATAATACAATAAATGCATAGTCAATAAATTGAATGGTATATCGTCCCAGATCATGTAATAACAGATTTTACACTTATGAATAACTTTAAGTATTCCCTGTGTAAAACAAAATAAAGTACAAACGAAATAATAATTTTGTTTAAATACTGCGGCAAATAGTTCTAAACAAACTGGAAGCGGCTAATAAGAAATATATTACTTGTTGTACTGTCAAGGGAAATTACTAAACTACTATTTTAGCAATTTGTGTTCTTTAACTGGCAGTGGTGGTTATAAACTTCTATGGAGAGGTTTGGTTTTTGTAACTTACTATATAAACTTACTTTTTCAGGTAATCATAAAGAATTATTGTTTATGACAAATGGTTAGCTATTGCGTCATGTGTAAACTAGTGAAAACGCCCCAAGGGACGACTGTCCTGGACTGTGAGACAGGTTCACACATTCCAGCAGATTGTTAAATACGTTGAGAATTGTCATGATTAAAGGAACTAATATGATACCTTGCAGTTTCCATATGGTTTGTCTTTCAACGGCTTCCCTCCAAAGTACCATGCAAAATACAACCTTGTGTCCAGTTAGGTAATCTAAGAAGCCAAATTCCCCGAGAGATGATGAGATCAACAGAGATGTGTCTTCAATGTTTCACCTACCATGTGCAACAATCTCTTAGTGTTGGAGCCAATTATCCTAAGTCTCACCCTTATTCAGTTGGTCTAGAAAGAGATCCAGAATATACAGTAGTAACTACTGTACCTTACTGCATTTCTAATATTAAAATTATATGTGTCCGACTCACGACGCGTATTAACTACAAAATTTGGACCTTGCATTGATACATTTTTAGATTTTAAACTGATTTACCGCAGTCCACAAATAGCAATTATATAACTCTAACATATAAAGCCACGTATCACTATAAACAAAGTTTTTCAAGAAAGAATTTAAAATTTTCTCTCTGGGAAGAAAACTGTTCTGTATTTTATATATTAGCGAATACAGCTAACAATATTTTATATGGCAGCATGTAATGATAAAAATAAAAATAAATATATTAAATAAATGTATTATTATTGCGTAACTCTATTTACAAATTCATAATAAAAACATGTAATTATTTCATAAAAAGACACATGGGAAAGTTTGAGCATGACTGAATCTGGCTGTGAAGTCACGAGCTTTGCTTTGTGAATCCACAATAACACAAGTAGTCTGACAAAAAATACCAAGTCAACGGTCTTGTGGTAACTAAACTCAAAAGGTATAGTTGATTCCTGTATATACTACATGTTGCTCAAGCAGCAAAAAAAAAATGTTATGTTAGTCTGAAATTTAAATACCTTGACAACAAAATCAAAAATTAATATGGGAGTAAAGTACATATGTATGGTATATACCGTACTGTAGGTAAAGAGATTAGAAAAAAATTAGATCACAAAAATTATACTATAATTTAATTAAATCAATTTTCCATGGGTAATTTTAAAACATCTACGTATTGATAATGAATAGGAGAAACAAAGACCGATGAACAAATTTAGGTAAACCAATTTATTAGAAACAATAAATTTAGTTACTAGTAACACATTTCTTCTTTTAGATATCCACTAAGAACGAGTTTATCTGACCTTACTGGTACAAGTTCGTTAGAAGTATTTAACCAAACTCTAAATATGTGTAAAGACTACAATGGTAAATGAAAGAAATTAGTGTTTAACATCTAAATATCTTAGGCCTATTTTGAATAGGTAAAAGGAATAAACTAAAGGAAATATAGATTATACACACGTAAGATCTACCACATCAAAAACTACGTAAACAATCAGTAAGTTATATTTGGTTCGTTTCGATGGATATCAACATGTTTCAACAAATAATGTTTTATATACTGTGATGCTATGACCTAAGATTACATACATACATATATATATATATATATATATATATATATATATATATATATATATATATATATATATATGGGTGTGTGTGTAAAATAATTTTGAATTGTAGTTATGATAGGAGAATATTAAAAATTTTTATATATATATATATATAATATATATATATATATATATATATATATATATATATATATATATATATATATATATATATATATATGGGTGTGTGTGTAAAATAATTTTGAATTGTAGTTATGATAGGAGAATATTAAAATTTTTTTACAGTAAATTATATGCGTTTACAAATCTTGGTTACTATATAGAAAACTTATTTTTTTTAAGTTTTGAGAATAGATTTATATTTAATTATTCATAACAGACAATAGAGAGTATTTTGGTCTGTGTTCATTGTGAGCAAATACGCACGAATCCTATTTCTATTAATATTATTTAGTTTCTGGTTTAACTGGAAATAGTAAAACTATAATAACAGTGATAGTTAAAACTGCTTTCACACGTAAAGCAACATATAACAATGCTAAGGCAACGCGACACTACTTCAGAGATTTTCTGGGGCTTTCGATCTCAATCCAATTGAATGCTTATTACAGTGCTTTCATATGGAAATCACGAGGTAACAACGGTAATGCGATGCGACGCAACGTCAAAGATTTCGTGACGCCTTCATTATCAAGCCAATTGCATGCTTAATAAACTCCTTTTCAGCTGCAAACCTCGTCTTGAACTCAATTCCAAGGCGACCTGTTATAATGAGATATTTCTGGGTGAGTACTTTCTCTCTAAAGAACCATTATGAGACATCTTTTTATATACTGTTTTTTACAACATTGCTTTCCTTCCCATACTTGATTTTATCTGAGCGCAATGTGAAAACACAACTGATAACATTTATAGTGATTTAGGTAACTTTAAAAACTAAGTCTGTATAAAACTGTTCAGGGTGAAATATTAATAGTCACATATTACTACTGACTTAATTTGTTTAAATGCAAATACTTTTCAAAATACAATTAAATATAAATATTTAATAATATATGAACATACAGAACCCACGGAAACATTTCCCCACAATCTTTGCATTTAATGTTTTTGTTTTTATGTATTATTCAGATATATACTATATAGAGTCATATTATTTAATAAATTTCCTTAAAAAATAAGTTTTATTTACTGATTAAACTGAGGTAACATATATATATATATATATATATATATATATATATATATATATATATATATGTTAATTTATTCATAAATTGCACCTATTTTATTGCTGAATACAAACAAATTATAGTAGTAACATTACAGTTAGTAAACAGAATAAAGTCAAAAGGTTGCATACCTTGTTAAAATTATTGTTCATCCTAATAGTACGAACAGACATGTGTACTAGTGTTCTATTGGATTGGGGTCATAATATAACCTTGTTAAAAATTCGAGGCTGTTATATTAATACAAAAGACATTTGCCTTGATGTTATATTTCATCATGAATCGTGAAAAGGATGTATAGGTTACTATTCACTGGGGTGAATATTTTTAATATTTTAAGGGAGAGACTTTTAAGATTTACTCTACCCGATGTAATTAGATTGAATTATAAAATATTAAAAATTTACTACTCTTATAAACGTTAGTTGCAATTTCTTCTTTTTAATTTAATGTAAAAATATTTGTTTTTTAATTGCCTATTTGATTTCGGCAGCTTATTGGTGGTATTTTTTAGGTTAGTTAATTTTATAAAAATTTACACTACACTAAAAAAATTATACATCTAATGCTTTATTTTTTAAAACACCCATTTAGAAAGAAATCCGTGTGTATGAGTTACTGAAGAATTTTTGCTCAAAGGTAATTTATACTTCTTTTTAGCACAGAACCAATGCTTAGAAGTAGCGAAATGCTATATCGTTCTGAAATACCCTGTATAGAGATTCCGTTTAACGAATTGCCTAGTATAATTTATTACTCTGAGTTAATCAGACAACCAACGTTTTTTTAAGTTTTGTAAAATATCTTTTATTAATATAAATATTTGTATAATCATAATTAGTTATTACTTACAGGTATTCACTATAACAAAAACCTATTTTTATATTTTGCTTCGATCATAATTTAGAGATTATAATTCTAAAATCATGAAATAGTCTAAATGATAATTATCAAGAACTGCAGTGTTTTTTATATCTTTATAAATAAAACATGGATATCAAAAACTTTTTATATCATGCCATGGGTAAAATTTATCTGATTTTAACGTTTTAGTGTAAATCAAACAGTCGCAATAGAGAGAGAGAGAGAAATAATAGAGATGAATCATTAACGTAAAATTATTTAAAATCTTACTGTATTAAAAATCACCACAAAACTGTTTAGGTCTGCCATCACAGACAGTTACATTTTCCAAAGCACCGCGAAAGAGCGCCAACAATGCTGATGTCATTAACGATATTGGATTGGTTTTTCCTCCGCTGAGATTTTTTCATATTTGGATCTTATCACTCTGAGCATTAATCTAATTGGGATTTGTGCTGTAAAGTAAATTGTTGTAGTTCATTCCTAAATATATATTGCTCCTGATTTTGTGAAGCTGCTTTTGTGATAAGAGGTTTATAAATATTTATTGGATTTAAAATAAATTCCAGTAGTGGTTAAAAGATAGATTCCTTGCAGATTATTATTATGAATATCATTGTGTCTGTAGACAGATTTGCAAAGCCTATAAGTTATTTCACGGTTATAACGATTTTGCTTGAAGAAAAGCATTATATAAATAAGTATATTTTTTTATGTATCCGTTTTCAAACCATTAAACTACAATACATCAATTGTTTGAACACAAAATAACATGTAAGAAATGTACTCGTACTTGTATATAACATTATGTTGCTGGAAGATATTAAAAATACAACTTTATACACATAATAATATATAGGTTTATGAATTCTTTTAATCTTATGTGACATTATTAAAGATAAAGAAATGTGATAACTATCATAAACGCTGTTTCTTTAACACAGTTAGAGCCAGTGTATTGTGCTGTTAAGCTGTCATATTTTAAATATCTTCAAATTGAAAAATATTTATATCATCTTACTGAGCAGGCCAAAACGCATAAAGCCAACAGGACAACCATCATTGTGACGTGGAGCATTTTCACTGCCAATAGCAAACGGAGGTTTAAAGATACGACAAGGAATGACAGGAAAGAATTCTGATCTCTAAGAATATCGTAAAGATAATACATTACATTTCGCTAACATCACGTAACTAGGATTTTCCACGTTACTAATAGTTATCATATGAAATACACTTTCCCATACACATTTCAACTCCGTACACCGTACTTACTTATTAAAATAATTCAGCAGGGCATTTATCACACACTGGCATTTAAAATGACGTGATTTCGTCAAATTTCCCTGACGTTCCAGCTGCAACGTGTGAAATTCCTCTTCTGGAAATCACTAGCTCGCACTGATTTAGGTTTGACTGATTGAAGCCAATAAAATAGATACTGCCTTCCTCAGGCAAACCAAAGCTCACACTAGCTAATTGTTGCATAATACTTTCTTAAATATGAATATATATTAGCTACGACAAGAGCGAAAACTTGGTATTCGTCGCCAATTTACCTGTGCTGTTGAGAATTCATAAAGGCTATATCGTGACAAGACAGCTCTGCTCAGGAACAACAGAGAACTCAGCGACTGCCCTTTTATAGCACTTACATTAATCAAAATGCAGTAGTATTTACAACCCTTACTTTCAATTTATCTGCCATAAAAGTGTGAACTTGATATGCCTCGTCAGAATAGTTGTAGTTTTGAGAATTTACGAAGAAAACCATAGTTATAAAGTATCTTATAATAAAGTAAGGCTAACAAAAGGAAAATTTAAGTCTTATGAAGCTCCCTAACACCTAACCTGTAACAACGGTTTAAAATAAATGTGACTTTCGATCCATTACCAAAGGCCAAGAGACGTACTGCTTGCATACACAGCATTGCTGAGCACAGAAATATAATGGTCACCTACTGTGTATAACAAATTAGGGTTAGTTATATTTTTTTTAGTTCTATTAAGACAAGAAGCTCATAAATGTCACTTACTCTTGTAAGAACCTTAGCGCTGCTTCCGGAGTGACAGGATATTCAGGATGGGTAAGGTCAGGGGGTAGGGCCCGCCTCCTATCGAGATCCATGAGGAAGAATTAGGGCACTAATCTTAAAGTCATGCCCCCTGAAGAAGGGAAGGCCAGATCCGAACCAGTCGCTCCAGTCAAAGCAGCCACATGGTGGCATATTATTGTTGAGGCTAGCAAGAACTTCTGATACTTAGGGAACAAACCCTACTAACTCCAACAGCCATCTCCCGCAGTAGACTAGACCTATCGAACTATCCTTGCACCACAGTATCTCGTCATTTCCTGTTATTGAAGTGCCACAAACATCCATGAAAATGCCCAAATTTAAGTGACACGTCGTTTTTTGGGTAGGTTCAACTGGAAGGTATAAACCAACCAGAAGTGGTCCCTGCTGGGTGGTTAACTACACTTAATAACAGTCTTGAATTCATTTTTCGTTTTTTTAGTTCATCGCAGATTTAATATGATAATAACGTAATAAAGTTTAAAAATAATTTTTACTAAATAAAGCTTTACCTTTTACTTTCTTGTCAGTAACTGTATATTTTTCCAACGACAATGTTGTAAGCCAGGGTAATATTAAATTAATGGTACAAATAGTTTCTAACCTTAGAAATTGGCATTGAGACATGGCAATGCTTGTAACATATTGACTGATGATGAAGAATTAATTGGTTTGATTTAAATTTGACAGGATAATATGTTGTCTTAGATTGGTATATTCAAAGAGTGTAAGTAACAAGTACTTTTTATTAATAGAAACGAACATGGTTCGACTATTAATATTTAGGTGATATAAAAATCTAATACATCCTGTACTATACTAAAGCCCAACCTTCAAGACTGTATTGGAAGACCTCCGATCCAAATCAAAATAATCAAATACAACAGAGATCAAGTATCATGTTTTGTCTTCAGTGATTGATATGTAATTCTAAAATTACCAATAAGCTCAGAAAACAAATGAACTGTTTTGAATAAAAAAATTAATTTCAAAAGAACTAAAAATATAAATATTTACGTGGTTAATGCCAGTTGAAATAAAATATGAAGGTAACACGAGCAAGAGGCTACAATTTACTTAAAATGAAGAGGCAACAGTGCTGTTTACCTGTACCGCTCTTGTGGTCAAATACTGGATTATAAATGTTTACTCTTCGCTAGCTCTCTGTAGCTTGAATACGTGAGAGATAAATTAAGAGAAAATACGAGTGGCCTCTCTGACATGTTTTAATTTGTTAATTTACCTTTTCGGACACAAGTCCCTTTCACTTAATATCTGTATGTCTATATTATAACTTTAGAGTTGGCTTAAAAATAATTTGACCTTAAACAATAATATTATACAAACATGTGTGTTTATATAGTTATTAATAGTTTCGTGCATAAGTATCACGTTGCACTAAGCATTTATTCTTTTAGGTCCAAAAATATAAAACCTAACAATACGCACAAAATCGCTACTTTGGTTTTGACAAGGTTCTAACTGACAATTTTGCTAAAATTGAGGTTTTCACACAACATAACTCAGTTTATGTTTCTCTATGTGTTACTCCGGTTTTTATTCCTCTATGTCAAATTATAACAGATTTACGACTGTGACAAAGTTCTATCTACATGAAAAAAAATTTTTTTGCTGGTATGACAAGGTTCCAAGTGAATAATTTTTGTTGCATCACAGCTGTTCATACTAGGAAGAGGATGATTATTAAGGTTATGTTGTTGTGGTAATAATCAGAGTTTATGTTTTGTAGTAGTTTTAACTCATTAGTCTAAACATTTGTCAGCTAATTATTGATATTAAGAGACTTATTTCAGTATGTTAGTACTTAAAATGCATGACGATATGTCTGATACAAGCAGTATAAGCGATCTATTTGGTGAAAACTCAGAGGATGACTATGTACCTCCAACAACATCAGAGGACTCAGATGAGGGGGTTTCTCATTTTTATCCACACGCAGGTAAGATTGTGTTTTATACTTTTGACCTATTAATAATGATAAATATAGGGTAAAATTTGTTTTTTTTTTTTCTGGCCATTGTAAAACATATTTAAAAAAACTGTAATCATTGTCAAAAGATAATAGGCCTGGGCTCATAATTTCATTGGATTATGATATTGGATAGATAAAGTAGGCTATCATACAGAACAACTTATGTTTATGATAATAAATACGGGTTAAAATTTAAATATCATGTAAACACTGATTGTAATAGCTTATGCCTACATTTAATTATTCGATTCGTTTGTATATCATTTCTTCTTTTGTCAACATAGCTCCAAAACATTAGCTATAAAATACGCTATTCTGATTAGTGATTTTATTTTCAGCAAGAGAAAAAGATGTCTTCAAACATGCGATGCGAGAAAAAAAACTTTGTTTTAATAATCCTCCTACAAAAAAATTCACAGATGAGTCAAATTTACAAATGGAAGTTTTATATGAATAGGAGGCAGAAATCCAGTTTTCAGAATCTCTAATTCCTACTGAAATTGCAATACCAAGGTAACAAAATTATTATTAATACTGAATGCATATTTGACAGAATTTATTTTTTAGTAAGTTTCATACTAATTTTTATTGGGGTTGCAAGTTTTTAGGTAGGTAATTTATTCATTACTAGTAAACAAGTCAGGAGTGCTCTTTTAAATTTAAACAGACCTAAAGTTTTATGGAACATCAATCCACATATGACAAATTATCCATGTGTTTCTATACAATTAGGCCTTCTTTTGTGTTAACCATTTTTTTTATTTTTTCAGTGATGTGACCCTACCTGCAAGTAACAGTTTGACGCTTTACACACCTTACGCTTAAAAAACCAAAGAAGGTTGTCGCAGACCCAAAAATATGGAAGTGAAATATCAGAAAACAGAAACACCAATCGGGCGAGTCTTACATCAGTCGGAGAAGTAGGGCTGTTAGAGCCAAGGCTGTGAAAAATCATAAAAGACTGCTCCAAGTGTAAGTTTAAATGCAGTACCAAAATTTCAAATAGTGAACGACTGGAACTTCATACGTCTTACTATACTTTACCATTCAATGAAAAAAGACATTTTATAATTGCATCAACCGACAGAGTTCTAACATCAAGACCTAAGAGATCTACTACAGATAAAAAAGAGCATATTCTTTCAAATATTATTTCAATGTAAAAGGACAGAAGATTCAGGTCTGTAAGAGTTTTTATCTTGGCACGCTGGATATTCCTCAGAAACCCGTGTACAATGCACATATTTTGACTAAAAACCGAGAAACAAATACACCTCAGCCAGATAAAAGAGGTAAATCAAACTGTAGTCGGAGAACTCCTACAGGTGACCCTAATTTTGCTCGGGAACACATTGAAAGCATACCAAAAGTTGAATCACATTATTGTAGGTCTAGAACAAAAAGAGAATATCTGGGATCTAATTTAAGCATTTAAAAATTGTATGACCTGTATCTTGAAAAATGTAAGTAAACATCAACTGCCCCTGTCAAACTCTCTATGTACAACAAAATATTTGTTACAGATTAGGGTTTCATCAACCTAAAAGTGATCGTTGTGATCTGTGTGAAACATTCAAAATGGCCGAGAAAACTTTCTAAAGATCTAACTGAGGAGTACAATGCCCATATACTTCACAAAATCGCAATGCGGAAAGAAGCAAAAAGGGATAAGGATTCCGAAACTCCTGTTCTGTTTTTTGATTTGGAAAATGTAATTAATTGTCCGTGAGCTGCAATAAGCTCTTTTTTTATTCTAGAAAATTGAGTATTTATAACATGACTACTGTGTACAGTGTAACCAACCAGGTCTACTGCGCTCTGTGGACAGAAACCGTGGCTGGTGGAGAGGGTAACGACATCGCAAGTGCAGTCAGGAAAATTCTCGATGTGGTTGCTGAAGAGAACAACTTATCAAACTTGACTACATGGTCGGATTCATGTACACCACAAAACAGAAACTCGATCGTGTCCTATGCCATGATGGACTTTCTTAAGGAACATGAGGAAATAAATTACATTACTATGAAATTCTCCGTCCCGGGGCATTCATGCGTTCAGCTTGTTGACAATGCTCATAGTTTGATAGAAAAAGCAATGCAAAAATCAGAATTCTAATCTCTAGTCAGTTTAATTAGATTATTAAAGCAAGCTAATGTCAAAAAACCATTCCGAATAATCAAGATGAAAGAATCAGATTTTAAAGTCTTTTCAGGAATTTCAAAGTTAATGAACTAGAAAAGTGTGCCGTTCACAAAAGTGGCTACTTTGAAATTTACTCATTCCTATCATGATATTGAGTTCAAGACATCCCACCTTCCTTTTGGGCCTATGAACTTAGGGAACCTGAAGAGCAAGGAATTAACTCCTAAAAGGAATTGTAATACAAAAGGAAAAGAAACAAGTCAACTTAAAACTGTGTTTAACTTGAAACCTAAAGTTAACAAAAAAATCAGCGATTTGAAGAAAAAAGACATCAAATCCATGCTGCCTTTAATGCCACTGCAGGATAGGGAATAGTATAAAGTTGTTTTAAAGATTTAATAAACTACATGGGTATTGCTAGCAAAATTCAGAAAGTTATTTTAATTATATAATGCTATTTTAGCCTATGTTAAATTATTTTTGTACTTTTTTCCAAACAAATTTTGTATTCTTTTAATAAATTGCTGTACCTAATTTACTTTAATTTGTTTATTTCTAAATAAATAAGATACTTTATAAAAAGTGTCATTTTTTACCTGAATCAAAGTTAACAGTGTACAAATGAGCTCTAGTGTAAACTGCGGTAAGTTTCAGAGTAAGAAAGAGTTTTAAGAAAAATGTTTTTAGGCCAATACTTAATTTTAATCGTGTTTTTCAGTTTTATCTAAATAAAAAGAGGAATTGAAAGTTATAATTTTCTTAAAAGTTAGCCAAATATTTGGTTTGACAGGGGTTCAAGTGCACTTAGAAACTTGTCAGTTTCAGAATAAGCCGTTGGGAAAGTTACACGTTTCTAACTGCATTTCACCTATTTTAGTACTAATATGGGAAAAAATAAATAAAAAAACATATTTCCTTAAAGTAATATACATCACTAGTTCGTGTGCAGAAAATGAAATATAAATTCCTGATAATAGTAGAGATAAATGAAGTTAAAACTTTGAAACTGTTTTTCCCAAAAGTAACTGATGGTCAGTTAAAACCTTGTCAAACCAAAAATATAGCAGGGCTTACCAAGAAAGGGGAACGATGATGACTCCCACAACGAAAATAATCCATACAAAATATAAGCATAACAGGGGTTGTACCTAATTAATAAAACTTTAAGTACCATATATAAATAACAATTTTTCGTCTTAATGGGTATAAAAACTGGAATGGATGCGGCATACATCAATTGTGGCAAAGTTAATTATGTATAAATGTTGTAAACATAGTAACAAAGATGCACCGTGATCTATAACTAATCATTACTGAAGATGAATAACTACTCGTATGCTGCTATCAAACTTGTGTATATATTGTATCCTGACAGTTTAATATCCTGATAGTTTTATATGATAGTAAATAATCATTGTTTGCAATATATACAGTGGTTCCATTGATGCAACGAAAAATTGGTACATAATAAATCAAATAAAAAATAAAATAATAGTAAAGTTTTATATTTATATAGATGATTTGGGTCGTTCTCGAGATGGCCTAAATGACTTCCGGAAGCCGATATTACTGCATAGAAAGCACTTTTGTCTCTTAATCGAAATCTTACTAAGATGTTACGAAGATACCATTTTAAATTGCCGATGTTCAGTTCGGAATTTTCCTCGTTGAGCCAGGAAATGGAAGCAGCTGCTGCCTGAAAGTACTATACGTATACATTATCCTTGAAATATTGAATCGATATTAAAGTTTTTTAATGTGTTAAGATTAATATGAAAACATGCTTTACAAATTTAAATTTGAATTTGAATTCACTGTCAACTTACAAAACAAATGTTTAAAGAGGTATTTCCAATTTTAAAAATTATTAACTTGATATTGAGTGTGTGTTACCAACCAAATTGAACTAGATTTTCTTATTTTTACTTTTGTACACTTCTAAGAAAATGTTAACTCTTACTTATAAATTAAATAATAGTTACCCGCAATTTCGCATGCAATTTAGTCGACTTTTCACGCGTATGAGCACATCTGGTATGGGCGAATTATATGTCCGATTCCAATGTTGAGGTTTTATATATTGGCATGGGATACCTTTTCATAAAAGTGTTTTTTATTAGGTTTTAATTTAATTTGCGTCATAGGTCGGAATTATTGGGGCCACATATAGTCGGATTGTGTGTTTTCCTTGTTTTAAAAATATAATTAACTGTTTTTCAATAGAAAAAGACAATTCAAAAATTATTTTCATTTACTTTTTGAGTCTTTTGTTTGACAAAAATATATTCAGTCAACTAACATTTATACTTAGTTGTAACGTGTTTGTGAAATTCCTTATTTATACTCGGTTTAGTCTATATATTATAGACGACAAACATACACTTTCGTAAATGAAGACGTTAAAACTAAAGTTTGAGGATCTTCACGTTAAATGTGAAAGATAAAGCAGTGTTTAAATTTGCGGCAGTTTTTCTCAAACAAAGCCGACTATGAACCCGGCAGGAGACAAAATATCCTTCCCTTAATGAGCAACTCCGGGTATAAATAATGAGATCCTCATGTCATATATAACTTTCTGTGACGTGTAATTGTGTTGTTGTCTAATACAAGACACACAGTTACTTATTTATGTTGAAAACTCCATCTTCCTGAAAATTAGCATTTAATATATTAAAATAAACTAAAAATAATCGAATCTTAAATGTTATTGTTATTAAAAGAGGCAGAAAATCATTCCTAGTAAATACTGAAATTTAACAATGATGTCAAAAATCTAAAAGCTCTAATTACAAACCACATTCGTTAAATAATCGTAAATAATTGCTGTAAAATGTTAGGAAAGAAAATTAGTTCACGGTAATGCAGCTTGGTTTTATTTTAGGATTTATATCCGGCTTATATGAGTTTGCAGTTTAATGGCGTCCAACGTACATTACCTTTTTACTGGTTATCCTAGTAGCTTGTTTTAAAAGTAAAATTAATGTCTAAGAATATTTATTTTATGGTTTGTTAGTTTAATTTCAGCTGGTTCTTGCTGTTTTTCTAAGGAATAATACATAAAGTTATGAAATTAAAATATATTTACCAATAATAATTGAATAACACTTTAATTTGAAAGTAATAATCTTTAAGCTATGTAGTCTTAGTTTTATCATTGCAAGTAACTTATGAGGTGAAGATTAGGATGCACATAGTAAAGTAAAGTAACAATAATAAAAACGTCGGTTCCTTAAATCCAATTTGAAATTAAGTCGACACCTGTGTTTAGTACGTCTTACACAGACTTGTTATATACAGAACGTCAAGCCACCCCGACTTCCCCGAGGTCACCACCCAAAATTTTATAATGATAATTTCCAAAATTTGGTAAGGTTTTACCTTCTTCAATTTTACCATATACAGAATAGTTTTAAGCTCGTAATTATTTCTTAAATAAATCGAGATTGTGTTCTAGGTAATAACTATATAAAAATATTGCACGGATATTGATGGTCAGCATTTCACACAAGGTTTTCTTGGTACACTGTACATTCATATGTAAATTTTGCATTTTATTAAACTGGATTAGAACCACTAAAACATTCTCTTGATCTGGTGTGGACATAAAACAGCGTATATCGCTCTTACTCAGTTTATCAAGATATCTCACAAATTTCAATAATATAAAAATATAAAAAAAGTATATTTTATTACTCACTACAAAGATTTTTGGATTTTCTACAACGTTCATAAATATTGCCCCTTAGCAACATTATTCAATAACTTTCAACTGGTGAATATTATCCAATAGAATCTACCTCATAATAATATAAATTTGTAACTCTGATGCAAATAATTTAGCACTTTGCAATCTTATGATAACAAATAATTATCAAAATAGTTTATATAAAACATCTTATACATATTGGTTCATGAGGAAAAACTATAATTGAAAGATCAGCACGTATTATGCCAATACCTGTGAATAATGTGTCGCAAATATTGAGCGTATTTTATCTTTCATGAATGATACATTTTTTTTTATTCCCATAGGGTAACCTAGTTGCTGAGATTTTTTCAGTAGACAACTGAAGCCATCGAGATAGATGTGCCTATTACTGGAATAAATTCTAAATAAGAATTGTTATTGTTATTTAGAACAATAATTATTTATTTACCTGAAATTTAATTCACTTATAACGAAAATCCATTACTAGATGAAACTATCAATTCAACTGTTTAATAAGTTAATGAAGTACGTCGTAATACAGTCACACATTTTTATTCGGATGAATAAATTTTGAACATAAAAATTCACACATATATGTACTCTATAATATTAATTATTCATCATATCGTAATTAGAGGATGCAAATTAAATATAGAAAGCAATCGTTTAGATGAAATGTCAACTGTACATTACCTGATTAGTTGAAGTGATGAAAACTATATTAGAATGTCAGGCTGATATGAAAGTCAATATAAACAGCCAGGCAAACCACGAGCACATATTACCCTACTTAATTAGTTGATTGCGGAAATCCCACGTTGAAAATCAGCAGTTGATATATCCGATACCGTCAAAAACTTTCTTCTAACGTTCTTAGTACTAAATAGTAAATAAAGATATTTTTGAGAGACGTTATATTATGGTGGGAAATTTTATGAGATTTTTTTCATTAAAGTTACAAAGCATTTAGGAATCTATCAAAACTAAATTTATCCCTGCTAAATAAATATTTTTCTCTCTTCGAGTTTGTTAAAAATTCTGTTTTATAAGCAATGAAAATTCTAAAATGAAATATGGAACGATTTTAAAGAATCGTATTACTTTCAGGGAATTGTTCCTATGTTATGTACCTTACCCCGAGATTTTTACGCAACATTCTTTACTCGATTACACAATTTTATCGCAAGGAATTTTTTGTCAAAGTGCTTATAAAATTGTACTCAGTGGCGTAACTACCCAAAGAACTAAGGATTTGCTACAATACACTTTCGTACTGATGCAAGCAGTACTGTTGGTAGCTGACTTCAGCGAATCACTTGAAAGGCTGAAAACATTACATTTCTGTTCGCCAGTCTATCTGCCTATCTGTCCACACGATATCCTGAAAACGAACTGATCTAATAATTTGAAATTATGCATGGAGCTTTATTTTTATATGCGCAGAAATGATGGTACATAGTACTCCATGGGATTTGGCTAAAAATTACCGAATATTTCTATATTGGTTTTATAGCTAACCTTGATCACAATGAAAAAAAAGCTGAATGAATCAATTTGAAAACAAACTGAGTACGTACAATTATATGACATTTCATCACTATTTCGTCATTTGTGTTGATAGGGTTAAAAAAAAAATAACAGAGTATAGTCAATGTTAAACATCAGTGACAACATTTGATATAAGCGCGCTCTTCAATTACAGTATCCTCACTAGCTTACCGAAACATTTATTATTTGAACACTGTTATGAAACCTAACTTTATACCTGACTAAACTAACCTAACTTATAAAATATATGCATGTAGTATATAGCAGGACATCTTAAGAAAGATTCCATCTACAAACTTTTAACTTGGCATACAACTATATTCCTACACAGACAAGAATGAGTTCTATGATGATAAATGTCCAACTACAGTATTTGGCCAAGCGTCTGTGAAGCCTATCTATCAGTAGGTCGTTAAACCTTTTCCTTTGCTTGCTGGGTATATGAATGTCTGTATGTCTATTTGCCCACAGGACACGTCGGGAATGAAATGAGCTTTAGATTTGAAATTTTCCAAGGAACCTCAGGGAAAGCTGTTATGCATCACGTGATGTGGCGTACACCTACCTCGATTTATCGGAGATAAAATAAATAAAAACTTCTGTTACTGTAACTTTTATTTGAATTATATTCCATTTTTGTTCTAATAAAATTATAATCTCTTTTAGTATTACTCAAAGAAACAATAAACCATATAAACTTATGAGAGTATCATTACGGACATAAAATTACAATGGTGAATATAGTTAATATATTACTAGAATAATCAAGATAAATTGTAATTAAGTTTGGTCCTTAACTTAATTTTAAAATTTTATTATTTAGAAGTTACACATTGTCTAGGAGGTTTATCTGATAGTGATCTTATGAGAAAACAGTAATTTAAAATAACATTACTTCTCATGCTGACTCTGCATAATTTAAACAACTGTATACGGGGTTTTATAGTACAAGGTTGGGGTACGGTAACCACATTAAACAGGCTGCAATGAGATTTCGCGCAGAACTCCAAGCACAGCAAATTTCATTAGCGTAGTATGTTAATATGTTACATCTTAAAATGTCATATAATTATAACCTGTTTATATTTATTTACTCTGAGATTTTCTCGTTACTCATACTACAATGTTCGGTAACTCTCAGCCAAAGCCCCATAGAGTGACATGCACAATCATAAACTCGATACTGACTCGAGTAAAGTAAGTTTCACTAACGCTCAGGCAAATATAACATGTATGTTAAAACTTTCTCTCTTGCGTGAAGGAGTTCCTTTACAATCCAAATTAAAACATATTTAATTTTTTTATAATACTAATATTGAATATTAAATAGAGAAATTCTTATCTTGATTTATTTACATATAAATCATAGCGATGCTAAACTATATGCCTCTAAAATAAGTTTGATGAAAAATTTCAATTACACTAAGTTTTACTTGAGGTAAATTTGCATAAATATGAACTGCCTTGACGTTTGAATCGACATAAGATTTGATAGCGAAATGCATGTTGTAGTAAGTCAATTTAGTTAATAATGAACATCTTAGGAAATACCTGACAGCTATGAAGCCATCGCTGCAATAAACCGCACCCTACACTTCTTAAAGAAGTTTTAAAACAATTTGTTTTCTTTTCCTTTTAATCGACACCGTTCTGTACTGTTCACTACTTTACTAAAACAGATGTTTACCAATTTTGGGATTTTTTCCATTCCGTTAGTTCTTTTCTTGTTTCTTGTTTTAAAATATGCCAAATGGCTGAGGTTTTCTGAACATTTCACACAAGTTTTATAGATAACCAGGTTAAGATTTACTTAGATTCATAGAGTAGTTTAAATGTTATAAAATACTGTTTTTTACAAAAAGCTTTTTGGTTCAAAATTTAAAAAAGTTCGGTTATAAAAATGCCACAAATTATTTCATTTTACTAGAAATTTAAAACGATCTACAATGTTTTTTTAATTTTGATATTTGAATCTAGCACAGCAGTTTTTGCACACTCTGTATATAAAATCCAATTAAATTGTTTTAAATATATTCTCTGTGTGTGATTTGGAACAGATGTTACTTTTGTTATGGTACTAAGAATTCTGTAGTAATATTTAAGTTACCTGATCGCTTAGGACTGCTATATTGCTTAACTTGTATAAGTTATACAATATAGCAATTAAAACCAAAAGGCAATTTTCTTTTTCTGTATGTTGTTGAACATTTTATTGTTCATCGTTAGCATAAAAAATAATAACAGGACTTCATATGCCTCAAGTGATTTTTGTATTAAAGAAATAGTATCGCAAACAATGAAAACATCGCAATAATCTACAACACGTTACATTGACAGATAGGGTAATTTAGGCTTCCTCGCGCTCCTCACATTTTGGTTGTTTTCCTTCACGTGAGTAGCAGATGTGTTGCTGAATACAAATATGTTCCATTACTGTATCCTTCCTCCAACATCTACTATGGACCGTTGGAATATGCTCAACATATTAACATATCCTATAGGTACGTTTATTCTGAGGCAATACATGACTTCTATATATGTGTTACTAAGTAAACATTGTGTCTTGATTTCTATTTTATGTTGTAGTATGAATATGGAATAGAGTGTGATACCAAATTAAAAAACAAAACTGATAGACCCCTTTTAATGAAGAATATATTATTTACTTAATCATTAAAAATAAATGTATAAATAATTTTAAACTAGTATTTTGGTGTTAGTAGCACTAAATCTTATTTGAGAATGTAAGTAGCGGAGGGTGCACCCTTTTTCTGAAGCGAGGCTGAAGTGAAGAGTTAATAAATTATAAACAACTCGCGTTGAAATTAATTGTTATAAACTAGTAAAACTTCAATATATTAATAAAATATAAAAATAAAATAATACTGAGTCTTGGATAAGTATGTGAGCGGCAAGTAAGCGTGGTATGCACATGGATAGCGGAGCGGGATTGGCCGAATTGCATTAATAAGCCGTTAAAGAGACATTTCTGGTGGGTTTATAGAAAACTACTGCAGTATAATTTTGGTAATAACTATCGTGCTCAGTAATAATTTGAAGGAATTAGTTAAGCCCGGAATGTGAGGATTGATTTTAAATGTATGATATGATGTCGCTAGATATGAAAAGAAATTTTTAGATTTAAAATAAGAAATACATACAAGTAATGTCAGTAAACGGGATATACCGCACTGGATCCAAGAAGGATGGTGCAAATTTTAACGTGCGTTAGCATAATAATAAATAAATAAACATCAGGATTCTGGGGGGTATGCTGAGATAGATTGTAGTTGAGAGGTAAGTGGGAAACTTTGATAGCAGGTCTGCCGAGATTTCCCGTTTTGCTGGATGACGTGAACTACGCCGTCAACTCCTGAAAATTCTCGGGTAATGCGATCGAGTTTCCAGGTGATAGGTGGTGCGTTGGAGCCATAGATGATGACGAGTTTTCTGATCTTATGCTGGGGAGTATTCCAGTGAGACCTGCACCGAAGCGTGTTGAGGTATTCTTGTTGCCGTCTGCTCCAGATGTCCTGAGCGAACGACTGATCTGGATGCAATATACGCAGACTTTCTGAAGGTTTAGTGATAAACTGACGCTCCACGATTGAAGGGGTCCTCCAACCAAGAAATATCCGTGGGATAGGGGTTCAAGATCGTTCGGGTTCAAGGAGAATGGTACGATGGGTCTTGAGTTCAACATTGCCTCAATACGTTATGTCAGTATCATAGATTCTTCATAGGTCATAGTTTGGTTTCCAACTAAACGATTAAAAACAACATACAATACATGTTTGTTCGCGTTTAATATTGTATTTTGTGTATAGTTCCTTTTCTATCTTGGTGGGGCGTTTTAAACACGTCGGCGTATTCCTTTGTTCTTTTTCAGTTCATTTCGAGGTAGGCTTAGTTGTTTTAGGGAGAGCTTAGAAGCCAGGATAGGTCTAAACCACACCTGACTTCCTTCTTACATTTCATTTTTCCCAGTTAGCTATGATTACCTTTTAGTAAATTTGGTTTAGTATTTAGCTTCTTACACTAGCGAGTGTCTGAGCTGATCTTTGAACATACCTTTCTCTCCCGAACCCTGGGTACTGCACTGCTCGACATATCTATCTGGTGTTTAAGGGATTTCTAATATTTCATATACCACCCATCAAATATAATGTAATGGGAGGTATATAAAACTGCATTACACACACGCTACCTTTGTTAACCTTTCGATAAAGGAATTTGACGTTGGGTTGATTATACCCTATTAACAACTTAATATAATTCACCGATTTAAAATATATAAAAGCAAAAAAATATATACAGTTTCGTACATACACTGATATTAGCTGATACCCACACATTTACTTCTTTATTTGATTAATGCATATTGCGTTAGGAAAAACATTTAAAAAATCATGTTTTATGCCGTGCATAGTGAGCGGTCGGTTCCACATACCTTTGTTCTAGTTTATTGAAATAGAGTGATACAACCAGAAAATAGAGTTAGTTTTTATGATTTTGTTTACAAAAGATTTTCCTTATATGGAACAGATTTTTCGTTTAACTTTCGTTGATTTCATATATAATACCCTGCTACATATTAACTTTAACCTCATTGTATTTAAATATTTATCAGTACTTCATAAAAGGAATTTAAATTAGCGTATTTTTTGTACGTATATTAAATAAAAAATAAAATTTCTTTACACTGGAAACTACAGATTTTAATGTTGGGCCTGGGTTGTATTTTTTGCACCTCACGATAAACTTCAGAGGAAATTAAAATTTGAAATTTATTTTTTATTTATTTTTTACAAGTTCATATCCAGGAATATATGCTTAATTAGTATATAAAACCATGTACAAAGAAAAGCTATATGATTTGGTATTCCATAAAAATGGTATTGTATCCAGTGCAATATGCAGGGTCTCTTCTTTAAAACTGAAATAATTAAATATTTGGAGGTAATTTGTTCTATTTATTTCTTTATTTATTAAATATGCAAGTAATAATCTCCAAAAGCGTTTTTGTAAGAGCGACGTCCTGGTCCTGATAAAATTAACCTCAAAAATAATTTTGAGATTATTTATACTAAAATGTTTCAGCTAAGTTGAAGCGAAATATAGAAACCTCATTAAAACCCAGTAAGAGAACTTCCTTTGAGGAATCGTTTCTAATGAGGTCCCATCTCAGCTTGTCTTTACAGCCGTATGTCAACAGTGACAAATTGAGATGTAACACCAATAAACTTTGCATTTTTTACTGGACTGTTTAGATGAGAAAAAACCCCTTGTCACGCCTGATCTTATAAAGAATGATGCAATTCAGAAACATTTTTTCTAAAGCTATTTCAATTTTTGTTTGCACTTAACTGTTTAACATATAGGGCACCAGATGGTCTATTCATAAATATATTTCTTGATTCCCTCTTTTTATTCAATTTTCAAAACTTACAATTGTTTTTTTTAACAGCTGATGTGAAATTTGTTGCGTATGGATTTTGGAGACTCAAATGATAAACATATTTAGCCACTTTTATATTCTGTATTAAACTTAACCTCAATTTAAAAGCAATTTTCAAATCAGTGTCAGAAATATAATTAATTTAATCAGTGATGCTCTATCAAGCGCAAATACTGTTATTAGAGCCAGTTTCAATTTCGATTAACCTTTTGATCTCTCAACCTTGAAGAATGAATTTCATACATGAGATTATATAAACATGCATTTAAAAATACATAGGAATCCATCATATAAAAATGAGAGTACTTTCACTAAGAAAGCTAAGAATTTCGAATTTAGTGCTCATCCACATTGCTTTAAATAATATTAGTGTTACTTTAATCAATGAGCTATTCAATCAATTGCAGGAAATGTTACGGGGAATTTTTATTTAATTTTTAGATCTTTCTTCATAAACTATTTTCACTCTCTGATTTCAGAACCCCAAAAACTGCTCTCCTAACTCTAAGTCCAACTGTTTTGGTATAGATCAGAATATTTTAATGTTCTTCAGTCGACATTATTTATCTCTGGAGTTTTTTAATATCACTTAAAAGTAATGTGCATATATCGTTTGTGTTAATCGGCAAGAGATTGCGTACGAAGCCTTGGGTAACAATTGATATTTATATTTTTATTATATTTTGTCACTTCTTGCTAACTAAAAATACAAAGCCTATAAGAAATTCAATATACTGTTACTGATTTTGCTACATTCTGAAACGGCAACATATCCCTTCATTGACTGTGTATATAGCATATCCCTTCATTGACAGAGTATACAATATTTCTTAAATTTGAATAACTTATTTGTTATAAGGTATGTATCATGAACATCGAAAAATTGGTTTCATCTTATTTATATAATATATTTTTGTTGTGTTAAAGGAAATTTAAAAAATGTTAATATATTTAAAAAAATAACATTATATTTATATATTTTTCATAATTTCAATGTTTGCATGCTTCAAGGGACAAAGATGTAGACTGTGACTGCAGTCAAGGTCACGTACCGAGTCTCAACTCATACAACATGGCGGCCAAATCACGTACAACCTCTCCAGTTTGTGTGATTTAGTGAAGTAGCTTGTTAATGCTGGGTTAGAGTGGAGTTTTTTATTCCACCTTCGATATATTCAGGTTATTAAAAGTTAAACAATTATCATGACAATTTAAATTTAAAGAGTACTGAGTACGAATATTGAGTTTAGCTCCAGTTCAACTTTGTCTTGGTGCAGCGTCTGAAATATGATGCTACTACAGTGCTGTAAATGTGCACCTGATTAGAAAATGAGAATGACCACCTCGATTACAATATATTTTATATTTTGAAATCTAGGTGTCTATGATATGGAAACGATGTAATTTTTTGTGGTTTGAGCCTCTTTGTCATCTAATATTTACGATCTCTTCACACGAACATGGCTATAGATTAAAATAGTCAAGACTGCAACCGCATTAGATTCCAGACGCTACATCAATAGGAAGGCGACTATTGCATAACATTTCTGTACTTTAATGTATATTAAACAGATAATATTGTGATTATTTAAAAAGGCATATTATTACTGTGTTATATAATACGAATGTTAAGTTCAGTTCCATCTTACCTTCCATTTAGTGAAGCGCCTAGTCTTAATATGTATGAGTAGAAAACAACGAACAGTTGTTTACCACACGCACGATTGCGCACAGAAAATTACCACATTTGGCCCTAGCGATAATTATTACTACATTGTAGAATTTAGATTTGAATATTAACATTAACGTGGTTTATTTACAACTAATTTCATCTCTACGGAGTAGGAAAAACATTGCACTTGTAACACAAGTTAGAAACATGAAAAACAATAGACTAATCGCGCCAGTTTAAACTAGAACAGAACGAAGGGAATTTATGAAGATTCTTAATAAACATCAACAATGCTGAGAGTAAATAGATCTTCAAATGCATGATCCAAACCTAACTGCGGAATTAGGTCAAACATTTATTTTGTATCTATTTTTGTATGATTTTTCCGTCTATCTTCCCGCAGAACATCTCAACCACATACAACCTCAGCGAAGACTGTTAAGCGGCACATGGCAACACGTACTCCTCCCTTGTTGGTAGAAAGAGTGAATTATTACCATTAGTTTTAATATTTTATTACATGCAACATGACACGCGTTTCGGAATTATAGCGTCTCCACAGTATACTAACTAAATTTACATGTATATTAGACCACAGTTTTAAATTTTATATGATCTTTATTTTTACCTTTTTAATCCACACAAAAATGTAAAATTATAAAATTCAAAGATTAACTTAGTTTTCGAATCAAAACATTAAACGTAAAAAGTGGTTAAAATCACAACTTTTCATTTATTTTCTTGATTTTGGAATTAGAAAGTCTGCTAAAACGTTGATTGAATCTCAAAACATTATGATTGGAGAGTCAGAAATGTGTCCTTCTTTGAATGTTAATTATCTTGGAATTGTTTTGGATGATCAGCTAAACTTTTTTAGTCACATTGATAAAGTCACGAAAAAAACTAAGCAGCTGCATATTTTTGATGTATAGACTATCCTGTTTTGCTAGTGAGGAAATTCTTTTGCTTGCTTACTATGGCTGTTTTTATCCTTACCTTTGCTATGGAGTCTCTATATGGGGATACGAGAGTAAAAAAACTAAATATGTTTTTTCGTCTCCAGAAAAGAACTATAAGGATTATTTTCAAGTTGAGTCGTTCCCAGTCTTGTAGAGATTTCTTTCGCAGTAATAATATCCTTACGTTCCCATCCATTTATATACTTCAGTGTCTTTCTTTTTACAAAAAGTATCCCCACCTTTTTTCAGTCAACGTTAATCCAGCCCATAATTACTCCTTAAGAAAAAAAAGAAACAACCTAATCCTACCCTGCCATAAAACATCTTTTTTTGAAAAACAAAGTCTTTACTCCTGCATCCGCCTTTTTAACTCTTTGCCATCCTGCTTGAAAATTGTTGTGGACGATAGGGAATTACAATATCGTCTGAAAAAACGTCTTATTTCGAGAGAATATTACAGTGTCCGGGAATACGTTAAGGATAATAAATTGTAGATCAATCCTGTTATATTGATTTGGTCTTGTTGTGTTTGATCTGTCAGTAGTGTATACTTTAAGTTAGTTATACTTAAGTTAATGCCTATGCATGTTATGTTTTTGGCAATAAATGAATTGATTGATTGATTGATTGATTTAAATAGACATGTTGCTTTTTAAATACAATACTTTTAAGTAAGTTTTATTACATAAATAATTGTGCTTCTGTTTATTTATATTATGTGGGATATTAATTGTACCCTGTTAAGATGTCGTATTGTCGTACACGTGACGAGTTTAAATTTAATACAATTATGAAAACCAATAATTATAACAGAAAGTTTTTAATACTTATTTCAATCGTCCTACATTTTGGACGTAATAAGTAGTACTAAATTAAATAAATAAACGAGATAAAATCTCATGAGTTTTGTTCATATTTTAGGTGGAAAATTATGGGTATTACACATGTTAAGATAAAGGAGACATATGCTTTGAATAATAATCAATAGCCGATCAGATTGTTTCTATCTCTATGATTTACGGATTTGAAAAGTATTGAATCAAGATTGCGTGTTAACGCTTGAGATCAGAGACTGAAATATTACGCTCTACACACAAACCAAAGTGGTCCCATATGTTACTGGTCACAATATACCCTGGAAAACGTTTCCCTTTTGGAGATATAGATAAATTGGGCAGATAGTTCATTCCTTAACGTTAACTGATTTCTACTATCTCTGAACAAACATATAAAGTGTATTAAGACAACTCATACTTAAAAAATAATAAAAATATTACGACCAGAAGTAAACATTATAATGGTGCTGCAGTACAGTCGGAAATACCGTAAAGCAACATATTTGTAATGTTTGTGGTTTTAAATTATAGTATTTTCTGAAATAACCAATGAAACCTACTACGAGATACTCGATTTATTTTAAATGAATGCAAGATTCACAGCTCACAGAATGTATCTCGCAGAATGAAGGTAACACACGTGTTACCTTTGTTAACTTGATGACACAAAGGGTCGGGAGGCTGACGTATGGTTTGTTTATGATCCATTCACAACTCACTATATCTTACTGTAGCCAAATATATCTAGAAATTATATTATATACTGTTTTTGTGCGAACGCTGACACATAAGCCGATACCAACACTTTTTGTCACAACTTTTAGTTTATTTTGTTACGTTTAAAAAAAAGAAGATTTGGTTGTGTTACCGCATGTTTAGGCTAAGTATTCTTAAACCCGAAAGAACAATATTGCGAATAAGCTTGAAATACAAACTTAAAAAATGTAAAACTTTACATTTTAGTAAAATATTGACAGGCATTATTGGAATTAGTCTAAGGTAAAAGTCTATTATTCGTGAAATGTTAGTGTATTAGAAAAAATTAGTAAACCAAGCACAAGGTAGCTCTATGCGAAGAAAGGGGCTGTGCATTGAAAAAAATAATAAGATGAACAGTCGTAAATTCATATACATACACATATTTTTTGAATTTTATTAGAGGTATGTTTCTTTAAGTAAAATGTCAAGTAACAAGAATATTGACATCTGAAGTCACTTCCAAAAAACAGGCATTTTGATTAAATTCAAAAATTAATTAAAAATTGTGTATTTAATTAAATATAGTAACGGTTCTGCATATGAAAATTACAGACTGCACAGACGTTTAAGAGCCGGATTTATTAGCGACCCTTTTGGTTTTAACGTCATAACACTCTTAGCATAAAACCGGAAACATTCTTTCACTTATGTTTAGTCTTAGAACATTTGGAGAATCGTATGTATAAGGCATGAATAAGAAGTAAAATATATTTTTTAGTTTTAAATCGATTTTGACTATTTAGACATCACTTTTATTCTCAAATATTACTATTGCCTAAAGTTTAAAAGACATTAGGAATAAAACTAAAAAGTGTTTGGGTGCATATTACCACTAAAATAAAACTCCTTCAAAAGCGCTACGACATACTTTTTTCAGTTTAAATTTTTCTAAAACTATTAAATTTGAACCTTATTCAACGAATGATGAGCTTATAGGTTTACCAAACCATTTTCAAGTAAACATCATGATATATTAATCTAATGCAATATATATATATATATATATATATATATATATATATATATATATATATATATATTATATACATTAATTGTATAAATGGCAATGGCCTTATTTAATTTCAATAAACATTGAATCGCAAAAAGTAAAAAAAAATATATATATTTTTTGTAATTTATAAGATGTAAATATAAAGGTTTGTGTAAAAAATACTTAACATTCCTTCTAGTGCAAAGCTTTAGGTCAGACAATATTCACAACTTTTTGTATTTCGTCAGTTGCCATATGTCAATACTATACCAAACAAGTTAATGTTTTTTCATACTACACAAATAACAGCTACTTTTATATTTAACAAGGTTTATAAAGTGACTGGTTTTTGTTACCTTAATGATAATATCTGAAAAATTATCACGCTTAAATTCACTAAATGTTTTAGTTGCTCAGATTTTAGTTTATAACCTTAATACCGGAAGGGTAAAAGCCTAGAATACAAGACTATAACAGCTTAAATTTAGTTACTAGGATTTGAAATTAATGCCTGAACATTTAACTTGTAACAAAATAAAATAATGCTAAGCTGTATTAAAATGAAATAGATTTATGTGACAAGTTAAAAATGTAATTCCAAATCGTTGTGACCGAAACGTTTTATATACAATCAATTTAAAAGTTGACCATTTTGCTCCGATCCAAGTGTAATAATATAAATAATACCGGAGTATAACGACAGTATTATTGGTCAGAAAACCCTGAATAGAATTCAAGTGTTTAATTGTAATCAAATTCCCAAGTTGGTATAAGAATAATATTTTATCAGTTACACCTGTGCAATGCTTATCCATGAACACCAACTATATCTACGCCCATGAGATATTATTGGAACGTTTGAAAAAAATAAAAAAATCAGAGTTCAAATTCAATAAATAACATTTAATGTCACTTGGAAAACTTAATATTAAAAACACTATGCTGTCAAATTTTCGATCTTTAATTACCATCAAATTTGTTCACTTCTCAATTAAAAATCAAAACTGCTCTTCAAAATAATTAAAATTAAAATTAATTTAAACTAGCTTTTTCTCTTCTTAAAATTAAATAATAAATCAAATTCAAATTAAATGTATTGCCAAAGTACAATCTCAGTGTGCACCTCGTGCTACACTCAAACTGAGGGCATTTTTTTGCATTTCCTATTATCTTTAAGTTCCTTTATTTAGTTCAAGTACAACTTGTTGCAAAGTGAATTATTATTGAAATAAAAAAATAGTCACAAAAAGTTAAAATATGTACTACTATAAAGATTAAATTAATACTTTGTTCAAACTATTATTCTAATTGAGAATTTTCTTTGTTGTAATTTCTTTTATTTTACTGGATTAATTTAAGAAATCTGCAATATTGTCTTTTGTAACTTTTTGAAATTTTAATAAATCACTCGCAGAAGTTTTGACACACACGGAACGAACTGATATACAATCGCGCACTCTGACAACAGAAAATCGGGCTGAAGTCGAGAAGCCCTGGTTTAAATATCCTTCCTTATAATTAATCATGTCACCATAGAGCTGTTTCGTTGGCCCAGCTGTACATACAAATTAGCTTACAGCTTTCCTGATCCGAACCAACCAAAACCCAGTAACAGTTGGACAAAAGGACCGGTTCAACAAAAGCTCTATTCAGAATCTAACTACTTTCCTCAAGTAACATATGTAGACTTTCCAAAGAAGTGGATTTCAATATCATTACCTGTCGTCTCACAACGTACTTAATACTAAACACACCTTTCTTATTTTCTTATAAAATTAAATCCACAAAATTATAAAAATTAAAATCAATGTAGTCCATAACGATCCAAGGAGCAAGAATAATAATGTTTGATTGAGTTTATTCAACATAATTGCATATAATATTTATAATGAGTGTTTCTATACATTTATAAATTTCTACTTAACGCTTGAAAGGTTTCCCTTAACCTTTGTAAACAGAACAGCACTCTTGAAGTTTGATCGTTTAATAATGTTTCTGATATTAAAACTAATAACTTCTGAAAAAAGTTTTTACTACAATGATAAATATATCTAAAATGACAAATTATAAACCTCAAGAGCAATTAATTTATATTTGAAACGTATGTTCGTTGAATGTCTTTTGGAAAGTTCTACATTTATGTGCAAAAATCAGATTTTATTGCTTCTATTTCTTTTTTAAACTATTGCATGAAAAGCTAAGTTTTAACCATTTATATATATATATATATATATATATATATATATATATATATATATATATATATGTGTGTGTGTGTGTGTGTGTGTGTGTGTGTGTGTGTGTGTGTGTGTGTGTGTGTGTATTACATGAAAAAAATACTTTCTAAGCTTTATTTTTAACTCATTCTGTTGGAGTTATTTGATACTTCGATATTATTGAGGGAAAAAAAAATTTGGAATAACTTAAATTTTTAGGTTTTACGACATTAGTTGTGAGTTATAACCTTGCTCTGTAAATTATTTTTGCTCAAATTAAAATATACATACAGTAGTAATTATCATACGAATAGTTTCAATCTCCTATTTCTAAAAGTAATAAGAATAATCCTCTTAAATGGTTTAAAATTGTTATGATGATATAGACGGGTTTCATTCAGATGTTACAGAAAACAGAGGCCATTTTGCCATCTTTTTTGAAAAATTTGAACACATAATTTCCACCATATTTCTTTGTAATATGTGATTGCCATTTATTTAAAACCAATTCTAAAACCATGTATATTTTTAAAAGGTAGTTGGAAATGTGCAGGTGAGACAATAACGAACCGTAAAACTATTTATTAAATTTATTTTGCCTTTTTGTTATTTCTGAAACAAATATACATAAAAACATTGTGATTTCTGTTTTGTATGAATTTTATTAAAACTTAATTATATATGGTATATAATGTACGTTTCATGTATTATTTCAATATAACATCCTAAAAATTACCATGCTGGTCATTTTAAACTATAAACAAATTAACATGACTTATAGAAGAATTAAAAAGCAAGTTGAAGATTCAGGATATAAATGAAGATTGCAACTATGTTAGGAGAAGCACAAAATATAAAAATCTTTTGACCAACATTTACCATTTACATTAAAATAAAACAGGTAACTTTGCCATTGCAGGTATTCTTATTCCCTATCTTTTTTGATTTCTCTCTTTACCTAAGGTCTTGCAATGGCACTGATAATTACAAATCCCAAACATACGCCTCATTAACAGTATAAATGATAATGTAAAGTAATTTTATTATAGTATTTTTCAATTTCGTGATTGGCGATAGTTAAATACATACACATGCACTCGACTGAAACTTATTGCAGAGCCTATTTTAGTTCGAAATTTATTTTAAGAAACTGAAATATCTAATAAAAAGTGTATTAAAAACCCCATTACTACAATTTTTCCTTTACTATATGTACAGGCTCAATATACACAAGTATTAAAAAAGTCCCGTACATACAATAATCTCGTTGAGGATAAACGTGGTACACTAAGGTACATTAAATTTTACGTTAAAAAACTTTATTTTAAATTTTTTAACTTCAGTACTTTTATTTTAAGTTACTTTAAATATTGTAATCTGGCGAATTACATAACGTGGTTTAATAACATGAACTAATATTTCCTTTGGATGTCTTTCTAACGACAATAAGTCTGTGTATAAACAAATATCAGGGATGGGCTTGACAATCATTAGGTGGCCAATTATTTTATACTAATACATAATAAATTTTCAATAATTTCTTATAATTATGTAACCTAAAATAATTCATGCCCTCTTTTTTGAAGAGGATCTGAAGAAACTCGTACACATAATTTTCACCACATGTATTTGTAATAAGTGATTGCCATTTAAATTTAAAACCAATTCTAAGACCATTTATATTTTATTGAAAACCAACTCAATGCATAAACAACAGATATATTTGTCTAATAAATCAGGCTAATATTTTAATTCATTTTATATTATTAATAAAATAATTAAATGCTTAATCATATCGTAACTATAGACTGGCAAACAGTAAAGCACAAAGCAATTTCCTAAATGAAATGTAAAATGTTCCTTGAATAATTAGTAAAATTAATAATTGAAAGGCAAGCTCATACAAGTCAACATATACAGCGTGACAAACACTATGTCTCCACCTCACCCTAGCGGTTATTTATGTTTCCTCTTATCATTAATTATTTTCTCTGCCTTTGTGACGCAAATGCATCTTGTGCTTCACCTTCAAGTAATCGGCATCGCCTTACTCACTGTACCCCTAACAATTCCAATGTCCTTCGCTTTCCGGCATAACAATAAGTTTTATCTTACATTCCTTCGTTTAATTCCGCTAACTGGTAGTATAGAGGGTACTATGCATGTATCATCCCGGTGGTTTTATAAGGAAACCGATTACTGGTAAGTTTCTAATTCGTATCTGTGATCCTGAAAAAACCTCGTTTCGTGATTGCTGGAGCAATCCAAGCAGTCTTATTACACTGCTTTCCATCCTCCTCCACATTATTCTAAGCTAAACAATAAATTGTCCTTTCCGTTAGAGTAATCCAAGCATACATTCCGTTTCTCCTTCGCTACATAAATCCAAACGGAACTTTTCGTCTAGCGCTTTTGCATTCCCAGCGCCCCAGCGTCTCCTTTGTTCCCGCTGTTAGAGAAATCGAAGTGGAACCTTCGTCCTATTCGCTAGACTAAATTCCAGAACCTTTTGTTTCCTTAGCAATGTGTTACATGTCTTACTATAAATAATGCTGTGGTAGATGATTGTTAGTAAAGGATTCTGATATGTAACAATGACAATATAATTAGCAAGAACGAATGGGTATCACTAACTTTGATAGAATTTGTTGTGATTTTGGACAGATTAGGAGCCTCTTTAGACTTTGTTACAAATACTTGTAAATATATTTAATAATTTACAGTTATGCTTAATATTTAACAAAAATTTATAGTAAAAAATCATAAATATTGTATCGTGTTGAAATATGTGTAAACCTCAATTCGTTCTATAAAACTTGGTTTATACTCATCTCTAGTAATTCTCGCCACACAGTCTAGCCTACACGAAACTCTACTCAACTTTACGACGGACCGATCTATCGTAAATGTGTCTCCCGAGTGTAACAAACTTGATATAACACTTTAGATGGTCATTAGTTTCTTAGTGATTTAATAACGTTCAATATAAAGAACTGAGTGTTTGAAAAATAATGGCAATACGAATTTTCTAGTCAAAGGATAATTCTGTTTTCTAACAATAGATTCGTGTGCTTATATGTCTCAGTATTGATCTAGACATCCTCCTTTTGTTTATATATATATATATATATATATATATATATATCCGAGTACGAGTCTTGGCGGAGCAAGTACTTTTTGTAATTCAATGTTTATTAAAATTAAATTCAAATATTTTCATTTATACAAATTTTATGAATATATATATATATATATATATATATATATATAATTAACTTTTATGTTAAATTTGTTGGTCTTAGTATAATGTACGTTGAACGTGCTGTACAAATCAAATTCATAAAGTGATTGTTTGTATGTTTATTTTTATGACTCAACCTTATCCCGAAATTAACAGTTATTCAAAGTTTATTTTAAAGGGGTTTAAATTATATATAGCATTACCGTTATTATTAATGAATTTTAACTTATTTAAAAATAAAAAAATATACATTCAGTGAGTAATATAAACATTCTTTAAAAAGCATTAAACGTTAAAAAAATTAATATGTTTCCTGGAATTTGTCTATCATATTGTACCACAACATTTGTATTCTGATATTTCCTATAAAAATAGATAAAAATTCAAGCAACAAGTGATTGCGACAGGATACAGAATACCCCTCGGTAATTGAAATTACATTTAAAACATTGTATAAAACTGCAACAGTGTTTATTGTAATTTGGAAATTTTCTTACAAGTAAAGCTGGACAAGTAACCACGACATTATATTAAGATAAAGGTGTTTTTACGAGGGTTTTTATTAAAGTCAGACTGATCTTGTACAGAAGTAATTAGAAACTAGTAATTTACACTTCTGCCGTCCTCAGAAACGTGTTAGGGAAGCTATTTTTGACGTCATCCACAGAGTCGACTCCATTGTCTTAAAGGCGTCCTGTCTGGAATCAAAACTAAGCCCTTTACGTCGTTTTTACCCGTTGGAAGTAAGACGATTACGTAGAGCCTTGACTTGGCTGTAGGGAGGAATAGGGATTGCTGAGATGTTCCGAAGAGTCAGTAGTTCTGTAAATGTTAACATGTCAAGCTGAAGCTTCCATTTTCCCAATAGGTCCAATAGTTTAATTGTTATATGATTTCTTCATGAGTGTAGCAAAGAAGTCCGTTAAAAGAGAAGCCTATAGATCACGTGTCTTTGAACTAGCCAATAAGCGTCATGCCATGTTACCAAATAGGTTCTTGGCTTTGAGGCATAGACAATACCAACTAAATATGAGTGCCTGAACATAATAGATCATATGTGGAAAACAACAATCTTAAATTTGGCAGTTCGGAAAAAAATAAAGGAAAATAAGTTTTTATTTTACTGCACAGCATATTAGCTGTTTTTTATATAAAGTGTGACTGTGCATAAAGTGAGTTTTTTATTTAACCATAAGAGATATCTAAAAACAGGTGGCGGATAATGAAGTAGTTTCCGACTTTTATTGTCTCAGTAGAAGTAAATGCACAAAACATATATTTTTTTGATTGTAACAGAAGTATACTTGACCATTTTTGACTGATTATTTATAAAAATAAATGTTTTAAAGTTTTAATGTTCCTTTCTTTATGGCAAAAATCTTTGTTTCCCACACGGAGCAAAAGTGTATTTAGACGCTTAATTCTATTCCTTATCTCGGTTCGCCAAGTTCATGAAATACAATTAAGCGTTGAAAATATGATATGAATTACGCCCTCGATTGTCTTAGGATGAGTTCAAAAAGTGTAACACATTGCCAACCTTTGGTGTGAGTGTAAAGAGGGAAACAAATATTAATTCTCTAAAAGTGCCAACTTGCAAGACGCATCGCACATTGAGGTAATATTACAGTATGGAATTTTTTTAACTAAATCATTTGCTAAATAAACAAGACGGTTATTTTGGAAGAAGATGTAAAATTATTATTCCACCAATACAATATATTTGTAAATATTATTAAGATTATTAATTCTTGCTCTTATAAAATAAATAATTTACGCAATTTAATATTTTTCAATAAAAGTATAGTCCTAGCTACTGAAAGTATTGAAACGTGATACACCGAATATAATCTAAGAAATCAAACAAATTTTAAACTAGTAAATGTGTTTTCTTATTAAAAAATATTCCAAAAATATTTTCTTAACGTTCAAGCTATAATTGGTAAAATTAAGCTGTAATAAAATATCTGAAGAATATAATTCTGTTAGTAATGGTTCAACGTTATGTGAACCAAGACACTTAGTAGTTATCGTACACGTTCCATTAAAATATAAATCTAAAGTTGATTATTATCTAGCAAGATAAATATATAACAATTGTAACAAACTGATCCCTAATGCGAAGTCATCCACACCAGATCATATAAATTGAGCACTCGGCCTTATATTCTGGTAGGTATAGTGTCCGAATAATAGTTTACAACATTTTTGACAATAGTCACCAGGTGTTCCAGGTGGCTATAATGTGGTCTTCGACGATTGGCTGATACTTAAATTTCCAGCGTGGCACTTCATATGATCAATCTATTTAACACTTCCATTGGTGTTTTCTACAGTAAGGCATGGATCATTTCTTACCACGTATGTTGATCTGTTGAAGGTTTCCTCGCTATGGACCGAAACAGGAGCACCCTCTCCTCCTTGTAACCCGAATATA